>NC_060144.1:434575187-434889632 GCF_021461385.2 Schistocerca piceifrons | reverse complement strand
ATGGCCTTCATTGGACCACTGTAGTCAAAAATACAAAGTTCTAAACAAGTTGTTACACATGGATACAATTTGGTTCGACAATAACTTAATATATTTAAGTAATATAATTATTAGAGGCTATTCTTATATGAAAGGTGTTTTGCTCTTCTGTCTGCCCAATATTTCTTCATTCTTTCAGATATTTTCTTTCTTTCTTCATCTGAGACAACTCTTCCTGTACTCCTTTTATTGATTTTCATTTGTAGTCTGGTTTGCGGGTCTTGCAGTATTCTGGTTTTCTCTGTCTTATTTTTTTAGGTCATCTACTGTAATTTGAAGTTCTTTTATATCTTCCTTAATTTCTGTGATCCATACTTTAATAGCTTAAACTTTTGATTTCCTTCCCCACTCTCACCTCATCCAGTTGTATTTTGTACATCTTGTATACATGTGTAAATATATTTGAAATGTCAAGCAATGGAAAATACAGGATGGAATGTAACAATACAAGAGAAGGAAAGTTGCTACTCACCATATAGCAGAGATGCTGAGCCGCGATAGGCACAATAAAAAGATTCACACAATCATAGCTTTCGGCCATTAAGGCCTTTGGCGCGCGCACACACACACACACACACACACACACACACACACACACACACACACACACACACACACACACACACACACATCTGCACTCTCAGAGAGGCAGTGTAGTTTCAGCTCTCTAAGACTGCAGATGTGTGTGTAAGTTGCAGTTGTGTGTGTGTGTGTGTGTGTGTGTGTGTGTGTGTGTGTGTGTGTGTGTGTGTGTACTGCTGACAAAGGCCTTAATGGCCGAAAGCTATGATTGTGTGAATCTTTTTATTGTGCCTATCGCAGCTCAAAATCTGCACTATATGGTGAGTAGCAACTTTCCTTCTCTCATACTGTTGTATTTGAAATGTATCTGACATGTCCTATATCATTATTATTAATCATCAAAGGACAAAAAAATAAATAAAAATAACACTTCACCATCCTCAAAAAATTGCAGCAGACAATAGATAGTATCAAATGTCATCTTGTTAGGGAAGTAGTTGATTTCATTAGCAACTGTCTTGTCAGTTTATCAGTGGATGCAAATGTCCTGGTCGACAAGGATTTCACCCAGAATAATAATGACTGAAAGACTTCCATGATGAACTGAGACTGCCAAAGTGTATCACAGTTTATGCTGAAGGTGATTTCACTGTCAAGCAGAGATAGATGCAGAACATCAGTGCTAATTCTTCGTGATTTTCAAGCACTCAAGGAGCACTTATACTGCCTGGGCAATGGATGCAGAGTTTTATGCAAGAGACCCTTGATCATTTCTGCATGTTTATCACAAGCTTTAGGAAGCTTTCACTCCCAAACGACAACAGGCAAGAGATGGAACAAGCTGAGGAAGGCTCTGTGTAGTTCAAAATGGTGTTTAAATTACAATAAAATTTATTCTTTTATGGCATAATAGATAATTTCAAGGTTGTACACTACTGCTGGAACACTTGGTTTTGCAGTTCTCTTATAATATTAAAAGAGGCTAAGATGAAAATAGCCACTGAACTGGGATATTAATGTCTATATGGTTTGAGACAGATTTAGGAGCAAAATGCTGAATTTGAATCCTACTAAAATATCTGATATCACTAGGAACAAAATGTCTAACATCAGTGATGGAATTCACACTATCACTTTGAGCTGCATTAGTCGCTGTCCCAAGAATGGCTAAACACTCCAGTCTCCTGTTCCCCGAGCCTTGTCCAGTATAAAACACAATGAATTGCAGTTGTTGATAAAGTTTATGGAGGTCTTACACACTGTTAAGATGATCATCTTGCACCAGTGAGCTTATTTTTATAAGTCCAAGTTCCACAAATACACTAAGATAGTAGCACTTACCAGGCAACACGTATTTGCCCTGAGCATCAATTTCTCTTGTTCCAGCAGGTATTGTCAAATCACTGCCAACTTGCCTGGAGATTAAAGAACAAAAAGCTTCATAATCTGATGAAACAATGTTACAGTGAAGAGCAAAAATATTTCTAAGAGTTGATTAGGGCAACTTACTTTATCACTCCATCTTCAATATACACATCACCATCAAACATTGTATCTGCATTTACAATTTTCCCATTTCTGATTAGGATCCTGTCCTCTGAAAACTGAAAGACAACAGAAAACACTATAATTATCTCATCTGTGTGAAACACATTCAAAAGCAAGATTGTGTATGACACCACTATCTATCAAGACTGAAAAGAAGTGCTTACAAATGGCAACAGGGGAATTTACACACACACACACACACACACACACACACACACACACACACAAACAAACAAACAAACACACACAAAATATGCTGGGATTGCAGTTATGAGGGTAGACTGGGATGAATGTTGTGTTGAGTATGGTGGGGGGGGGGGGGGGGAGGGGGAGGGAGGTGGGAGGGGTTGAGGAAGAGCAGCTGATGGTCTGGAGGGAGGCAGCAGATGTGTGGGGTAGGAATGTGGGAGGAAGAGCCAGCAGGTACACAGGATAGGAATGCAAGAAGGGGGCACTGGAGATGGTGAGTTCATAATTTGTGCCACCTGAATCCTTTCCCCCTGCGCCAGCTTTTCTGAACTTTGCAGATGGGAGTTATCCTTGCAACACATCATCCACTCTTGCAATCCTCCTTGCTCAATCTTCACTAATTCACTACACCCACAACCCCCACCCAACAGTATCGCCTTCCTCTGTCCTGTAACCCTCTCCCAATCCACTCCATAACATGATAATGCTATGCACAAACTTACTTGCCACAGTGCACATCTGTTGCATTCCTAGTCCCTCCCACATTCCTATCCCTCACACCTGCTGCCTCCCTCTGAGCCATTCACTACCCTTCCCCGTGGCTACTTCTGTGAATCATATTGCAACAGATTATGACAAGGGCTAATCCATTCAAACTGATAATCTAATTGCATCTACATCTATACCCCACACACCATCTTGCAGTGTCTGGTGGAGGGTACTTTGTGTACCACGGTTACTTCCCTGTTTTTCCTCTTCCAGTTGCAAATGGTTTGTGGGAAGAATGACTGCTGGTAACCCTTCATTTGGGTTAAAATATCTCTGATTTCATCTTCATGGTCTTTCTGCAAGGTAGATGTAGGAAGAAGTAATATATTGATTCTCTCTTCCAGGAATGTATGCTATCGGAACATTAACAGTAAACTACACCATAATGCAGAACATCTCTACTGCAGCGTCTACCACTGGAGTTGGCTAAGTATCTCTGTGATACTTTCATGTTTACTGAATGAACCTTTAATGAAACATGCTGTTCTTTGCATCTTCTCTGTTCCTTCTGGTACAGATTGCAGGATTAAGAGTAATACTCAAGTACTGGTTGAATGAGTGTTTTGTAACCTACTTTCTTTGATGATGAACTACTTTTCTCGAGAATACTTTCAATGAATCTGAGTCTGGCAACCGCCTTACTCACAATCAATTTTATGTGATTGTTTCTCTTCAAATAGCTCTGTACCTATTCTCCTAGATTATTTATGGAAATAACTGTTGCAAGTGATAGTTCGGCAATTGTGTAATCATACAATAATGGGTCTCTCTTTCTATGTATATGCAATATTTTACATCCGTGTATGTTGAGGGTCAAATGCCACTTTCATACCAATACTCTGCAGATCTTCCTGCATTTCACTACCATTATCCAGCATTGTGACTTCTCTGCACACAACAGTATTATCCTTGAAAAGCCTCATGAAACTTCAGATGTTATCCATTAGGCCACTTATATATATTTCGTGAAAATTAATGGTCCTATAACACTCTCTTGAGGCATATTACAGTTTATTTTTCTGGCGGAAGGCTCTTCTCTGTTGAGAATGACATGCTGTGTTCACTGCAGTCACACAATTAGTTTGATATTCAATACACTCTTATTTTATTTATTGCACTGTGGAACTGTGTTGAATGCCTTCCGCAAGTCAAAGAACAAGGCATGTACCTGGCCTTATGTATCTACTGTTTCTTGGCTCTCATGGACCAATACAGAGAGCTGGGTTTAACACAACTGTTTTTGGAATCCACGCTCATTCCTACAGAGGAGAGTTTCGAACTCCTGAAATAACATAATTTGTGAACATAAAGTATGTTGAAAAATTCTACATCTGACTGATGTCACAGATATTAGCCCATAGTTTTGTGCATCTGACCCCCTTGGCAAAAACAGAACTGACCTGCGCTTTTCTTCAATCATCAGGAGCACTTCACTCCTCCAAAGAACTATGTACATTGCTACTAGAAGAGGGCAAGTTCTTTGGTAACTCTATGTAGAAATGTGTTGATATTCAATCAGATCCAGTGATCTTCCCCAAGTTGAGTGATTTCAGTTGCCTTTCTACACCACAGTCACTTTCAAATTCAATGGATGCTTCATGCATGGCTCTCCTTACACAAATTTTGACTTCATTAAATGTTTGTTTGGCTTGCAGTGGAGCTCTCTTTGCTTTTATAGTAGTTTCTAACATGGCTGTTGAACCACAGTGGGTCTTTTGCAAATCTCACTACTTTGCTCAGTAAATACCTGTCTATTATGTACTGCGCAATGCACTTGAACTTTGTCCATTGATACGCAACACTGTTATTTCTGGAGATGATGTTTTTATGCTGAAGACTCACGTAATCTGAAATCTGTTTCTTATCACTCTTGCTTAGCAGAAAGATCTTTGTGCCTTTCTGCCTTCCCATTTACAGCCGTATTCAGTGAAGCTGTAAAAGCTTATGAACACTGATTCCCTGTTCTACACAGAGTCAAAAAGTCTGGTTCTCTTTGCCACCAGCAGATCTGAGATGTGATCTTCATGAGTCAGTACTCTGATTAGTTGTTCCAGTTAATTTTTAGATAAAACACATTTCACACAATTCTCTGTCCCTACTAACCATCCTACTCACTTGAGCCTCCCAAGTCTATAGCTGGTAAGTTAAAATCTCCACCTAAACCTACAATATAACCAGGAAATCAACATAAAATATTCTCCAAGTTTCCCTTCGATTGTTCTGCTACTACTGCTGCTGAGGCAGTGTAGTTTACCGAAGCATCTAATGACAATGTTTGATCCACATTGTCTTCATCTAAATTATTTTGCATTCTGAACCTGTAAGAACCTCACTAGATATTATTGTATTTTTTATGTCTATAAACATGCCTCCACCACCAACGTTTAACCTATCTTTGCGATATGCTTTACAATTGGTATTTACAATTTCAGTGTTACTAACACCATTTTCAGCCAGCTTTCTGTCCCTAGCACTATGTGGCCATTGTTACTGTTTATAAGTGAGATTAATTCTGGAACATTTTCATAGATACTCCTGCAGTTAACTAAAACTGTATTAACATTTTCATTCTCTGATCTGCTTTGACAAATGGTTCTCTGTGTGAACTCAGAAGGCATCTTACGGGGCTTGTGGAAGGATTTCTCTATCCTAAAAAACCCACATGTATTCCGCTACCCTAGTAACTGTTTCGTATGTGTAGTGCATGGCTGACCTGTTAAGAGAACGCTACAAGTCTCCATCTGATAGGTGAGGTCGAGAAATTTGCATCATATACTGCTGCAGGATCATCTGAGCCTTTGGTTTAGATCTTCCACTCTGTTCCAAATCAGAGGACCACTATCAGTTCTGGGAATGAAGCTGCAAAATGATAGTCTTGCTTCCTGCCTATGTGAGAGACTTGCTGTCTTCACCAAATCAGCCACCTGCCTGCAGGAACAGACAGTAGCCTCTGAACTCTGGCAGCAGGTATCATTCATGCCTACATGAGTCACAATTTGCAGCTGGGCGCAGCACCCAGGGTGCTCAATTGCTGCTGGCAGAGCCTCCTCCACATCTCGGATGAGACCTCCTGACAGGTAAACAGTGGACGCTGGCTCTCTTTCTCAACCTGTCTACTATTTTCCTGAGGGGCTCCATCATGTACTTAACATTGCAGCTTCCAATGACAAGTAATCCCACACTCTGTGCTTGTACAGACCACAGTGGAAGATTGACCACAGTCCCAATAAGCAAGGTGCCCTGTGTTGGCTCAGATGCATGTTCAGCAGCAAGCCATACTTCAAACCCATATTTAAGATGTAGACGGAGAGCTGTGAAACCAATACCCACTTGCGCCCTCCCCTTGCAGATTTGCAACACCGCTTCTATTCATCAGTCACCGGCCAGGATGTGCAAATCGGAAGCCACAGCAGCATCAGCGATCCCAGGTGACCCTAAGGCTCTAGAGGTATGGAAGTATTTGTCCCAGATACCCCAGTGCCACCACAGCCCAGAGCAGCAGCCTGAAGCCTGTTGCTATGGTAACTCTTTACAGACAGTGGCTGATTCCCTATGCATCCATACACAACGGGCACAGACCCCTTCCAAGTTTAATCAATTGATGTTGGAACTACAGGTAACGTTAACACTAAGCCAACACAAATGATAAAAAATATGCAAACTCTTGCAGAAAAATAAATAGCACTACTAAAAACAGGTAAATAATCAGCTACTGTAACCTTCCACTCAGAAGTACGTTAGAATACTGCTAAAGTATCTGATGTTTACAATCTGTGTGCAAACGATGAGCTATGCTGCTGACTACTGTGCTTGGAGGCTGCAGCTTTACTTTTATATTACTTTATATACACATGTTAGGAGAAAAATAGCTGTGCTGAAAAATGCCACTTCTCCTCCTATTAATCCACACCTTGTGGTCTAGGGGCTAGCAATGCTGCCTCCAGATCACAGGGTCCCGAGTTCGATTCCTGGCTGGACTGAGGATTTTCTTTGCCTGGGCACTGGGTGTTTGTGTTGTCCTCATCATTTCATCATCATCATCATCATCATCATTGTGATTGTGGCTGGATTTGTCTGTGTAAAAATTGAGACTTTGTATGGGCACTGATGACTGTGCAGTTGAGTACCCCACAAACCAATCATAATCATCATATTCAAACCAGCTGTTGCTGTTATTATCTAATAATTCAAACAGCCTTTTTAACTTCACACAGACCACTATCAGATTCTATCAGATACAAACATTAGAATTATGGAGACTTAATGTTTCTGAATCCAAGTATTCAGATACACTGTATAAGAAGTGGATAATGAGGTATTTGTTTACTTTGTGTTTAAATATTTAGGTATTTTCAGTTTCCTGCATGGAGTCTACTAGCAACTTTTGCACCATAATATAAAACTCCATTTTGAACCTTAGCGGGGGATGCATGGTCTATAAGGAAATTATTTCTATTTCTTTTACTGTGACTATGAATTGCTGAATTCATTCTAAATGCAGTCAGTTGTTATTAAGCACAAATGTCATTGAAGAGTGTATGTACCACTGAGTAAATGTAAGATTTTCTAGGTCCCTGAAGAGGTATTTGAAAGAAGTTTCGTTATCAAATTTACAAAATATTATTATTGCACAGTTCTGTAAATACTTTTCTCTCCTCAGCTGCAATGTCCGAGATTATGCCACAAGACAGAACAGAGTGAACGTATGTTAAGTATGCTAGCAATCTTGTTTGCAACACAATGGGAGAGAGTTGTGTGTGCAAAGAAGGCAGAACTGAGGGTTTTGGCATCAACTCGGTCAATTATACCCAGGAATTTCACAGACAGATCTGTAACTGATGAAATTTCTTTGTTCCTTGAGCTTTTGTATAGGAAATGAAATGAGGAACACAGTTAAGTGTTATGCTATTCACACTAGGAGGAAGTCCATGACTGAAGGGTCAGTGAAAAAAAGGGCTAACCCACAAGACTGTACTTTGTTACTGCATGTGGTGTGTGTGTGTGTGAATTTCAAGCATAGGAACATAATTACAATAAGAGAAAGCAATTCATGTAGTAACAAGCATTATCTTACTGCGTGGTGTTACTTGTTACCAAAATGTTCCGCACGCAAAACACCTGAAGATAAATAATTAGACAAATCCTTACTAGGTTGTGGGGTTAGCACTTGCTTCTGCCGATCCCTTCAATTATCAATCTACAGAAGCGGCATTCAAATATGGGGGTGGGGTGGGGTGGGGTGGGGTGGGGAGGCATGGGAAGAAAATTAACAGATATTTGTTCTTAATAGAAAGCTGAAAATGCTGATGCATCCAGATACAAGATGCTAAGTACTGAAAATTATGCAGAGAACCTTACTTGCATTGTTTTATATTAAGCCTGTATCTGAAAATAAACCAATTCATATACTCATACACCACGTTCCGCAAATGGAATCAAGATGGAGAAACTATAGGGATCTTACTACTTTCACAGAATGTTGTCACCTGCCTGTATAACAGAAAAGTTAAATATGGTTTAATGTGAATACTACTGTTAACCAGAAACTACATCTCAGAGTCAAAATATCCTGATAGATTTTAGGAGTGTCTAATATGTTTGTATTTGACTTTACTGTTGCTCTAAAGCAGTAATTTCAACACTGTTACATCACAGGTCAAACCAGGCAGGTGGTATCACTAACTTTGGTTGACCCAAATATTATCACACTCTGTAGCTGACTGTTAATTCCACTCTTCTAGTTTGCTCTACATATCTTTGCTAACCAAGATACCTGACTGACATATTTTGCTCATTTTCAATATTTCAGCCAAGAATCTTCCAGCCACGGACAATGTGACTTGGTGACTGACCTCTGTTTCTGAAATTATACCTCTTTATTCTTTGAGATAATAAAACAATGTGACTCAAAACCATAAAGGAGAGTGAAACATACATGCATCACAGGCTGGAACAGACCCTGAACAGAAATCCATGTGAGGGCGAAACCTTAATATGAGAAAATTCTATGAATGTCTACATCGAAAATCTGGCGAAGGCTGAAGAGGTTGTCTGTCAGTCTTATTTCTACTGCTTGTTTCACCACAGAGAGCTTCCAAAAGTTGTGGTGTCCTCCAATTTAGTTTCTTCTCTCTCAGGATTTTCCATTCAGAATCTTCACTGCCTTCATTCTGCCACCTGCTATGAATTCAATGTAGGACCACCCAAGTAATAATTATTGTGGCTATGCAAATTCTTGAGTAGCTTTGTCTTAGTTTTGCCTTGTCACTAGCAACATTTTCCCTCGGACACATGGGCCTTATATCTAACTACACTGTTGTGCCAACTGCCATCTGTGACACACTGACTGGGCTATAAGTATAGATGTAAATTAAGAAGTAAGGGTATCAGTTCACCGAATGGTAGAAGTGTTAAGTAGCTGAAAGAGTTTGCAGTCTTTTTATGTTCCCTTTGACAACTTAACACCTCTACTATCCTGTGAGTTGTTACCTTTACTCCTCAATTATTTACATTCCACCAGAACTTCCACACAGCATATTAATAAACAGCCATGCTTTCATTCTACAATGTCAGTCACCACCTTACCTTGACAAACCTTGAAAGTTCTCAGCTGGGATATCACAACAGGAAATAACGATATACTTGACGCCCGTGCAAAAAATTATAGAATGTCTGACTTTATTTTTCAGAGATTAAATATAATTTTCAGATACCTGACACAGTGATATATGGAAATGGTTATATCACAATACAAGTTTAACACTTGAGCATCCACAAGATAGACACAGAAAACCACAGTACTTTCCACCTAGCAGGCCAGTCAGCCTACATTTAGCTGTCTGCACAAAACAGTTTCCGTTCCTAAAAAAGGGATTTTTTTTGCTTCTTGTTACATGAGTATATGACAGCAACATCTTTAACTAATGAGAAAGCAATATGCAATTAACTTACCTGTGGCATGAAAAATTTTTGTCTGTCATGTAAGCTGTATTCCACTGAGCCCACAGAGAGTGTTATATCTCAACTGTTCTCTATAGTATATAGTGTGAATTATTACAAACAAAATGTAGGTGAGGAACTGTGTACACACTAAATGACAATCCGCAAACATATTTTTGTTACATTTCTAACAATACTGGTACCTGAGTTTCTTGTTCAGAGATACAACATATATATTAGGTTACTGTCTGGCTAATCAAGAGACAAAAGCAGTACAGCCAATATGTGATTGTCCATTCCAGTTGACAAACAGAGGTTAAAATAAGTGTCACTGACATCAGTGTGAACCAGGTAACAATACACTGTACCTATATGTTGAAACCTTTACATCTATCCACTCAAAGTAAGAACTATATATAATTATGTGGTAACCTTTTGGGTTCCAAAATCCATAGACTGGGAACAATTGTTGCTGAATCTCACATATCAGCTGTGATCTGCTATACATAGTGAGACACACCCCCCCCCCTCCCATTTTTAATTAGTTCATGTGTGACATACGTAAATACCGTGTATAAAATACTTGCTGAAGATTGACCACAATCTCATATAGGTTTTTTGAATTTACGTTGACATTTTTCTTTTACGATGAATGGTGTTTGAAATACGGCGCGAGCGAAAAACATGAGACTACGACACAAGTAAGTTTGTTACTACAAGCGTTATCTGACATTCACTTTCCTTAGCTTAACAGACTTTCAAACAAATTATCACCTTCCAATTTAACCTAGACCTTATGCCAGATTACAGATCACTCTTGTCATCACAACTAAAATATGGAAGACAATTGAGATCACGAGTTTGTGGCAAAAGAAACATTTCTTTGCAATAAAATTTAATTGAAAATTTTGACCTGACACGATTACACGGTAATGACATGTGAGTTGTGATAAAATCTCTTCTTCAAAATATCACAAAACAATTGTGAAATTGACGATAATATTTTAAACAATGTTGTTATTTTACGACATTAGTAATTTAATCATTACGCCAACTTCTGAATGCTGTTACTGACTACGAATCTGCTAATATGCACGAAACGATCAATAACGTAAAATAAATTGCATGCGAAATTGTTTTCTTAGATTTCAATATTATATGACATATAAACTGTATAGTGACACACTGCTTGTGCCATAACGCTCCACGAAACGTCACAGCGACGTAAACAATATCATATGGATAAGATTAAGTGAGGAAAAAAAATATTGTTTAAATAGTGCGCCACCGAGTAGCAGAAGCCTCAAAGTACCCGTAACTCCAAAGACCAGTAACTCAGTGAGCAGTAAGGTCAGTTGAACTGTACCCAAATGCTGAATTTCTCAGTTCATTAACATATTTATTTGCAAGCGTGTACGTCTAATTCTGTCATATAGACCCATGTTTAACTATGTTAATGCATAAAAATGGCAAGCTACTGACATTTGTTACTGAATTATTGTCAAATGTATGTTTTACCTTTTGATCACTGCAGTCCAGGTGGTTCAAATGAACTTCTGTACTAGACGTTACATTCTTATTTACATCTTCTTGTGTTTCATTCATCATGCTTGATACACTTTGTAGCAACTGCCACCACTGTCTGTTGAGATTTCTTAACTGGATAACGTGTCACACGTTTACGCGACTGTTAGCAGTACTGATCTACTCCTAAGGGAATCACACAGCACTCTAAGCAACACGCGTGATCTTGAGCCCTTACCTGCCTGCTGAACTGCCGCGTCATGGGATTTCCATCCGTTTTATTGAACGACTGGTACCTCGCTAGAAAGACCGTAGGGGAGGAACGATAAGAGAATTTTCCTCAAGTCTGCAACGCAAGAATCTCCCATAGTTTAAGTGTATCGGCGAGATGCGAAGCAGCCAGAGCTATTTTACATTCTCGTCCAATTCTGTAATTGATAAATATCGAAACGAATTGTGGAAGTAAATGTTTACAATAAGATTGTCATGCGGTCTTATATACAGAGGTCTAGAGAGAAGGGGGCGGGACACGAGATACTAAAAACTTGACTTACACAAGAAACTGCAATTTTTGCACTGTTATCAATTAAGAACATCCTTCTCGTGTTCGAGTACGCATTCGAATCGTGAAATGTTTTGCAAGATATTACCCAAGCTCTTCACTAGCTGGTAAATTGTGCAAGTCTTCTGGAACTGCTATACAAGGGATTCCAGAAGGAATATTACATGCGGTATTTCTACAGGCGATTGACTGTATGGGCAACGCGGAGTGAATAGTTCATATGTGACAAAAAATGCCCAATTTTCATACTGAGTAGAGTTCCAGCTCTGAATTTTGTCCACAAAATAAATTTCACAAAATTATTACGAGCATACTGAGAACTTTATGAACTAATGTATTGATACAAAACTAACGAATAATTGATCCAGTTTTAATCAAATTCTCATGAATCACACCGTCGACTACAGGTACTTTTAATGTCTTCACAATGTTTTACGTACCTTGCAACTCTTCTGAATAACTTCACAATGTTTTACGTACCTTGCAACTCTTCTGATTAACTTTGGTGGACTTCTATCAGCCCAGCACTGTTCGTAATGCGAGTGACTACAATACAACACTGCAACGCCTGTGTTGAAGAACAATGCAAGGTTCCTTCAGACCTGCATGTACGTATGTCCGGAGGAGCATAATATCGTTCTTCTGAACAACATAGGCACTGTAATATAGTAATTATCAGCCGAAACCGGGCAGCGACTTTCAATTAAAATGTCCTACCCTGTCCGGGAATTGCGTAATGTGTATACGAATGATGCAGGAATGACGACGTATAAGAGATTTGGAGCTAGCCGTGAGTCGTATACGGATAACCAAAGCCGGGTTCGAGTCCCGGTCCAGCACAAATTTTCATTGTCGTCATTCCATGGTTGTTCATATTTGCAATTGCGAATACATTTCATGACTATAATACGATAAATAATTGGTCTCGTGGCTATGCTCTTTCTCTGCAAACTTCGTTTTTGTGTCTGCACTAATACGAGCAATCTGATGAAATAAGGTCTAGTGATCTTGGTGACCGAAATTGGATGCTGTTCCAGCTCTAGTTAATTTCTACCTGCTAAAACATTGTCACTATTATTATTATCGTTATTAGCAGTAGTTGTAGTAGTGTTATTGTAATAGGGGTGAGGGTGATATCATGGGTGAATGCTGGAAATATAGGCCCCCTCAAAATCTAATAAAGTCACGCATTCTTGTGGTACGAGTATCATTTATGAGTGATGGTTGTACAGCACTCCGCCATAGCAGAGACTTCTACTGGTCACCAGCTAGGTTTTCTTCTTTTCAATATCGACCAAAAACTTCTAGCAATATTTCTACATCTACGACTGTGCAAACAGGCCCAAGCGATTTGCTCCATTAGCATTATTGTATTGGCAACTTGAATAAATTCTCGCCGTCAGCGTACAGTGGTCAGTACGTGTACTACAGTAGCATAGCGGACAGCAACACGAGACATGTTTAACAGTGGAAACATTAGACTTCCAGTCCAGCATGTGACTTTCGAGTGGTACGGAAATAACACACCTATTTACATCTACAATATAGGGTTTGCGGGAAGTTTCAGCCCTACTCTTCTGTTTTCAACTCAAAAAATCTGCTGCGGGAAGAAGTCGTATGGAGAACATGATCTGTCGGAAACAACATGCAGAGATTAGTTGGTGACGATTCGAAGACATTTCTGAGGTGAGTGGCTGGCCGGAGTGGCCGAGCGGTTAAAGGCGCTACAGTCTGGAACCGCACGACCGCTACGGTCGCAGGTTCGAATCCTGCCTCGGGCATGGATGTGTGTGATGTCCTTAGGTTAGTTAGGTTTAAGTAGTTCTAAGTTCTAGGGGACTGATGACCACAGCAGTTAAGTCCCATAGTGCTCAGAGCCATTTGAACCATTTGAACCACTAGACATTCAAGCAAAATGGCTATTTTGAACAACACGTTTTTTTAACGATCTCACTAACTGATTCAATGAGAGTATCACCTGAAAAGAACCTGAATTTTTTTTTTAAATCTCGAAATCCACTTGTTATCTGAAAACTCGGAAGCTGCCAAAGCACATCACTTTCAGTAAATTATCCTCTACCGCCCCCATTCCTTTAGAACTACTGACAGCCTTGGGAGAGCCAGTCCTGACAAAACTCTATCATCTGGTGAGCAAGATGTATGAGACAGGCGAAATACCCTCAGACTTCAAGAAGAATATGATAATTCCAATCCCAAAGAAAGCAGATGTTGACAGATGTAAAAATTACTGAACTATCAGTTTAATAAGTCACGGCTGCAAAATACTAATGCAAATTCTTTACAGACGAATGGAAAAACTGGTAGAAGCCGACCTCGGGGAAGATCAGTTTGGATTCCGCAGAAATATTGGAACACGTGAGGCAATACTGACCCTACGAGCCGGCCGGAGTGACCGTGCGGCTCTGGGCGCTGCAGTCTGGAGCCGAGCGACCGCTACGGTTGCAGGTTTTAATCCCGCCTCGGGCATGGATGTGTGTGTGATGTCCTTAGGTTAGTTAGGTTTAATTAGTTCTAAGTTCTAGGTGACTGATGACCTCAGAAGTTAAGTCGCATAGTGCTCAGAACCATTTGAACCATTTTTTGACCCTACGACTTATCTTAGAAGATAGATTAAGGAAAGGCAAACCTACGTTTTAGCATTTGTAGACTTAGAGAAAACTTTTGACAATGTTGACTGGAATACTTTCTTTCAAATTCTGAAGGTGGCAGGGATAAAATACAGCGAGCGAAAGGCTATTTACAATGTGTACAGAAACCAGACGGCAGTTATAAGAATCGAGGGGCATTAAAGGGAAGCAGTGGTTGGGAAGGGAGTGAGACAGGGTTGTAGCCTGTCCCCGATGTTATTCAATCTGTATATTGAGCAAGCAGTAAAGGAAACAAAAGAAAAATTCGGAGTAGGTATTAAAATCCATGGAGAAGAAATAAAAACTTCGAGGTTCGCCGATGACATTGTAATTCTGTCAGAGACAGTAAAGGACTTGGAAGAGCAGTTGAACGGAATGGACAGTGTCTTGAAAGGAGGTTATAAGATGAACACCAACAAAAGCAAATCGAGGATAATGGAATTTAGTCAAATTAAGTCGGGTGATGCTGCGGGAATTAGATTAGGAAATGAGACACTTAAAGTAGTAAAGGAGTTTTGCTATTTGGGGAGCAAAATAACTGATGATGGTCAAGCGTAGAGGGGATATAAAATGTAGACTGGCAATGGCAACGAAAGAGTTTCTGCAGAAGAGAAATTTATTAACATCGAGTATAGATTTAAGTGTCAGGAAGTCCTTTCTGAAAGTATTTGCATGGAGTGTAGCCCAGTATGGAAGTGCAACATGGACGATAAATAGTTTGGACAAGAAGAGAATAGAAGCTTTCGAAATGTGGTGCCACAGAAGAATGCTGAAGATTAGATGGGTAGATCACATAACTAATGAGGAGGTATTGAATAGAATTGGGGAGAAGATGAGTTTGTGGCACAACTTGACTAGAAGAAGGGATCGGTTGGTAGGACATGTTCTGAGGCATCAAGGGATCGCCAATTTAGTATCGGAGGGCAGCGTGGAGGGTAAAAATCGTAGAGGGAGAGCAAGAGAAGAATACACTAAGCAGATTCAGAAGGAAAGGATGTAGGTTGCAGTAGGTACTGGGAGATGAAGAAGCTTGCACAGGATGGAGTAGCATGGAGAACTGCATCAAACCAGTCTCAGGACTGAAGACCACAACAACAACATTTTCTACCGTTCTATAAAAACAAACATTTGTTTTCAGTCCAACAAACAGCGAGAATTGATTGAAGTATCCAATAGTTCATGAAAATCATTAGATGGTGACAAGGTACAACACAGAACTACCACGAGGAACAGATGTTAATGTCATTGTGAAGTCCTTCGCTCTGTTACATTTCAATAGTCTTGAAATTTCAGAGGGACTAAGATTCAGGAGGTTTTAGAAATTTGGGATATGTATTAATTTACCTGAAAAGAAAAATGCTAAGGCTGGATCTAGATATAATGGGGGTCAGTTACGTGAAATGAAAAGAAGACAAGGGTTCCTGGTCAGACGATTGTAGGGTAATATCAATGGCAGCAGAAAATGGAATGACGGGAGTATGATTCGTTATGAATAGGAAAGTAGGGCAGAGAGTGAGTTACTCTGACGAGTCCAGTGGTAGGGTTGTTCTCATAAGAATGAACAACAAACCAACACCTACATCAGTAGTTGAGGTATACATGCTGACATCGCAAGCAGATGACGAAGAGATAGAGAAAGTATGTGAAGATATCGAAAGTGTAATTCGGTACGTAAATAGAGATCAAAATATAATAGTAGTGGGAGGATTGTAATGCAGTTGCAGGAGAAGGAGTAGAAGAAAAGGTTATAGGTGAAAAGGGCTTGGTAACAGGTATGAGAGAGGAAAAGGACTAATTGAGTTCTGCGACAAATTTCAGCTAGTCATAGAGAATAACCTGTTCAAGAATCATAAGACGAGGAGGTACACCTGGAAAAGGTTGAGAGGTATACTTGGAAAAGGCTAGGAGATGCGGGGAGATTCCAGTTAGATTACATCATGGTCAGGAAGAGATTCCGAAATCAGATAATTGGATATTAAGATGTACCCAGGAGCAGATATAGACTCAGATTACAATTTAGTGATGATCAGTAGGCTGAAGTTTAAGAGACTAAATAGGAAGAGTCAATGCATAAAGAAATAGGATACGTATGTACTGAGGAATGAAGAGATACGCCCGGAGTTTTCTGAGGCTGCGGTAATAAATAGCTCAAAATGCACTTCACTTTAGGGGGAATGGGTATATCTAATAAGGGCAATCACGGAAGTTGGAAAGGAAAACATACGTACAAAAAGGTAACTACGATGAAACCATGGATAATGGAAGAAATACTTCAGATGACTGACGAAAGAAGGAGCTACAAAAATGTTCAGAGAAATTCAAGGACACAGAAATACAATGTCACTTAGGAATGAAATAAATGGGAAGTGCAAGGAATCTAAGGCCGAACGGCTACATGAAAAATGTGATGAAGTAGGAAAAGAAATGATTTTCGGAAGGACTGACTCAGATATAGAAAAGTCAAAACAGTTTTCAGCGAAATTAAAATGAGGGGCAGCAACATTAAGAGCGCAACACGAGTATCACTGTTAAATACAGAGGGCAGGGCGGATAGGTGGAGAGAGTACACTGAAGTCATCTGTCAGGGGGATGACTTGCCCAATGACGAGATAGAAGAAGAAACAGGAGTCGACAGGGAAGAGTTAGGGAGTCCAGTATTAGAGTCAGAGTGTAAAAGATCTTTGGAACACTTAAGATTAAATAAAGCAGAAAGGATAAGTAACATTCCATCGGAATCAACTGCATGACATGAAATCTTCTCAAATGTTTGGGGGAATGCTTTTCAAATTATATAATGAAATAATAAGAACCAGTTGCAAAAAAAAAAAAAAATCAAATGGCTCCGAGCACTATGGGACTTAACATCTAAGGTCATCAGTCCCCTAGAACTCAGAACTACTTAAACCTAGATAACCTAAGGACATCACACACATCCATGCCCGAGGCAGGATTCGAACCTGCGACTGTAGCAGTCGCGCGGTTCCAGACTGTAGCGCCTAGAACCGCTCGGCCACCCCGGCCGGCTGTTGCATAAAAGAAGTTTAATTTCTTTACCAGTTTCGGGCACTTAGTGCCCTTCTTCAGAAGTTTATGCCTATCGTATTATTTGGGAGTGTGAATAATAAAGCGCATACAGCAGAATGTCATTATCATTTACTTCACAGTGTCCGGCCCCAGTAGCTGAGTGGCCGCCGGCACGGTCAGGGAGCTGGTTGGCCTCTGTAATAAAAAAAACTGAGTGGAAGGATCAACGAACGAACTTTAACGGATGTCATGTGACGTCGGCAACGACCAAACCCAACGATCAACAGCGGACAAAAATAATAATAATGAAAAAAGTGGACAGCGCGACATAATGTCAATCCTAAGAGCTCGGGTTCGATTCCCGGCTGGGTCGGAGATTTTCTCCGCTCAGAGACTTGGTGTCGTGATGTCCTAATCATCATCATTTCATCCCCACCGACGCGCAAGTCGCTTAAGTGGCGTCAAATCGAAAGACTTGCACCGGCGAACGGCCTACCCGACGGGAGGCCCTAGTCACACGACTACTTCACAATGTCTGCATAAAACTAGTACAAAGAAGATTCTTTGTGATGGTTTTATGTCCGTGAATCTGTGAGTTCGTGAAATCCTTTGGTTGGTCTATTCATCCACGAACTGCTCTAGAACTATGTCTAAGCATTATACGTTCTATTTTTTTCTACCTCTGTGACTCCTGATGCCCCGCTTGAAGTTATTTCTGATGCGTAGAGTGCATCTGGTAGTACAACTGTATTTTAGTGCCAGATTTTGGCCTGTCTTGAAGTGTTTCTTGTATTGCAGTGTGTATCAGTTTGTAACCTTCCTGAAGTTTTTCTGGTTGTTCTATGTTGGTTGCCTTATTTGTTTGATCCTCCTATTTGTATATATCCCAAGATATTCGATTTTTTCCACTCTGTTAGCCTTTCAGTATTTTGAGTCCATAGCTTGTCTACTGTTGTTCCTTCTGTCCATGTATTGGGTTTTGTAGACTGTTCATGATTGTTATATTGAAACAATTTATATATTTTAATATTATTATTATTAAAACCTAAGGGAGAGCAAATAATATTTCAGAAGGGGAAGGGGGGGGGGAGGTGGCCGAGAGAGAGAGAGAGTAACAAAATGTGACGCACACCCCTCCCCTAGAACCAAAACCTCGATCAGCGCCTGGCGTAAGTGGGCGCTAGAAGCAACAGGCTACGAAGCATGTTGAAGAGTATTCTGAGGGAGCACGAGTGGTTGTGGAGGGAAGCGCAGGTTCCGAGGAGCAGCGGAAGTGTGTTTGGAGCGCCGCAGGCACTTCCTGACACGTGCTATGTCGGCAAACGCGCACGTGTTCCGGACGCGCCGCACGAACACAGCTGCCATCTCGTGGCGGAGGCCCAAGTTTGCACAACGGCCTCCGCCGTCGAGGGGATCGCCAGAAAAAAAGTAGATGGGCTTGCAGGCCGAAAGAGGGGAATTGTCTGCAACGCACAAAAACACTTAGCGACAGGCGATGGGGCCAATTGCTGGCGGACTGCCAGCTGAGTCGCTGCTGCTGACGCTAGATGCAGCTGGCCAGATGTTACATCTAACAGAAACAGCCCCTCTTGCTGTCTTGTGCTAGTCTACGTACCTATTACACTACTAATATCTCTTCGCATACCCTCGTTAGGTCTGCCGCTACCATTTTCCCCGACTAATGCTCCTTCCTAGGCATAGTCAACTATTCATATACTTTGTAACACCTAGAATAGAAAAAAGGTTACCATGCACATCTCTCATTTCACTTCAAGAAAGACAGCAACCAGCCGATTTTTAAAGTATTTTTATTCATACCAATAAGCGTTCCAGGCTTTCGCCCATCTTCAGTTGACATACTAAGTAATTAAATCTTCAGTTAGTACATCGTTGCCGGCCGTGGTGGCCGTGCGGTTCTAGGCGCTCCAGTCCGGAGCCGCGCTGCTGCTACGGTCGCAGGTTCTAATCCTGCCTCGGGCATGGATGTGTGTGATGTCCTTAGGTTAGTTAGGTTTAAGTAGTTCTAAGTTCTAGGGGACTGATGACCACAGCAGTTGAGTCCCATAGTGCTCAGAGCCATTTGAACCGTTTAGTACATCGTTAAAAACGGCGACTGAAGTTTGAATGTTGGGGCTGCATTTCTATTCTGCTTGTTATTGCTTCAGTTAGCACATCGCTAAAAACGGCGATTGAAGTTTGAATGTTGGGGCTGCGTTTCTATTCTGCTTGTTGTTGCTCTTATGCAACGTGTGAATACTGCATAATTTTGGTGCATGATACGAATGAAGCCGCGCGGGATTAGCCGAGCGGTCTTAGGCGCTGCAGTCACGGACTGTGCGGCTGATCCCGGCGGAGGTTCGAGTCCTCCCTCGAGCATGGGTGGGTGTGTTTGTCCTCAGGATAATTTAGGTTATGTAGCGTGTAAACTTAGGGACTGATGACCTTAGCAGTTAAGTCCCATAAGATTTCACACACATTTGAATATTTTTTAATGCGAAAGAACCGTGTCTGCGCCACACTTATAAATGTGGAAAATAAGAGCAACAGAATAGAAAGGCAGCGGCAGCATCCTAATTGTAGTCGATGTTTACAACGATATGCGAATTGAATATTTAATTATATATTATGCCGAATGAAAATGGGCGAAAGCCCAAAAAATGTATTAGTATAAATACAAATACATAAAAATGTGGGTGGTCGCTGTTTCTCAATGTAATATGAGCCAAAGCTACAAAGCTCAAGAAATGTATAAATTAATATTAACTGCTTTCATTGCCTACTCTCTTGATATTTAATGTTCTTCTGTTACACTACTGCTTCCTCTGCTGCGGTCTCTCTAGTTCACAGTTCCCTTCCACATGTGTTATGCTTCAGATTGCAGTCCCAGAAACATCGTCTTCAGTAGCCTCTTAGAATCTTTTTGATGAAGGGATCTTTCTTCACTTGCACCAATCCGCTTCTGATGCGTAGTAAAATTCTGTAGTTCTCAAATAGATATCAGGATAATTATTCGCGTAGTTCATTAAAATTTCTAGAGCCATCTCCTTCACTACATTTACTGCATCAGTGATGGTGGTGTCACACAACATATCAATGGTTTTCAAATTTTCCTTTTTTCTTTTGCAACTAGAATGTGGAAGTCACACTATGAGCAGCCGACGCAATTACATA
The DNA here is from genome assembly GCF_021461385.2 of Schistocerca piceifrons. Classification (NCBI taxonomy): domain Eukaryota; kingdom Metazoa; phylum Arthropoda; class Insecta; order Orthoptera; family Acrididae; genus Schistocerca; species Schistocerca piceifrons. Next base: position 434,868,917 of record NC_060144.1, on the reverse strand, counting down.
TTTCAGTATACTAAGTTGTATACATAGATCTATATACACACATAGGTACATGTGCACACATTTTGTAAGTTTTGTCTAAGACAAAGGATGACATTGTCCCACAAACTGATTTAAAACTGGTCCAATTCATACGTTTAGTATTATCCATTATGGATTTGAGGGAATGGTTCTTATGTTTTTACAGTAATAACTGATAGTATTTAACTGTTTTTTCTGTTCTCCAAACAGCTCAATATCGTGTTTAGAGAGACAATGCTTTCATCATCAGGTTGTAAAACTTACTCTTGAAGTGAAAAAGCTAAAAAAATCTACCAAAAATAACAATTGTGACGTTCGTAAGAAAAAAAATGTTCAAACGTGTGTGAAATCTTATGGGACTTAACTGCTAAGGTCATCAGTCCCTAAGCTTACACACTACTTAACCTAAATTATCCTAAGGACAAACACACACACCCATGCCCGAGGGAGGACTCGAACCTCCGCCGGGACCAGCCGCACAGCCCAAGACTGAAGCGCCTTAGACTGCTCGGCTAATCCCAGGCGGCGACGTTCGTAAGATAAAACAATAAAATACACATTGGAGTAAGGGTCCTCGACTTATAATAAAATCGCTGATATATCTCCGTGGGTGTTCTATCTCACAGCACACACTACACCAGGCGGCGTCCTATTGCTCTGCTGTGAAGTCCAAAAGTGCCAAGTGCATAGGTTTGAGGGTTGTCGCGAACTGATATGTACTTCATGAGCTAAGTCTTACAAAGTGATGATGACAGAACTGTCTCTTGAAACGCTATGTGTAGGACAGAAATACGGTTCAATTCTGCCATTTATTACTGCCACTTCTCTAATTTTTGGACTGTTTTCCTTGCTCATAAGGTGAACGACAGAACTGAAAATTCCCTCCCAAATATTCCCAATATTCCCAAATGTAAATCTCTCTGCGTCATCCCTAGCACAATGCGATATTTGGCTGAAAATAACGTAGGTCTACAACAGCCCGCACTGCTCCCATGTGTAGGAAATTAAAGATTTTTTAAAAAAAAGTAACTGCCGACCACTCTTGACCCAGGAAATGTACGGAAGGAACTGTAGACGATAATATACTGATGAGTCAAAACATTATGACCATATCTGCATCTACATATACGTGGCTACTCTGCAATTCACACTAAAGTGCCTGGCAGAGGGTTCATCGAACCATTTTCATACTACTTGTCTACCATTTCACTCTCGAATGGCGCGTGGGAAAAAGGAACACCTAAATCTTTCGTTCGAGCTCTGATATCTCTTACTTTATTATGATGATCATTTCTCCCTACGTAGGTGGGTGTCAACAAAATATTTTCGCATTCGAAAGAGAAAGTTGGTGAATGTAATTTCGTAAACAGATCTCGCCGCAAAGAAAACCGCCTTTGTTTCAGTGACTGACGCCCCAACTCGCGTATCATATCAGTGACACTCTCACCCCTATTGCGTGGCGCTATAGTCTGGAACCGCGCGACCGCTACGGTCGCAGGTTCGAATCCTGCCTCGGGCATGGGTGTGTGTGATGTCCTTAGGTTAGTAAGGTTTAAGTAGTTCCAAGCTCTAGGGGACTGATGGCCTTAGAAGTTAAGTCCCATAGTGCTCAGAGCCATTTGAACCATTTTTTTGTTCTGCCAACAAACCGCAGTCTTTCTTCCGCCTTCCCCACAATATTATCTATGTGGTCTTTCCAATTTAAGTAGTTGCTCGTAATTGTAATTCCTAGGTACTTAGTCGAATTGACAGCCCTTAGATTTGTACGATTTGTCTTATACCCGAAATTTATCGGCTTTCTTTTAGTACCCATGTGGATGACCTCGCACTTTTCTTTGTTTAGTGCAAATTGCCACTTTTCGCACCATACAGAAATTCTCTCTAAATCATTTTGTAACTGGAATTAATAGTCTGATGATTTTACTAGACGGTAAATTACAGCATTATCTGTAAACAATCTAAGGGGGCTGCTCAGGTTATCACCTAGATAATTTATGTAAATCAGGAACAGCAGAGGGCCTATGACACTACCTTGCGGAACGCCAGATATCACTTCTGTTCTACACATTGTTAATAGCTTGTTTGTCCGTCACTGGAACGAAATACGTCACCGATTCTGCGTATCAGGAATCCGACAGTTTGTTGCTAAGTTTGTGGAGGTTTGCGTACAGGTCACGTAGTTCGGATAAATAACGGGCCGCTGATTTGGGTACGCGGTGATGGCGCCCGGTAGCGACTCAGATGTGTTCCACAGGATTTACAACAGGCGAATTTGGTTGCCGAGACATCAACGGAGTTCACTATAATGTTCCTAAAACCACTGCAGCACGGTTCTGGCTCCGAGACACATACAGTTATACTGCTGAAAGATGACATCGCCGTCGGGGAAGACATCAATCATAAAGGGATGCAGGTGGTTCACAGCGGTCAGCATGTCTTCCATTACTACCACAAAAAAAAAAATAGCTCTGAGCACTATGGGACTTAACATCTGAGGTCAACCGTCGCCTAGAACTTAGAACTACTTAAACCTAACTAATCTAAGGTCATTACACACATCCATGCCCGAGGCAGGATTCGAACCTGCGACCGTAGCGGCCGCGTGGTTCCAGACTGAAGTGCCTAGAACCGCTCGGCCACACCGGCTGGCCATTACTTCCACAGATCCCATTCAAGCGCAGAAGAATGTGTCTCACAGCATAATACTGCTCCCACCTGCGGGCTGCACGTTTCGAGCCGACATTCACCTCAATGACGGCGTTTATGGAGACGACCATCGACCTAATGTAACAAAAATGTTATTCACTCGAAGAGCCGACACGTTTTCATTGATCGTCCGTTGAATCCCGATGGTCCCGTGTCGACTGCAGTCGTAATTGACGATGTCATTCTGTCAGCATATGGACACGTAGGTATGGTCTGCTGCGGAACTCGACGTTCAACAATGTACGACGAACGCTGTGCTCTGAAACACTTGTGCGTGCACCAGCATTGTGCTGTTTTGGCAAGGATGCCACAGTTCACCATCTCTCCTACCTTACAGAGCAGACAAGGCTCCCAACCTCATGTTCTTTGAAGATCGAGGAAGTCCAACCATTTAGCGCCTAGTGGTAGTTTCACTGTCCTCCTACCTCTTTCCACGGATGCTCACGACACTAGAATGTGAACATTCGACCAGCTTCGCCGTTTTCCAGATACCCGTTCACAGGCGTCATGTAATAATAATCTACCCGTTATCAAAGTCGTTTATTTCAATGGATTTCCCCATTTGCAGCCCATATATTCTCTGGGTTGATACCCCGACCGTATCTGCTTCGCTTACATACTTTTGTTATCGCGTCACATGTCCGTAAAGCCACCAGGCGGCATCCAACGTCTCGGTTGGCAGTGGTCATAATGTTTTGGCTTATCAATGTATATTGATGCGACTCTGCTACAATGGCTGAGCTGACATATGCTCTCACTGAATTGTAAGAGTTACACGATGAAGCATCGATCTGATATTATTATCAAACTTTGTGGAGATGTTCATAAAAAACGGTTCAAATGTCTCTGAGCACTATGGGACTTAACTTCTTAGGTCATCAGTCCCCTAGAACTTAGAACTACTTAAACCTAACTAACCTAAAGACATCACACACATCCATGCCCGTGACAGGATTCGAACCTGCGACCGCAGCGGTCGCGCAGTTCCAGACTGTAGCGCCTAGAACCGCTCAGCCACCCCGGCCGGCGGAGACGTTCATCACAGAACGGATAGCAAATGTGTTATTATCAAACTTTATGGAGATGTTCATCACATAACGGATATTAAATGATTAAAGTGCCATTCCATTCGAAATTCACGCCCATAATCAGCATCAGTATGAGATGTGATTCGCAGTGGCACAATGCACTCTTGTAACCGCTGCGGCATGGAAGATGACGGCCTCGTCATCTCGAGGAATTTCTTGTCATGCCTGAAACACATGCTGAGTCAGTTCAAGAGGATTTCTGGCTGCAGGTTGTCTGAAAATATATGGCGTCCTACTGTATCCCACACAAGCTCTTTAGGTGACAAAGCAGGGGACTCGTCAAGCCAGTCAAGGATCAGCACATTATTCAAGTAATGAAGGGTAGAAGAACAAGATTTACAATTTTTGCCACACACTGGGGAGCATTCAGCCTGTTTTCAGCGATTGTCAAATAAGTCCTGTTGTCATATCTGACAGCCAGAGACTACCACCCAACTTTCCAGTTGACTATGGCTCTGGACTATACATGTCTCTGTTGTCTGTGGTTTGTTGTTAGCGCTAAGCGATTCATTACAATTCGAGATCTCAACCAAGCTTCCAGTAGTCTGTTCCAGCCGGTTCGCGGTGATACTGCCTGAAACACCTGCCGAGATTTCAACAGTTGTCATCCGCCTGTTTGTCAGAACCAGTGGAACAATTCTAACGATCTTCTAACGATTAGTCCTTCTGGAAGGGCCTGTGCCAACGTTTCTTATTACTGTTGTTCTGAGTCCATCTCGTGATCTCTCGTGCTGTAGTCATTCCAATACAGTCAACTAGCTGGGCGATCTGTCAGTATGGTAATCCCGCGTCCCTCCTGCCAATGACCCGGCCTTTCTCAAAGGCCAAAAGATAGAGGTAATCTGCACTTGTGCGTCCTCTGGTCAAGCTGTGTAATGATCTCCAACTGAAAAGTTCCAGTGACGTCAGACAGACTCATAGCCATCTTGCTCTTACACCATTTTTCTACTTTCTTCTGCAGCGCAAATGAGCTCAGGAGGAAATTTTAATCAACATACCCCACAGGAATGGACATTACTGGAATGCCAGTTTGATAGCACTCGGCCAAGTTGTTCGTACTCTAACACTTTCCCGATCGGATCCATTAGAAATGGTTTCTGAAAGCAAAAGACTGTGAAAACAATCTTTTTTTTTTATAAATAACTTCTGTACTATCAGTCACGATTTTCTTTTATTTAAAGTTTACACGACGCGTTTCGGGGAATTATTCCCATTTTCAAGTGCGTTCTCTCTGTGCGCTATACTATTTCTCCCCGTAATGTTTTTGATTTGTGAGGTTCTACACTGTTCTTTTGCCTGCGCTGCAATATATAAAAACGCGCAATTTTTAGTTGATTGTCGATCTCTGTATATACACTACTGGCTATTAATATTGCTACACCACGAAGATGACGTGCTACAGACGCGAAATTTAACCGACAGGAGGAAGACGCTGTGATATGCAAATGATTATCTTTGCAGAGCATTCACACAACGTGCTCACATGAGGAAAGTTTCCAACCGATTTCTCATACACAAACAGCAGTTGACCGGCGTTGCCTGGTGAAACGTTGTTGTGATGCCTCGTGTAAGGAGGAGAAATGCGTACCATCACGTTTCCGACTTTGATAAAGGTCGGATTGTAGCCTATCGCGATTGCGGTTTATCGTATCGCGACATTGTTTCTCGCGTTGGTCGAGATCCAATGACTGTTAGCAGAACGTGGAATCGGTGGGTTCAGGAACGCCGTACTGGATCCCAATGGCCTCGTATCACTAGCAGTCGAGATGACAGGCATCTTATCCGCATGGCTGTAACGGATCGTGCAGCCACGTCTCGATCCCTGAGTCAACAGATGGGGACGTTTGCAAGACAACGAGCATCTGCACGAACAGTTCGACGACGTTTGCACCAGCATGGACTATCAGCTCGGAGACCACGGCTGCGGTTACCCTTGACGCTGCATCACAGACAGGAGCGCCTGCGATGGTGTACTCAACGACAAACCTGGATGCACGAATGGCAAAACGTCATTTTTTCGGATGAATCCAGGTTCTGTTTAAGGCATCATGATGGTCGCATCCGTGTTTGGCGACATCGCGGTGAACGCACATTGGAAGCGTGTATTCGTCATTGCCATACTGGCGTATCACCTGGCGTGATGGTATGGGGTGCCATTGGTTACACGTCTCGGTCACCTCTTGTTCGCATTGACGGCACTTTGAACAGTGGACGTAACATTTCAGATGTGTTACGACCCGTGCCTCTATCCTTCATTCGATCCCTGCGAAACCCTGCATTTCAGCAGGATAATGCACGACCGCATGTTGCAGGTCCTGTACGGGCCTTTCTGGATACAGAAAATGTTCGAGTGCTGCCCTGGCCAGCACATTCTCCAGATCTCTCACCAACTGAAAACGTCTGGTCAATGGTGGCCGAGCAACTGGCTCGTCACAATACGCCAGTCACTACTCTTGATGAACTGTGGTATCGTGTTGAAGCTGCGTGGGCAGCTGTACCTGTACACGCCATCCAAGCTCTGTTTGACTCAATGCCCAGGCGTATGAAGGCCGTTATTACGGCCAGAGGTGGTTGTTCTGGGTACTGTTTCTCAGGATCTATGCACCCAAATTGCGTGAAAATGTAATCACATGTCAGTTCTAGTATAATGTATTTGTCCAATGAATACCCGTTTATGATCTGCATTTCTTCTTGGTGTAGCAATTTTAATGGCCAGTAGTGTAGTTAGCGGCGAAATTTGGAACAACTTGCACTTACAGTTTTCTTGTGGCCCATTTGTGCAGATTCTCATACATATTAAATATCACACACAATTTTCTGGGTACAGTGTACATTGTGAATAATAAACTTGCATAAACAGTTATGAAGGTGATTTTAGTTGGGGTCAACAGAGATAGTTCTATAGATCTTCCACAGAGTGTGATATACGAGGGCTATTCAGAAACTAAGATTCGATCGGTCGCGAAATGGGAACCACAGTAAACTAAAAAATGTTTTATTTCTAACAGTTTGCTACACCTTCCAGCTACGTCTCTACATAGACTTCTACTTAGACATCTGTCGTAGCGTTGTACCACCTTTCCAATATCCCCGTCATAGAAGACAGCCGCCTATACTTTCCATCGCTTCTCTATTCTTGTCTGCAGTTCGCTGTTCTGTGCCAAAATGTGTTCATAGCCAGTGGTCCATGTGAGCAGAGATGAACATCAGAGGGATCAATCACTTCCCACCCAAAACGCTGCAGAGGCATCCTCATTGCACCGGCCACTAATATTTGGCTAGGCTACAGGCATTTTTATGTGCTCATTGTGTGCGCGGAACCGAAAAGAGCGATGGTTAAAAACCATTCAATAGCCAAGATAGCATGAAACATTTTTTTATTTAAGACAGCCAGTTTTAACAAACTATCCTGTCATCTTCGGGTTTTAAAATGTTTTGTTGTGAAACATGTTCATTTTACGCTTTCGCCCATCTTCGTTTGGCGTAAAATGTAATTAAATTTTTAGTTACCACATCGATGTTGGAGCTGCCTTTCTATTCTGCTTGTTGTTGCTACTATGCAACATGCGGATACTGCACAGTTTTGATGCCACGCTTATAAATGCGGAAAATAGGAGCAACACAATAGAAAGGCAGCAGCAGCATCCAAATTGCAGTCGATGTTTATAATGATATGCTAATAGAAGATTTAATTATGTATTACGCAGAATGAAAAGGGGCGAAAGCCCAAGACTTGTATTAGGATAAATAAAGACACATAAAAATGTGGGTGGTCGCTGTGTTTCCCAAAGTAATGTGATCCAAAGCTTCAGACCTGAAGGTGACAGCATAGTCTGTTGAAACTGGTTGTCTCATGCGATCTTGGCTGTTGAATGGTTTTTAACAATTAAGCAGATCGCCCTTCAGTTATCTCAAAATGAGAAAATTCAATGAAAAGAGTGACGTGACGCGTTTGACAGGCATACTAGAGACACTGTCCAACACAACTGTGCAGAAATTCATCGGATTTTCACTGTCTTGTCCATTTCGCGACCTATCGGATCTTACTTTCTGAATAGCCCTCGAACTTTTGTACAGAGGGTATTTATCTTAACGATCTAGATCATAATTTGCTTATACCTGTTTAAATGGTGCATATTTCCATTTGTTACTTTTTTAAGTATAGTGTCGAAGCAATTGTAGAAATTCACTGATTCATTTTCAAGTTTTTATTATTTTATCTTCATATTTTTTGTAATGTGAACATATCTCCAGTTCTTCTAACACATCCATTTTATGGAATATTTAGTCGGTGGAGTACTTTAATATTGTTCTCTATTTTTCCAAAATGGTGTCCTGTATTGTGTATGAATGTGGCTATTGCTGATGTGTGCCTGTCGTTTGTGTAGGCTTTAATATGCTGCGTATACTTGGTGTTCAAATTTCGGTCTGTTTGTCCTAAGTACTTTATATGTTCTTGGAATGTACAATTATTATACAGATTGTTTATATAAATACCCTCTCTATAGAAGTATATCAGACTCTGTGGAAGACCTATATTGTTATCTTTGTTGACAACATCTAAAAGCATCTGTGCAACCGTTTGTTTATGTAAGTTTGTTATTCCTGTTGTAGACTGTGCACAGAAAATTGTGTGTGACGTTTAATATGTGTGAGACTGCACAAACAGACCACAAGAAAATTGTCTGTATAAGTTGTTCCAAATTTCGCCACTAACTACATATGACTATCGATAAGCAACTAAAAATTGCGCGTTTTTATATATTGCTGTAAAGGCAACATAAGAATGCAGAACCTCACACATCAAAAACATTACGAAAATGTGGCTTGGTACACATAGGAAAACGCACTTGAAAATGGGCATCACTTTCCGAAAAGCGTCATGTAAAATAGGAATAAAAGAAAATCGTGACTGGAAGCAGAAAAGATTTTTATAAACATATCCAGTGCAACAGTTTCCATTTTCGTAAGTGTATTAATTAAGCACATGTCTATCTAGAGCGCTAGTTTAGTTTATGATACGTAAGGCCAGATGCACTTAAAAGCCAATTGATAATATTTAGACACTGACATCCAAGCGGAAAAAGTCATTAAGCCCAGAAAGCGTATAAGTTAAGCTCTGAAGACAAGCTCTAATGTCTTACAACAACGCATACCTAGGAATTACAAGTGAAGCATTTCTGTAACGAGAACCACACACAGACTATATCATCAGCAAAGCGAGAAACAGACTAGGATTAATACGACTAACCATAGGCAAAATAACTGGGACATGAGGAAATCGCTAGTCCATAGATACTAGAGCACGCAGCACCAGTATGTATGACGACAGCCACTTGTATGTCACACATTTAACCCATATATGCCGATAACCTTTTTTGTCACGTAATTGAACGATTTTTCACACACACATCTTTTATTAGTGACCACAGACAACAAGTGCAATAACAATTTGTAGTTGCCAGCTCTTAAAGGCGGTTTTTTCAGTGGGGCAACAATGACCCCATGGGCACATGAGGTCGTACATTACTATGGAACGGGAATAATCAAAATAAAAAATGTTTTACGCAAATCAATGTTTATTAATTGAAGTTTGATAATCACACTTTATTTTTTCAAGTTATGAACTATTATTAATCACAAAACATAATGTAACTGTGCGTTCAACTTTGTTTGCAAAGTTTGTAGTGCAAATGTATGTTGCATTTACAACACAATTTGACACTTTATTTTTACAAAGCTCACATCTTCTTCTGACCTGACGAATGAGAGTAGCTTGTTGAGCTAAATGTTTTCTTACACTAACAGATACAGTCGTCCTCATTTGCTGCTGTGGCCCTCGCTGAATTTTAGCCGTACCACATTTCTGGAGACCCGCCGAATGCTCTATAGTACCCGACTGGTACATGCTTTTTACGAGTCACCATGTTGTCAGGTCGCAGCAGTGTCGTTTTCGAACCATTGGGCATATACTCGTATGGGTTAAGAACAGAATGGCAGATACCCAGAATCGCGGTGAACAGCTACTACTCAACAGGCTCAAGGACGCCATACGAAATCCCTAAACACAAGCCTCGTAGAATTACCGGCAAAAATAAATAAGGGGCGTTCAAAAAGAAACGAGTCGGAAGCATATTTACAGAAACCAGTAACTGTATGTTAGAAGTACTGACCTTGGCTGTTGAGACACTTGTCCCACTGTGACACAAGGCGGTGAATGGCTGTCTCATAAAATTCCCGGGGCTGCGATGTTAACCAGTTCCGCACGTACAGGTGGACGTCGTCGTCCGAGGTGATTCGTTATGCTGACGTTCTTTTTTGACCAAGATGGCCCCCTTCTCATTCACTTCCTGCAGCACGGGACAACAGTGAATGCCAGCGTTACTCGCAAACCTTGACCACCCTTCGCCAAGCGATCAAATCAAAACGACCAGGCAATCTCACCCGTAGGGTCATTCTGCTCCACGACAATGCAAAGCCTCATACGGCCAACACAGTCGCGGCAGTCCTGCAGAAATTCAAATGGGAGATTCTCGGCCACCCTCCATACAGTCCGGACCTCTCTCCCTGTGATCGCGTCATTTCTGGTTCCCTTAAAAAGGCTCTGAGGAGCAAACGATTCACCTCGGACGACGACGTCCAGCTGTACGTGCGGAACTGGTTAACAACGCAGCCCCGGGAATTTTATGAGACAGCCATTCACCGCCTTGTGTCACAGTGGGGCAAGTGTCTCAACAGCCAAGGTCAATACCTCCAACATACAGGTACTGGTTTCTGTAATTATGCTTCTGGCGCGTTTCTTTTTGAACGTCTCTTATATGCGACAACAAACGCAGACAGTGAAATCTTAACTCAGCATTTACTAAATGAAACCATAACCACATGCAACTGCCCACATTACGAACACCATTGCCCACGACGTATCATCACACAGGGTATCAGTAACCTGACTGGTGACAGCAAAATATACACCAACTTACTAGGACTGAAAAACGATTTCATCACTTACTGGAAGAAGAAGTCGACGAATCACACAAGACACAGTAAGTTTTCAATGCCTACAACTTCAAATACAGAAGCCAACAGGATCAACAATCGCGATGACATGAAGGAATTAAAGTCATTATCTTCCAGTGGGCGTTGACTTGTATCGATGAGCGAAGTTAAAAAAAATGTGCATGGGTAGGATCGAACCTGGGTCTTCTGCTTACTACTCAGATGCGATGACCACTACGCCATTTTTTTTCTTTTTTTGTTCGATGTACTTCGTTGCATTTGATCTGGGCGGACGCCACAAGGCATCCGTTCAGGTTGATCGTTGATTCTTTGACTCAGTTTTTTTATTACAGAGAGCACGCAGCCCTCTGACCGAACACGCTGAGGTACCGTGCCGGCATGGACACACATGTCAGTACACCCGTACGGACTACTCCTGCACGCCTCCCGTCGAACCCAAATTCTCAACTTGCACCACACATTACTACTCATTAGCCTCATTGCTGGCGGCATCTAAACGCTTAACGTAGGAATCCAAAGTGTGCATCTGCACTGAATGGGTAATTGGCCACCATTGCCTTAATTATACGTGTGGTGAGGAGTTTAGAGGGGTTCCGCTCACTTCTCTCTTAAATGCCAAGATTGTGAAACACTGCCCTCCTAAATCAGGCAAAATAATTGGGTAATTACAAAAACCTAATAGTTCGTTGTGTAATCAAATAAGCAGTATCCCAACACCACTAACCATACATAATGCCGCATGATTTTGACATGCGTGTCGACACAAGTCTTGCACAAATTTCATTAGAGTGTCCACTGGGAAATGGGAATGGCATTTTCCTTTTCTGAAGTGCGTAAAATGACTAGCGCATCCATAAAGCGTGCTGTTAGTTGTTAGAATGCTGAAGCAAACTGATGTGTGGTACTTACGCCCACAGAACCGTCCTGGACATCCGAGACGCTCGCCACGTCCGACTGCTGAGCGATGGATTCAGTTTCTTGAACGGACTGACCGTCATCTCTGTGAATCACCTGTAACGCCGAAATCCAAGTGAAGAGCGATTTAGTCTCCAGCTCTTTACCAGAGAACAAACAAAAGATGAAATAGCCTTTCAGTTGCGAGATAGTATTTACACATGGGACTGTACAACAGTACTGCTACTCGCTGATATACAAGGCGACTATAACTATTTATAGTTAACTGCCTGTAGGTTGCAAATTACAGATCGAATGAAAGAGAAACTATAGGTGAAAGATTTTAAGGATATAATGGAGAGAACGTCCAGTAAAGAAAATTCTTAATGCTACTGGCATGTTACGTAGCGTAACGGTAAGCATGATATCTATTGTCTGTTAAACTGCAACATTCATATGGGTCTGTTCAGAGTAGGGCTCCATACGTGCTGCCTTCCTTTGCTCCTTTCCAAAATCACCAAAACATTGTCCACACCTCGCCTACCGTAGCCAGCCTATCAAACCCTACATTACAGCATTACCCTACTCGCTCTTCTCCCACATGAGCAAAATGTAAACTAAGAAAGAAATTCTTGAAAAATCTGATTTATTTTAGTTATTTTGTAAAATGAAATACCATCCTAACAATATTTTCTGACATATAACAATACTCGAAACAGTTATCATTCTCATGTCACTGGACGAAACAAATAGTGCATACTATTCAAGGTAAATTATCATATCAAAATACAATAAAAATAGTTTTTATGAAAATTTGTATTTAACTGGTAAGACAACCTTATTATATTAAGAAAACATAAAAATTAATTAACAGAATAATAATACAAAAGAAAAAATAATAATTTACACAGTACCTGTAATACAAATCAGAAATAAAAAAACTAATTTGAAAGAAGTGCATAAGTGTAATGCTGAAATGTAAACTGCTAATGTAAAGCATATGCTTAGTAACGTAGATTTTGTTTCGTAAATGATTTGCTCCTCGTTTCTGTCTCTGTAGAATAGTCATTTCCATTAGAAAAATCAATATTTCATTCTCAATCAGTTTTTTATTGATAGTGTTATCAAGCCAGATAACCGTTCTTAACTCATTTCGGACCGTAGTAACTATCAATTCTGGATATTAATTGGAAAAAGGATTTTATTCACTTCGAGTCTAACCTGACAGAAAACGTTCTCATGGGTACGTTCAGTAGGGGAGACTCACAATGCAAGCAAAATGCTGTTGTCGGATCCTACTAGACCCTTTTAAGGGCTAGTGAGTTTTCCATGACGTAGATTTTTCTGGTGCCATTTTAATTTTGAAAAACTTCGGAAACCCCCTAACGGGCGCAGCACTTACCAAAGGAGTTTTCAGACAACATCATATATTCAATTCCTGGCCTACGGAATAATTTTGCTCATATAGTGCTCTAAAGCAGACGTTTTTCAAACGTTTCGTTCCAGGGGATAAACTGTATCCCGTGCACATTTAATGATTCCTTGTTTTGGACGGTTTATCGACAATGCATATTCACTCGAAGTTGGTGAAATTTTATAACGAGCCTGCTTCTTCAGCCACGATTGAGTGGTTGGGTTCAAATTTCTCCCTGCTTCTCTCTACGCACGGTCCTCATTAAAAATGTTCAAAAACGTTAACTATAGAGGGAAATATCTAGAAAGTTGTTTTGTCCAGCATGCTTCTCACCTCGGATATGCAGCATCCTCAATTACCGTCATCAATTTCATTAAAGGAAGGAGTCAGTTGCACTGAAAACGTATCGATTTAAAAGACCGATTTCGGCCATTAGGCCATTAGCAAATTTTCAATTATTTCCGAATGTAAAATGTTAATAATATCGAGAAATTACTAGATTTGATGTTGGACGATCGGCAACTGACGACATCTGAAATAGCTGACAATATCGGCATGCCAGAATAAGAGGGAATACGATACATTTTGCATTTCAGATGAAAAATTATCTATGAGAAGTCATCTTAAGAGGCGAGTGCTGCATCTGTCGGACAACAAAGAAGGAAAAGCGAGAGCGAATTTCTCAGCAATTTTTTGACTGCTGTAGAAATAATATATTGTATTTCCTGTACCAACTTCTTATTGTGGATGAGGGTGTCCAGCTTTTTACGCCAGAAACATACGCCACACAAAGTTAATAGGTGTGAGTCAAGAAGCCTGTGGTTGGGGAAGAGATCTATTAATTACCCTGAAAAGGGTAAAACTGTTGCATTATATTAGTCATCTTCCATGGGTACTGAAAAAAGGGACCATTGGGATGTGGAAAGCCGTGAAAGTTGTAGATTTTTTTTTAACGTAGAGCACAACAAAATGACAAAGTCACATTAGTCGACACCATAAAAGAACACACAGTTGGCTCTGGAGGGTTGAAGATGCTGAACAACTGTTACCTGGCGGTCATGTGATGCTCCAGCGCTGACGAAAGTCATAACAGTGAAGAGGTGTGTGTGTATGTGTTTGTGTGTGTGTGTGTGTGTGTGTGTGTGTATGTGTGTGTGTGTGCCAGTTGGTTGTATGGAGTTAGCTCAGTAATGTGAATCGACCTGGAGCCTTCACGGAGAGCCGTAAAGGAGCTATCGTGTATGAATGTGCCCTTGGCTACACAGTGAACTAAACTGCCCGATTTGTTGCTGTATCGACGCGACTTGCCCGGCGTGTCTACAAGGGATGGCGTACCACTCGCTGCCATGCAAAACAGCGTAAGAACAGTGGTCGTAAAATATCCTACAGGGCAGTGCAGTGATCGTAAATGGATTCCGCGCCATGTCTATGACAATCGGCTTCAGACCCTACAGGAACTGCTGCCGTCAACGAATGCCGGTGTACGCTGTGGTGACCGAAGTCATGGAATAGCTCCAATATAGTGTCGAACCTCCTTTTGTCCAGCGTAGTGCAACAACTCGACGTCGCATGGATTCAACAGCTCGTTAGAAGTCTAAGAGCCTTCAACATCGCAGCGCGTAAGCAATCGTTGGTTAATATATCAAAAAACTAAAAACCCGCCTCGATTGCGAAAAAAGAACCTAGTTTTAACCTAGGTTTCGGCGTAGATAACTACACCTTCTTCAAAACAACAATAAAACCCACAAGTGCCTAAGAAGACCTTTGTCAATGATTAAAAGAACACCATAGCTATACATTTATAAACGAAAAAAAAGGAAAACGCAAACAGTACATATGTACAAAGTCAAAACCATTACTTAACTTCATGGTGTACGCTCCACCTCACACCGGCCTATGTTCGGTGGGCCATGACCCGCCATAAAGTGCAAGAACTTGCAGTTTATGGCGGGTCATGGCCCACCGAACATAGGCCGGTGTGAGGTGGAGCGTACACCATCAAGTTAAGTAGTGGTTTTGACTTTGTACATATGTACTATTTGTGTTTTCCTTTTTTTCGTTTATAAATGTGTAGCTATGGTGTTCTTTTAATCTTTGACAAAGGTCTTCTTAAGCACTTGTGGGTTTTATTGTTGTTTTGAAGAAGGTTTAGTTATCTACGCCGAAACCTAGGTTAAAACTAGGTTCTTTTTTCGCAATCGAGGCGGGTTTTTAGTTTTTTAATACGTTAGAAGTCTCTTGCAGAAATATTGAGCCATGCTTTCTCTACAGCCGTCCATAATTACGAAAGGTGTTGGCGGTGCAGGGTTCTGTGCACGAACTGACCTCTCGATTGTGTCCCATAAAAGCTCTACGGGATTCACGTCGGGCGATCTGCGTGGCCAAATCATTCGTCCGAATTGTCCAAAATGTTCTTCAAATCAGTCGCGAACAATTGTGGGCCGGTTAATGGCGCATTGTCATCCAATTCAATCGTTGTTTGGGAACATGAAGTCCATGAATCTTTTGCAAAAGGTCTACAAGTAGCCGAACATAACCATTTCCCACCAATGATCGGTTCTTTGGACCAGAGGACACAGCGCATTCCATATAAACATAGCCCACATCATTATGGAGCCACCACCAGCTTGCACAGTGCCTTGTTGATAATTTGGGTCCATGGCTTCGTGTGGTCTGCGCCATAGACGAACCTTACCATCAGCTCTTACTAGTTGAAATCGGGACTCATCTGACCAGGCCAAGATTTTCCAGTCGTCTAGGGTCTAACCAGGAGAGCCACTACAAGCGATGTCGTGCTGTTACGAAAGGCACTCGCGTCTTTCGTTTGCTGCCATATCCCCTTGATGCCGCCGGCCGCGGTGGTCTAGCGGTTTTAGGCGCTCAGTCCGGAACCGCGCGACTGCTACTGTCGCAGGTTCGAATCCTGCCTCGGGCATGGATGTGTGTGATGTCCTTAGGTTAGTTAGGTTTAAGTAGTTCTAAGTTCTAGGGGACAGATGACCACAGATGATAAGTCCCATAGTGCTCAGAGCCATTCAACCCTTTGACGCCAAATTTCACCGCACTGTCCTAAAGGTTATGTTCGCCGTACTTACCACCATCCCTTGCAATTTCATGCATTGTTGCTTGTCTGTTAGCACTGACAACTCTGCTTAAACGCCGCTGCTCTCGATCGTTAAAAGAAGGCCGTCGGCCACTGGGTTGTCCGTGGTGAGAGGTAACGCCTAAGATTTGGTATTCTCGGGACTCTCTTGGTATTGTGGATCGCAAAATATGGCATTTCCTAACGATTTCCGAAATGGAATGTCCCTTGCTTCTAGCTCCAAGTACCATTCCGCATTCAAAGTCTGTTAATTCCCATTCTGCGGCCATAAGCACGTCGGAAACCTTTTCAATTGACTGACCTGGGTACAAATGACGCTGCTCCTTTATATTTCTGTACGTTATACTACCGCCATCTGTATATGTGCAAATCGCTATCCCATAACTATCACATAAGTGTGTATTAGTCAATTTTCGAGCTAACGTTGCAAACAGAACTGCAAGCAATGGAGCACTTGAAGCTGCCCGTCTTTTGATGGCCAAATAACACAGGACTGGACAGTAACGGATGGAGGAGTGTAGGGAGGTCAGACGATTTGCGATTTTTCCTCTTTTAAAATGATTGAAGGCATCGAGTGCTCCGAGCCGTTTAACCTGCACAGTGTGGATGCTGTAGTTCAGACTGGAGATTGTTCTGCGTTTATTCAGGGCTGCTTTTCTTACCAGGCATTGGGCCCATTCATTCGGATTTCCGCGTACATGAACCAAGTATGTTTATTTCATCATTGGTTCAAATGGCTCTGTGCAATATGGGACTTAACATCTGAGGTCATCAGTCCTCTAGAACTTAGAACTACTTAAACCTAACTAACCTAAGGACACCACACACATCCATGGCCGAGGTAGGATTCGAACCTGCGACCGTAGCGGTCGCGCGGTTTCAGGCTGAAGCGCCTAGAACCGCTCGGCCACACCGGCCGGCTATTTCATAATTCCCAGTGTCAAGTATCGCCCGTTTAACGGTGTTGCTGCAGCGCGATGCAACGTAGCGCAACCACCATGCGCATACACAGCGTGTCTCTCCTAAAAGTCCTCAGGCACATTTTCTCTGCTCTTTCTGCAGATATTTGCAATTTCTTTTTTGCAATGTGTAGCTGGAGTCAGCCCAAAGAAACACTGCTCGTCACATCTTTTATGTGTCGCCCAGCGTAGACGGAAAGCGTCGATTTGTTTTCCCTTTGCAAACAAAATGATTTTTAAACGAAATTTTCGTTCCTGTTCGATAGAGTGGTCCAAAATTAGTCTACTGCGATATCTGTTTTATCGAATGATAATAAGAGGGAAAGTGAAACAGGAAGAATAACCAGAGCGGTTCTAGGCGCTACAGTCTGGAAGAGCGCGACCGCTACGGTCGCAGGTTCGAATCCTGCCTCGGGCGTGGATGTGTGTGATGTCCTTAGGTTAGTTCGGTTTCTAGGGGACTGATGACCTCCCATAGTGCCCAGTGCCCAGTGAACCGTTTTTGTGAAGAATGACCTGTACTCCAGCAGTGACTATACAATGCTAGGCTTACTGGATGGCGGCAGCAGACAACGCTGGACATGGTTATGCTGTTGCATCGATATAACGAATATCACACGAGACTAATTTGGAACCCCTCTATCAAATGGGAACATTGAATTACACTTTAAAAATCGTTTTGATCGCGATAGGAAACAAGCCGACGCTTTCCGTCGACATTGGGGATTGCATAAAAGACGTGATCATCAGTATCTGTCTGCCTGGCAGAGGCTTCATCGAACCATTTTCATACTACCATTCCACTCTCGAATGGCGCGTGGGAAAAAGGAACACCTAAATCTTTCCATTCGAGCTCTGATTTCTCTTATTTTATTATGATGATCATTTCTCCCTGCGCAGGTGGGTGTGAACAAAATATTTTTGCATTCGGAAGAGAAAGTTGGTGATTGAAATTTCGTAAATAGATCTCGCCGCGGTGATTGAAATTTCGTAAATAGTTCTCGCCGCAAAGAAAACCGCCTTTGTTTCAATGACTGTCACCCCAACTCGCGTATCATATCAGTGACACTCTCACCCCTATTGCGCGATAACACGAAACGAGCTGCCGTTCTTTGGACTTTTTCGATGTCCTCCGACAGTCCCACTTGGTAAGGATCCATCACCACGTAGCAATATTCCAGCAGAGGATGGACAAGTGTAATGTAGGTTATCTGCTTAATGGGTTTGTCGCATCTTCTCAGTGTTCCGCCAACAAAGCGCAGTCTTTGTTTCGCCTCCCCCACAATATTACCTATGTGGTTTTTCCAATTTAAGTTGCTCGTAATTGTAATTCTTAGGTATTTAGTCGAATTGACAGCCGTTAGATTTGTGCGATTTATCGTATAACCAAAATTTATCGGATTTCTTTTAGTACCCATATGGATGACCTCGCACTTTTCCTTGTTTAGGGCCAATTGCCACTTTTCGCACCATACAGAAATTCTCTCTAGATCATTTTGTAATTCGAAATGATCGTCTGATGATTTTACTAGACTGTAAATTACAGCATCATCTGCAAACAGTCATGTCATGTGTGTCAGACGTGCGTATGATAAGTGCGGAATGGTGAACTATGGAGACGTTATTACCAAATGCGTCCAAACAGGACCAAAGTGCTGTTATTCTCTTCTTGGCTGCCAAAGGACAAACATCGGTAGACATCCAAAGGAGAATGAAGAATATATGAGGGTTGGAAATTTAATAGTGGCAACTATTTATTTACAGCTCGTACAATATAGATACGTGTTTCAAAGTTTTATTGACCTTCAAAGTGTACAGCCCGTTGCCAGCGATGTGGAAGTCCTAGGATACTCTTAACAGTGCCAGTTGTGTTGATAATTCGAGTGGCGCGGTCTATTGCCCGACGAATTTGTAGCAGTTCTGAAGCAAATGCCATGAAGTGTTTTCTTCAGTTTAGAAATCCAGTTGAACTCACAAGGGCTTAAGCCAGGGGAGTGCAGTAGGTGGTATAGCACTTGGCAGCCCCATCAATGAAACAAATCAGTAACAGCTTGCATTGTACGTGCTTGAGCTTTGTCCTGCAAAATGATGGTCAGGTCCTGCAGAAAGTGTCATCAATTCTGTCTCTAGCTGTTCATTTTTGGAACACAACCTGCGACCAGATTAGAGACAGAATTGATGACACTTTCTGCAGGACCTGACCACCATTCTGCAGGACAAAGCTCAAGCACGTACAATGCAAGCTGTTACTGATTTGTTTCATTGATGGGGCTGCTAAGTTCTATACCACCTACTGCACTCCCCTGACTTAAGCCCTTGTGAGCTCAACTGGATTTCTAAACTGAAGGAAACACTTCACGGCATTCGCTTCAGATCTGCTACAAATTCGTCGGGCGATAGACCGCGCCGCTTCAACTATCAACACAACTGGCACTGCTAAGGGTATCCTACGACTTCCACATCGCTGGCAACGGGTTATAAACAATGCTGGTGACTACTTTGAAGGTCAGTAAAACTTTGAAAGACGTATCTATTTTGTACGAGCTGTAAATAAATAGTTGCCACTATTAAAGTTCCAACCCTCGTATATAGGGTGTTACAAAAAGGTACTGCCAAACTTTCAGGAAACATTCCTCACACACAAAGAAAGAAAATATGTTATGTGGACATGTGTCCGGAAACGCTTACTTTCCATGTCAGAGCTCATTTTATTACTTCTCTTCAAATCACATTAATCATGGAATGGAAACACACAGCAACAGAACGTACCAGCGTGACTTCAAACACTTTGTTACAGGAAATGTTCAAAATGTCCTCCGTTAGCGAGGATACATGCATCCACCTTCCGTCGCATGGAATCCCTGATGCGCTGATGCAGCCCTGGAGAATGGCGTATTGTATCACAGCCGTCCACAATACGAGCGCGAAGAGTCTCTACATTTGGTACCGGGGTTGCGTAGACAAGAGCTTTCAAATGCCCTCATAAATGAAAGTCAAGAGGGTTGAGATCAGGAGAGCGTGGAGGCCATGGAATTGGTCCGCCTCTACCAATCCATCGGTCACCGAATCTGTTGTTCAGAAGCGTACGAACACTTCGACTGAAATGTGCAGGAGCTCCATCGTGCATGAACCACATGTTGTGTCGTACTTGTAAAGGCACATGTTCTAGCGGCACAGGTAGAGCATCCCGTATGACGTCATGATAACGTCCTCCATTGAGCGTAGGTGGAAGAATATAGGGCCCAATCAAGACATCACCAACAATGCCCGCCCAAACATTCACAGAAAATCTGTGTTGATGACGTGATTGTGCAATTGCGTGCGGATTCTCGTCAGCCCACACATGTTTATTGTGAAAATTTACAATTTGATCACGGTGGAATGAAGCCTCATCCGTAAAGAGAACATTTGAACTGAAATGAGGATTGACACATTGTTGGATGAACCATTCGCAGAAGTGTACCCGTGGAGGCCAATCAGCTGCTGATAGTGCCTGCACACGCTGTACATGGTACGGAAACAACTGGTTCTCCCGTAGCACTCTCCATACAGTGATGTGGTCAACGTTACCTTGTACAGCAGCAACTTCTCTGACGCTGACATTAGGGTTATCGTCAACTGCACGAAGAATTGCCTCGTCCATTGCAGATGTCCTCGTCGTTCTAGGTCTTCCCCAGTCGCGAGTCATAGGCTGGAATGTTCCGTGCTCCCTAAGACGCCGATCAATTGCTTCTAACGTCTTCCTGTCGGGACATCTTCGTTCTGGAAATCTGTCTCGATACAAACGTACCGCGCCACGGCTATTGCCCCGCGCTAATCCATACATCAAATGGGCATCTGCCAACTCCGCATTTTTAAACATTGCAATGACTGCAAAACCACGTTCGTGATGAACACTAGCCTGTTGATGCTACGTACTGATGTGCTTGATGCTAGTACTGCAGAGCAATGAGTCGCATGTCAACACAAGCACCGAAGTCAACATTACCTTCCTTCAATTGGGCCAACTGGCGGTGAATCGATGAAGTACAGTACATACTGACGAAACTAAAATGAGCTCTAACATGGAAATTAAGCGTTTCCGGACACATGTCCACATAACATCTTTTTTTTTATTTGCGAGTGAGGAATGTTTCCTGAAAGTTTGGCCGTACTTTTTTGTAACACCCTGTATAGGGGTATCACGTCTGCCGAAAATCACTGTTGAGGAATTGCGCGGTACGTTCCTTGGGGGTCGCGATTCGACACAAAACGCCGTTGGATCTGGAAGGCCAGCCTCATCCAGTACTGACAACATCACTCAAGTGAGAGACACTCGAGCACCTGACCGAACGATTATCACGCCTTCGTTCCGTTAAATGGAAATGGAAATGTCGTGTGGCTAGGGCATCCCGTCGGGTAGACCGTTCGCCTGGTGCAGGTCTTTCGATTTGCCGCCACTTCGGCGACCTGCGCGTCGATGGGGATGAAATGATGATGATTAGGACAACACAGCACCCAGTCCCTGAGCGGAGAAAATCTCCGAACCAACCGGGAATCGAACCCGGGCCCTTAGGATTGACAGTCTGTCACGCTGACCACTCAGCTACCGGGGCGGACCGTTCCGTTAAAAAAATGTGTAGCAGGTAGTTACGGACTTCCTCACACAGCAGGACACTGTGTTTTACTACATGGGTACCTTCGATCTGGTGCATTGGTTGTACAGTTGTCTCAATACTCACGGTAATTTTGCCTGACTGGCATACCTATTCCGAAGTGTACAGCCTTCAAACGGAAACTTTTTGATCGGCGTTATACTACATATTAAATGCTGAGTATGCTCTTTACAATCTAATATTCACAGGGCTGCAGGCATACATCGCTGAACACGCTGTTTATGAGCAGGGCACCTTATCACATGTCCACTGGCCCGCTAAATCACCCGGTCTTAATCCTATAGCAAATGTCGGGCACTACTTCGCAGCGGCAAATGCAATGTAAAACTCAACGTCCCCACAGTTTGGTAGCTTTGCGTTATCGAATCACGAATGAGTGGTTTCAGCTGTATGTGGCACACCTGAATAACCTGCCTATCAAGGGAGCAATGACAGATTTAACTGTACGCCTGGGCTGCCGGCGGTCGAGTCGGCTGACATTAAGAAGAGTGGGCTGCCCGAAGGGTTGTGGTGAGGCATTTTGCTTTAAGGTCATCTGCCTGGCCTATTCCTGCAAGACGATTTAGCCTTTGTGAGTTTGTGATCAGGCAGGACTATCCCAACTTTCTGTGACAAGCGATGGTTAGCTTTGTCCTTGATGTAATCAGTAGTGTGTTCGTTTGAGGCGAGTGCAGTAATTTGTAGAGGAAACATTTCTTGCTGTTACTAGGCTGATCTCTAATTACTGTGTATTCCGAATGTTGGTTATGAAATTAGGTTGCCTCTGTGCGAGATACTGTATATTGGTCAGTCTGCAGTAGTATTCAGCACACTACACAAGATTGTTCCTTTCTTTAATTTGTTCCAATGAACTCGCTGTTGCAGTGTTTTGGGAAGGTTTTTACGAAGTGTATTTTTGCTGATTGCGGTTGAGCAGTTTTCATGATCCAAGAACCTGTAGAATTATTCAAGGAATCTGTTGTTTTTGTGTTTTAAGTTTATTTTGGGATACCATAGGTGTATTTTTTTTAAAATTGTGAATTTTGATATTTATTTTTAAATTGTGAAATTGCATTTTGACTCTTCTCAGTGTCGAACTGTTAAAGACGTTACGTGATATAATGCAAATTTAAACTGTGGCACATAGCTTTGCCGAATGTTGGTTGCAAAATTTTGAGACTTTGTCAAATAAAAATGTTAAGGTAATAGACCACTCGCAGCTCAATGCAACCCTATCATTCCCTCTAGCGGCACAAAAACAGAGAAGCTTAGAATAAACTATGTAGATAAACAATGTGTTGTAATCTTCAGTTGAAAGTTCCGGGCTGAGAGGCCGTGGTCGATGTATAAAATTTCCACCTACCGTTTCGTCTCCATCTGCGGGAGACATCTACTGAGGCCGTCCGGCTACTGCCACTGAGGCTCCAGATACTCTCGCATTTATAGAGCGCATAGAGGGCACCACCATTCGTCACGTGATGCCGACGGTATGCCTATCTTTGGAAGGCGCCACCATTCTCGATTAAGAGTAATCGATTGTCATTCCGCTGGCGCAACGTCGACATCCATATTTTGTCTAACTTGAAAACTTCCTCTTTTCTATTAAAATTGTTATGGTGTTTGTGAATCTCTATGGTGGTGCCATCTATGCGATCTATAAATGCGAAAGTACCTTGAGCCTCAGTGGCAGTAGCCGGACGACCTCAGAAGATGTCTCCCGCAGATGGAGACGAAACGTTAGGTGGAAATTTTATACATCGACCACGGCCTCTCAGCCCGGAAGTGTCAACTGAAGACAACACCGGCCGTGAAAGCCTACATTGTATGATTAATGAGTCGTAATTTTCATGAATTAAGTGTAAGAAAGAGCAGTGACCTGTGGTGAAGGTGTGCCACATTATCCTTTATTATCTGTTTGTAATGTATTTTTGTTAAGACTGTTTGAGTTGCGTGAGTTACGCATCAAGAAGAGGCGCAAGAGGGAGGGACAGCTGTGGCGAGATAACCATCACAGGGCATAAGGTGTCTGGCACATGGGAGCTGATCGGGACGCAGACCTATGTCACACCTGGAGTCTGAAAGGCGAGTTTGGCATAACACTTTATGGCACATGATATGTACCACACTCAGCTGGCCCAAATCCGACGCACCGTGGAGCAAATCAATGCAGATGCTGTATACCTGGAGCCATGTACTGTTCGACCATGTGCTCGATGCCATGAGCTGCATCGGCAGGAAGACACCTTGCAGTCCTGCCAACACTAAGCCATGAGCGCTCATTCAGCTGATTGCCCAACGCCAACAACAAACGTGCCAGACATGTTTCAGCACATCTGGTGATGACTATGTTTACGTGGGGTCTGAGCACTATACAGACGTTTATTACGTGTTGCTCATGTAACCCATTGAACTCATCTTCATTTGTATCACACACTGAATTGTGATAACTGTGATCAATGAACACAACGTACTGTGCACGAGAGGCAATTTACTAGTAACACAGGAAAACTGTAAACGGGGATGAGCACTATTTTTATCTTGAGACAATGTTTGTTTGCTAAATGAAAAGCGACAAGGTAATGCAGCTCACTATCAGGCAATAAATAATATTCGAAGTCCTGAGCGAGTGGAAGAACACTATAATCTGCTTAAGATTCCATGAAGTTAATTGCGCTATTGAAAGAGAGAACATTTACTAGATAACATGAACTTGTACGTAGTTAAAATAAGCAAGAGCAGCAGTAATCAAATCATAGACTTGAACAATTATGAATGAAGATACGCTGTAGTCATAAACAATATGACTACCTGTCTGAGTGAACGTACACCGGTGTGTGGCGAGAAGAAGATAGGAGAAACCTCACGCCGAGATGAGTCTTGCAAGTTCGTCCAACAATTATGCGAAATCAGGACGGCATTGTCAATGAAAACATCCTCGTACCATCAAATCTTAACTTGCAACTCTACTTCGACTTCGTTTCTCTTGTGCTGGGCTACTGATATATTTGCTTGTTAAATTTTTCTTACAGGAATTGATTAAAAATTTTTGATGCGTTGTATGTTTTTCAACTTTGTTTCGCAGGGACTGGCCTGTAGGCCGTAATAATGAACAATAAGCGTATGCTGGAATTCCAATACGTATGAAGAAACTGCCAGTCTGGTGGTGATTTACTGATAATATTGTCAGGAGAGTAACTACATTAATCACTGAATATTAGTTGTGAAATCTCACATTGGTCAATAATACATTATGAAATCTTGAGCTCTGTGTTGACGACATAAACCTTGTTTGATGCTTTAATGTAATTCTTACACCATTTTTATGTGCCACCACTTACAGATGTACATTATTTTTGTTGTGCACATGAACACACACACTGAAAATGATTTTTGATAACTTGTATACTTATATATCTGGAGTAATTGTGTTTTGATAGAGATATATATTTCCTGTGTTTTGCTATACGTACGCATTGTTGAAGGGTGTGAATGATAGTGAATATTCAACAGTATAAAGTAAGGATGAATATGATTTAATAATTCTGTGCTCAATAAGGAGTTTATCTGTATTAGTCCGTAAGCTGTCAGTGAAAGAATGATAATATTGCCAATACCATTTTTATAAAGTAAATGAGTGTGAATGAAGGATTTAACTAAAGGATAATAACTGTAAAATTTATCGAAAAGCATGATAGGTACTTGTGAGCTGGTGTCGCCTTTGAGCATGATGTTTGATTAAATAAACTTTACCTTTATACCAGAAATTATCGTGAATGTCTGGCGGCTTACAAGTGTGAATTCATTATATGGTATGATGTATCCGTAAGAAACGTTCTCTCCCTTTCCTAACAATCCATGCTTGTCGTGCCATGAAGAGCACGCGAATCCAGTTCCAGATAAACGAAAATTTTCTTGATTTGTCCGCCTGCTTAGCTGAGTGGTAACGTGTTCGCCTTCCATGCAGCGGGACAGGGTTCGATTCCCGGCCGTGTTCGAGATTTTCTTCGCTCATGGACTGGGTGTTGTGTTGTCTTCATCCACATCTCATCATCACCGACGCGCACGTCGTCCAATGTGGCGTTACATGAAATAATACTTGCACACGGCGGCCGAACTTCCCCGGATGGGTATGTACTAATGACATGCCATGGCAAGTTGCGTGTAATTACATCTGCACAAATTCTGATGTTGTATGGCTGTTTTTTGTCAAAACTACTACTTATCGTAATCAAACTCTATTACATTGATAAACTTATCTAATCTAAATCATCCCAGATAGAAGTGGGCGTACGAGTACCTTAAAGTTAACGTCAATGGTAGCCATATCCAGCTACTAAAATTCCACATTAACTTCTTATTCTGAGGGTTTGTTTGAATGACAAGTTGGGAATTATACTGAACACATATTGAGCAGAGGATAGCAGTGCAGAGGAGAGAGAGCCAGTGTTGGGTCACTAGGTGGCCGCAGACCTTTTAAAAGACACTCCGCCATTACGGGGTAAGAAGAGGAGCCAGGAAGAAGCCCCTAGGTCCGGGGTATTGCACCGGTCCACCGAACAGATGCCTCTGTGTTTGTGTCTTGAACAACGGAGAGCTGTTGAGTAATGAAAGACTGTCTTTAATGTGGCGTATCCGCCGGCGCCAGGGATGTGAGTCGCGAGCTAACAGCGATAGGATGTGAAGTATCGTAATGCACTGTGCCTTGCAGAAAGCCCATGTCATAGGAACTGCTGGACACCGCAGTCCAGAGATAAGATCTGTGAGGTGGATTGAGAAGAGGCCAAAAAATGGTTCAAATGGCTCTGAGCACTATGGGACTTAACTTTGAAGGTCATTAGTCCCCTAGAACTTAGAACTACTTAAACCTAACTAACCTAACGACATCACACACATCCATGCCCGAGGCAGGATTCGAACCTGCGACCGTAGCGGTCGCGCGGTTCCAGACTGTAGCGCCTAGAACCGCTCGGCCACCCGGCCGGCGAGAAGAGGCCATCCCGCTAGTTTGTGTTTGGAAGACCTGTGTCCACATCCGTCTGACTGATGCCAAGCTAACTGATTTGTTATTGACCGTGCTGAGAAACAGTAAGAGCAGCTACCACTGGCTAATATAAGTAATCTATGGAGTGGGAGAACAGAACCTGCTTGTGCATATGTAGAGAAGGTCTTACTGGCTGAAAATCAGAAGAGGATGGATAGTGGGAGTTACAGGTTGCCTGTTTCTGGTCTCCAGCACTAAGAACCCCCAATATTGGTTAATTACAAGAAACTGAGTGTGGGAGGGAGACTGGTGCCTTATTATAATGGATCTGACTGTTTGGCACTCGAAAGAATCGCTATCATGCACAAGTCACTCTCTGACAGAGGCAGAGTAAAGCTCCGTTCTGAGTCTCGGTCTTAGTATCTTGCATCGTCTTGCGGGAGTGCTCTGTGGAGGACACCTTCATTGGCTGGTCGTGACAGAGGGACTTCGGTTCGAGGTTCTAAGGGAGAGCAGCCTCTGATGCTGGCCAAATAACTTAAAAGCCCACAGCCGCCACCACTGCCATTCTCTGGTACTGGCAATCGCAAACATGGTGAAAAACCGCAGCGTTCGAAACCCAGGTTATGCAAGGATTTCTGGCTGACATTTGAATTTTCACGTTTCTAACTCAAATACGCTTATTAGCAATCCTGAGCTCAACAAGCACTCATTGAGGATAGTAGGTGAGTCCGTGAGTCTTTCTGTAGTTCTTCTCTTCATCACTGTGTGACTTCTGTGAACTTGGTTGTTTTCCCAAATAATGTGGTGACTCTATAGTAGTCACCCCAGACTTATTATCCGATCTTTGTCAAAGTGTTGATATTTTAATTCCATTGTAAACCGTGTTAATATTTAATAAATTAACCATTCCCCGTCTTAGTGCACTTGTATATAATTTAAAGTCTACAGGAACTTGTAATAAATACGGTTTGTAATGACCATTTTTTCACTCAATAGCTTGGTGAACTGCCTATTTTTATCATCTTGTGCGTTACAGCACCCATGTTTCACGTCTGCTATGGCTACCCTCTGTTTAATAAATTGAATTTATTAAGTTATACGTTGTGCGACACCTGTAATTTAATTCACGTGGTCATATGGGGCGTGATCTATTTATCGGTAAGGTCATGCAGTACAGGTCTTCCTACATCCGTGGGGGTGTGTCGATGACATAGCCGTAACCTCACAACTTCATATCCAAACTGATTAAAAAGCTGCGCCATCTTTTGCGAATCCGGAAGCTCGGAATGAGTCCCTTCCAACCTCAGTTAAGTGGAAGAACAGAACACGTCCATCGTACTATTGATAAAATGCTAAGTTATTATGTGAACAGCCATCACAATGCCTAGGACGTTTATCTGTCCTGTGTCGTATCTGCATACAATTCTAACTAAAGTGCATAACAGTGTTGGGCACTGACTGTATGAAGTGGTATATGGTAGGAATATGCTATCGCCTTTGAAGCGATTAATCAACAAGATGGGAATAATAGGGAGTCAGTGAAGAAGCTGTCGAAAATGGGTAAAGAAAGCGAATACAAAAGCGGTCGAGCGTCAAGAACAAATGAGATGATTTCCGTTAAGCTGTCTGAGTATAAAATCTTTCAGTGGGTTACTCTGGAGGACTCCTACACACCAAAACAAAAAAATCCTTACGCGACATCAAGGGCCATATTAGGTCGTAGAAATGATATCACCCATGAGTATGAAGTTACAATTACAGACAAGAACTTCCATTGTTGTTAATATAGGACGCGTTAAGACTTTTGAGGATATTCTAGACATTTTAGCACAAGTATCAGTGTCGTCACCTGCGGGAAAGTTAAAACTAAAAAGTAAAGGAAGGTAATGGGGACCGACGAGCTGAACGCGCGTAGAGTGCCTCACGCACTCAGATCAAGTCATTAGACATCGATTTATGAGCGATAAGTAAACGGTTTCGTGTCAGATTACGTAGTAATTGTGTCATTGTCTTATTTCAGGGGGTTGTTGTAATTTAATGATTTATATAGCGTTATTTTAAGGGCTTATGTTACGTTGTTTTTAATTTATTTGATAGGTAGATAGTTTGTAAGTGAACGGGAGGATGCTACGTTAATACAGTACTTGATGTAGTAATTAATCATGTACGACCAGCTTTGCGAAAGTGGGAGGGAGAATGATGCGAATACCTTTTGCTTAGGTGGCATACCACAGACACTGTCTGATTGTACAACACTTTTTCAAATGGTTCAAATGGCTCTAAGCACTATGGGACTTAACATCTGAGATCATCACAGTCCCCTAGACTTAGAACTAAATAAACCTAACTAACCTAAGGACATCACACACATCCATGCCCGAGGCAGGATTCGAACCTGCGATCGTAGCAGCAGTGCGGTTCCGCACTGAAGCGCCTATCTCTTTATCTTCAGCTTGCGACGTCGGCTTGTATACCTGAACTATCGTTGTCGGTATTGGTTTGCTGTTTATTCTGATAAGAACAAACCTGTCACTGAACTGTTCACTGAAACATTCTCTTTGCCCTATCTTTCTATTCATAATGAATCTTACTCCTGTTATACCACTTTCTGCTGCTGTTGATATTACCCTACACTCATCTGACTAGAAATCCTGGTCTTCTTTCAATTTCACTTCAGTGACTCCCTACTATAACTAGATTGATCCTTCGCATTTCCCTTTTCAGATTTTCTAGCTTCCCTACCACGTTCAAGCTTCTGTCATTCCCCACCCCGACTTGAAATACGTACCCTTTCTTTGGTTATTCAATCTTTTTCTCATAATCACCTCCCTATTGGCAGCCCCTTCTCGGAAATCCTAATGGGGGACTATTTCAGTATCTTCTGCCAGTGGAGAGATCATCATGACACTTTTTCAGTTACAGGCCACATGACTTGTGGATACACGTTATGTGTCTTTAATGCAGTGGTTTCCATTGCCTTCTGCATCCTCATACCGTTAATCATTGCTGATACTTCCGCCTTTAGGGCCAGTTTCCGACCACAACGACAAGACTGTGCCCCGATGCTCTGTCCGCTCCTCCGCCCTCTTTGACAAGGTCATTGGCAGAATCAGGGTGACCTCTTTCGCCGGAAGTCTTCAGCCACCAATGCTGAGTATTAATCAAAATTTAAGAGGGGCGGGTTTCGAACCCGGGACCGAGGACGTTTTGATTACTAATCAAAGACGCTACCCTGTTTTTAATCTCATTTTGTTCATTACTGTGCGTTGCATTTGTTCGGGGAGGACATCCTATGACGTCCGTTCAAGTTCATCGTACACCCGTTCACTCAGTTTTGTATTACAGAGGATCGAGCACGCTGAGCTATCGTGACGGCACCCCTAGACCACGCGTGTTGCTACCCGGGAATGAAATGACACTTTTGGGAGTACTGAATAGCAACAAGGCAACTGTGGAGTGCCATACAACGGAGTTGACAAATCTGGGGCAGCACGTATTGAAAAACACTAGGATGATATGAATGTTAACTGCGGAGTTAACACGATACACGAAGACGATGGGAATGGGTAATCGGGATTTGGATGTGGTGCAGGCTCAACTGAACTTACTGGATGGGAGAGCGGCCGTAGCAAGGTTGCTGCTATCCACGGCTGACAGCCTTTGTGATGCAAGTGTGGAGGTAACACCATCGCAGCAGGCGGTACATCATGTCGCACACGGGCAATTAGATCCTACGTTGCTACCTCCCCGACATTTGCTGGCTGGCCTGCGGAAGCGCAGCAAGAATTAACGGCAGAACAGCAGCATATAGTAGAGCCTGTGGAACAAAGGTTGTCCCTCTTTTATCATATGGTAATATTCGAAATTAATAGCGATAGAGAAAGGCTTCATGCGTTGGTTCGGTTCCCAGTGGCATGTGTGGATGCACATTAGCAGTGTTTCACGATGCACTCCTTCCTGGTGAAATGGGAAACAATGGACAAATTTTTACAAATGAAATCTCATCTCAAAGGAAGGGCCAAGTATGCAATGACGTCAACGGATGAACTCCGGTTGTGCTAAAGAGAGAGGACTGCGATATGCTCAACCAGGATGGATCAGACTGGCAGCGGGCGTGTGAAGTGCAGTAAAGCGGAAGTGGTAGGATGCCAGAGGGATGCTCTGACACCACACCCGTACTTTGAGTGTGGGTACGTATTGGGTTTACTCGGTTTTTGCTCCATAGATAGTGATAGTGAACGAACAAGGACGCTCAAGGGAATAACGAGATTGAATTACAATACAGTGGATTATGGTACGACCTGTGATGTAGTGGGGATGACTTTCCTATTCCCAGCTACCATCTCAAGAACATACATAACAAACCTGGCAAAACCTTCGCTGTATTGGCCAGGGAAATCATTAGACGTGTTGACAACCCAAAACCTGACATTTAAACTGAACTCTAAAACCACTGGATGAGATTATAGCTTGGATAAGCGTATAGCTTCACAGAAAGGCAGAATTACCACCGAGTAAATGTGCTAGCTTGTACGGCATTATTACGGTAACCAGCGCTATAACATCGTGACCATAAGTATCTCGATTTCTGGTACTGTTGTTGTACTGGTTTTGCTTTGTGTAACTTGCATCTTCCTCAGGCAGAAATCTGCATACGCCAGGGAACTCCCAGTGCGCAAGCTAGGAGTCCATTTGGTCACCCGTAGCAAGGGATGTTAGTTGAGTAAGAATTAGAAAAGAAGTTGCCTTATAAACAATAAGAATCGCCAAGAATAAGACAGAACTAAGGGGCATTATTTATTGTTGAAGACTGTTGAGTAATTTGACAAGGAAATGGTTCAAATGGCTCTGAGCACTATGGGACTCAACTGCTGAGGTCATTAGTCCCCTAGAACTTAGAACTAGTTAAACCTAACTAACCTAAGGACATCACAAACATCCATGCCCGAGGCAGGATTCGAACCTGCGACCGTAGCGGTCTTGCGGTTCCAGACTGCAGCGCCTTTAACCGCACGGCCACTTCGGCCGGCTGACAAGGAAAGAGAATTTGGTGATGTAATTGTACTAGGTTGTAAGTGATGATGCAATGGAACCAGGCTACTACGAAGAGGCAAAAAAAGTGCAGTAGGCTAATTACTGAAAGTATCTTTTAAAATTAAGAAACAGCCAGTGAACATTCTGGTTTATGATTGTCAACTTGTAGAATATGTTTCGAGGCGTTGCATAATTGACGTGAGTTGGCTCCTGTGTTCTAGGTCTCCTGAAACAGGGAGGTGTGTTCCTCCACAAATACGAGGATTGTCCAGAAAGTAAGTTACGATCGGTCGCGAAATGGAAACTACTGGGAACATCGGGTAAATCTTTGCACAGATGTGTTGGGCAGTGTCTCTAGTTTGCCCGCCGATCGTGTCGCGTCGCTCTTTTCAGTTCTGAGTGAACAGTCAGCAGGTAAAGATGCGTAGGGAATAGCGTCTCCCGCCAAGTATGAGGGCCTGGTTAGAGATTTCACCTGTGTCATGCTGCCCACATAACAGCTGAGCAGTTCCTTCTTCATGCCAATTCTCGGCCACACACTGCAGGGGCAATGAAGACGCTCCTGCAGCGTTTCCGATGAGAAGTGTTTGATCACCAACAATACAGTCCGTAATTGGCTCTCCCTGAGCCTCATCTCTGCCCACAAGAACCGCTGGCTATGAAGACAAAATTTTTCCCCAGACAACGAGCTACAGATCAGGGCAGATAACTGGCCGAAAGCACAGGCGGCTGCTTTCTATGGCGAGGATATCGGAAAGCTACAACACTCGAAGTTGGAGCGGCGACTATGTAGAGAAGTAGGTGGAAGGTGTACCCAACTGCTGCAAATAAAACGCTTCTGCTTTTCACTGTGGTTTCCATCTCGCGACCGATCGGAACTTACTTTTTGGACAATCCTCGTAATCCACTAGGGACGGCTGAGTAAAATCGAGACATCTCCGACAGCTAACGCAAGAAGCCACGGAAGCGAGTCAGTGCGGGTCAGCCAGGTGAAGTTACATCGGAGCTGACCTGCCGATATGACAAGTACAGTCTCCAAGGTTTCTAGAGAGTTACCACACGCTATAGCCAAACCTAGGGACCAGAGGTGTAACAGCACTGACGCAGCAAAAAGGCGGAATTACTGCAGCATGGGTGACCTTTCTGCTTCTTGTTTGAGCCATGGTTCTGTTGGAGCGTAATGATAAGAGCAAGTGCTTAAGCATATCAAGGATAGGCCAAGCACATGTACGAGAGGCGTCCAATACGTAATGCAATACATTTTTTGTCGGCCAAACTCAGTTGAAAAAATGCGGAATTTGCTGTGGGACATCGTGG
Organism: Schistocerca piceifrons; assembly: GCF_021461385.2. Lineage (NCBI taxonomy): Eukaryota > Metazoa > Arthropoda > Insecta > Orthoptera > Acrididae > Schistocerca > Schistocerca piceifrons. The sequence goes on along the minus strand of NC_060144.1, from coordinate 434,835,749 downwards.
AATACACCCGCTTCAGCTCCCATTGATTCAGAAGTGCCGATAGGTGGCTGCGCTATACGTAGCCTTCAAAATGGTGCCTGTAATGGTGGTGCGTTCCAAGCAGAGAGCTGTCATGGAGTGTCTTTCAGCGGAAAACCAGTGCATCACAGATATTCATGGGCTCTTGCAGAGTGTCTGTGGAGACCTGGTAGTGAACAACAGCACGGTGAGTTGTTGTGCGAGGCGTGTGTCATCACCGAAACAAGGTCGTGCAGCCCTGTCCGACCTCCTGTGTGCTGGCCGGCCGCACACAGCTGTGACTCCTGCAGTGTTGGAACGTGCGGACACTCTCATTCCAGGTTATCGACGTTTCACAATCAAATTCCTGCTGGTCAGCTGGGCGTCTTTGCTGGTAGTGCTGACACGCTCATCCACCAGTTGGGATACTCAAAGGTGGATGCTCACTGGGTTCCTCACATAAGACCACAAACAGCAATGAAGGACCATCTATGCGGAATTGCTTGCACGTTACGAGACTGATCGTCGAAATTTTTGTCGAACATCGTCAGAGGCGATAAAACATGGGTTCTCCACATCGAAGCGGAAAGAAAACAACAACCCATGGAGTATATTCAAAGATGCTACTCCAGGCGAGTGTAGAATGAATATGCGCAGCAGAGAATAATAAACGCTAAAATGAAGATTTGGCCTTGTCTGACTACCCCCTGAAGCAGATCTTAGGATCTCTTTATTCTATAAATTACAATCTAAACATGAATGATGAAGGCAACTAGTACTACTAAATCATAAAGTTATTACTGCTTATATATTTATTGTAGATTACAAAAACCTTTATATTGCATAGTTTACATTTACAAAGTAAAATTACTAATCAATTGCCCAACTCTGCCCCTTATTATGACTTTGCGGTCTAATATCAATAACGCGACTGACATCATGTACGCACCAAACACTACAATACACTACTATCAAAGATGATCTACGGTGGTGTGGAACCACAGTAGAAACTAACGTGGTCACAGCTGTTGAGCTTTTACAGGCCTAACAAGTCGAAGCAATTTGCAATATCACCGTATGTACTGCGTCCAGTGCGTCGAAGTGATGGTTCTCGTACTCGTCTGCGACGAGAGAAGAACTCCAGCCACAGATAAACTCTTTCAAACACTAGGACGGCAGAAGGCGGTCCTCTGACTAATATACTCTAATATTGTCTTCTCCTCTCTGTGTTCTACAAACGAGCCACAAGGACGGAGTTCAGGTAACGTCTCAACGTAAGTATAGGCAGAGGAAGTGCTCTCAATTACTGAACGCTGCGTACTCAACGACGACTTCCAACCCAGAGGTGAAGTCCAGAATCGTATAGGTTTGCAACAGTACACAGCCTAACTGTTCTAGCTATAAACTCTCCTGAGAGCAAAGACAGCAAGTCCGTCTGTACCAACAAAGGTTATATCGAGCGACCGTCACAAACGGGCGCTCACAACGGAAGATCTCGTCTCTCCACCGCTGGCCTCCCAGCAAGGGTCAGCTCCCCACCATCGTAATTCCGAAACGAATCATACTCGTATTCCCGAAACCACGGAACATTCTCCCTCTCTATAGATTCTTACGAACGCCTACCAACCATATTTCAGTCTTTTGTCGTCCAGCGCGGAATGTTTGCGAGGAAATACCTATACTCGTACAATGGTACGCATTTGAGCAAAAATCGTTGGAAATAACCCAGCCTGCGGGGTTCCCGAGGTGCCGCTTCTTTGTTCCTCTCACCTCCGCCCAAGATTTGCAAAGTTCGGCACTATTATCCGGTTATCCTTCCGGCCCTACTACAATAGCGGCCGATAGCGGACGGTCGCCCTTGTATTGTGTCTTCGCTTTCAGGCGTCACGACGTCCGTCTAGCTACTTCCTGTGTTTAAGCAGGATCAACACACCTGTGTGGGCCTTCCATCCAGGGTTTGAGTTCCACCTGCCGTTTCATCTCCACTGGCGTTCCAACCTCTGCTAGTATAAGCAATCATACACCGTTCTCATAATAAAGACACTCCGTCACATTTCATGCAATAAGCGTTAACAATAATTTAGAAGGCGTACGTGACAATGTCAGTCTTCTTTATGTATTCATATATACGATGTACAGCCTATCAAATGATACCTAATTGCGTTTGTAGATCATGGCAAAGTATGTGGATGGGTGCTTGTAGGTGGGAAATTATAGCCACCTTACAATATCACACCATCAGCCGGTAAAGTCCTGGAGACGGTCTTCAGGGACTCTGAACAGATTATTCCGTTTGATGTCCTCCCTCATCGTGCAATGATCAACTCTGAAATGTACTGTGCTGCTCCTAGGAAGTTGAAGAACCGACTTCAGCGTGTTCGTCGCCACAAAAATGCAAACGAACTTCTGCATGACAATCCAATGCCTCACACAAACCTGTGCACCCGAGAGGTGTTCACAAAACTTCATTAGACTGTTCTTCCTCATCCACCCTACAGCCCGGATATCGCACCTTCCGACTTCCATTTGTTTGGTGCAATGGAGGATGCACTCCATGGGAAGTAGTACGTGATGATGGAGAGGTTATTGATGCAACATGACGTTGTCTCCGTCGTCGACCATGCAGGCATACAAGTCCTCCCAATAAGGTGACGAAAGACAGTCGTATTGAATGGAGATTAAGCTGAAAAATAGGGTTTTGTAGTCAAATAAAAATGTCAGGTGGCTAGGGCTTCCCGTCGGGTAGACCGTTCGCCGGGTGCAAGTCTTTCGATGTGACTCTACTTCGGCGACTTGCGCGTCGATGGGGATGAAATGATGATGATGAGGACAACACAACTCCCAGTCCCTGAGCGGAGAATATCTCCGACCCAGCCCGGAATCGAACCTGGGCCCTTAGGATCGACATTCTGTCGCGCTGACCACTCAGCTACCGGTGGCGGACTTTGTAGTCAAAAGCAATGGAAATAATATGATTTATTGGAACCCTGGATAAAACTAGCTTGCTTTCACAAAAAACTGTTACATTACTTACTGAATGTCCATAGTAAGTACTCCTCATTTCTAGCCAAAGGTACTGCAGTTCACCAGCAACCAGCTCCGACGTGGGACCTACTTACATCTATGAGTCTACATGGATCAACCAGTCTCCTCCTCTGGATTCTGCCACTGCCAGCTGCGGCCCTGCTGATCACCCTCAGACGAATGCTGCTGGCTAAGTGCTCTCCAACAGGCGGGGCACCTGGTGGCCTACAGCTTCAGGCCAGAGCGGTGCAGTCACTCAGCCGCCTTCGCTTGAGCGGGCAAACTTCTCGATGCGTGCCTCAGCTCGTGTGGGCAGACACCGCTGGCGCTGTGAGCCATCTCATCCACGTTGAGGCCACTGCACGATCGTGGCGCCTCAGCGAGTCCCGTCTTGTACAGTTGGACAGTGTCTAGTCTGCATTGTGGGCCACCTCCCACTGTCATGGTCAGCTGCTGTCATCAACCCACGGCCTTATGACCCTGCTTGCCGCCAGGCAGCTTTCTTATGGCTGTATCTCTTCGCAAGCTGCCTATCGTTTATGTACAGGAGACATTGGCCTCTCCGCGTGTCATCACAACTGTTGCAATTGACGAACAATAAATGAATGTGTAAAGAATGATGTTGTCATGCTACCCCCCCCCCCCACCCCCCAGGGTGGTGAATTGTGAATTACTGGCTTCTTCCTGCTAACCCAGTTCCATCAACGCCCATAATAGGAGGTCACCACGACCTCTATCACACCTCTTGGTTCTCTGAAAATGGACGTACACTACACTTTTCGATAAAACTCTGTATTCAGTTCTGTACAACAAATAGTTGTACCAACAAATGCTGTAGCACATGAGCAGGAGTCACTAAACGGCGTAGAATGCTCCAAAGTCTTTGGTATACATACTGACGAAAACTAGAGGTGGAAGAAAAATATGACCGAATTCTCAAACAATGAAATGAATCTACTGTTGCTCTTCATACAATTATTTGTTTTGGAAACAAATGAATCAATATATTTTACATATTTCCACTCAATAATGTCTTATGGACTAATTTTCTACGGTCACTCATCTCTTTGAAAGAAATAACTGATTGCATAGAAGCGAGCAGCAAAACCAATATGTGTTGTTTACACGCAGTTATCTTGGAGGCACATCTTCAATGAGTTGGGCATTTGAAATGCACCTTCACGAGATATATGTCAATTAAATTCGTCAAAAATAATCCGTCACAATTTGAGAACAATGGCTATGTCTGTACTACAACAATGATAGAAGAATGACCTTTACTACCGATTACTAAAGCTGTCATTAGCTCTGAAAGGAGTTCAGTATGCGTCAACGAGAATTTTTGATCATTTACCCAATAACATAAAATGACTAACAGGTATCAAAGCATGTTTAAAATCTAATCTGGAATCTTTCCTTTTAGACAACCACATCTGTTTCATGGACGAATTTTTCTTTATTGAAGGATAGCCTGTAATCTTATTCATGCTACAAAACATTAATCTTTCATTTTCTATCCGTATGACACTAGATATACACAAGTGAAGTTTGAAGAATTGGTTATAGATGCAAGCCAGAGGCAAACCGCTCTTGGCTGGAGTGTTCGTATGACACTGCAGAAACATGGTTCTGTACTTTTCCATATGAATTTCAAAGTGGCAGATCGGCGGTATCAAACAGCCGGTGAACAATAATGGAATAAAACTGTTAAACGGCGAGCACTGAAACTCATATGTAGCATTCACATCTAGATCAATCTGTCTGGATGCGTTTAGTTGGCGATGTCGTGGCTAGTGAAAAAGGAATTTATCACATATCACCAAGTGTTAATAACAGACCTAAGACTTACCTCAACTGATTAAGATGCAGCGTTAGAATGTGTGTATAAAATATGATGACATGGAAATAGGAGAAGTTCAGAGAGTAAAATTCTTGGGATTACAACTCGATAAAAAATTCAGTTGGAAGCAACATACTGACGAACTGCTAAAGTGCCTAAACAAGTCTGTGTTTGCAATGCGTTTGATGTCAGACATGTTGTTGTTGTTGTGGTCTTCAGTCCTGAGACTGGTTTGATGCAGCTCTCCATGCTACTCTATCCTGTGCAAGCTTCTTCATCTCCCAGTACCTACTGCAACCTACATCCTTCTGAATCTGCTTAGTGTATTCATCTCTTGGTCTCCCCCTACGATTTTTACCCTCCACACTGCCCTCCAATACTAAATTGGTGATCCCTTGATGCCTCAGAACATGTCCTACCAACCGATCCCTTCTACTGGTCAAGTTGTGCCACAAGCTTCTCTTCTCCCCAATCCTATTCAATACTTCCTCATTAGTTATGTGATCTACCCATCTAATCTTCAGCATTCTTCTGTAGCACCACATTTCGAAAGCTTCTATTCTCTTCTTGTCCAAACTATTTACCGTCCATGTTTCACTTCCATACATGGCTACACTCCATACAAATACTTTCAGAAATGACTTCCTTACACTTAAATCTATACTCGAAGTTAACAAATTTCTCTTCTTCAGAAACGCTTTCCTTGCCATTGCCAGTCTACATTTTATATCCTCTCTACTTCGACCATCATCAGTTATTTTGCTCCCCAAATAGCAAAACTCCTTTACTATTTTAAGTGTCTAATTTCCTAATCTAATACCCTCAACATCATCCGACTTAATTCGACTACATTCCATTATCCTCGTTTTGCTTTAGTTGATGTTCATCTTATATCCTCCCTTCAAGACACTGTCCATTCCGTTCAACTGCTCTTCCAAGTCCTTTGCTGTCTCTGACAGAATTACAATGTCATCGGCGAACCTCAAAGTTTTTATTTCTTCTCCATGGATTTTAATACCTACTCCGAATTTTTCTTTTGTTTCCTGTACTGCTTGCTCAATATACAGATTGAATAACACCGGGGAGAGGCTACAACCCTGTCTTACTCCCTTCCCAACCACTGCTTCCCTTTCATGTCCCTCGACTCTTATAACTGCCATCTGGTTTCTGTACAAATTGTAAATAGCCTTTCGCTCCCTGTATTTTACCCCTGCCACCTTTAGAATTTGAAAGAGAGTATTCCAATCAACATTGTCAAAAGCTTTCTCTAAGTCTACAAACGCTAGAAACGTAGGTTTGCCTTTCCTTAATCTTTCTTCTAAGATAAGTCGTAAGGTCAGTATTGCCTCACGTGTTCCAGTATTTCTACGGAATCCAAACTGATATTCCCCGAGTTTTTCCATTCGTCTGTAAAGAATTCGCGTTAGTATTTTGCAGCTGTGGCTTATTAAACTGATAGTTCGGTATTTTTCACATCTGTCAACACCAGCTTTCTTTGGGATTGGTATTATTATATTCTTCTTGAAGTCTGAGGGTATTTCGCCTGTTTCATACATCTTGCTCACCAGATGGTAGAGTTTTGTCAGGACTGGCTCTCCCAAGGCTGTCAGTAGTTCTAATGGAATGTTGTCTACTCCCGGGGCCTTGTTTCGACTCAGGTCTTTCAGTGCTCTGTCAAACTCTTCACGCAGTATCGTATCTCCCGTTTCATCTTCATCTACATCCTCTTTCATTTCCATAATATTGTCCTCAAGTACATCGCCCTTGTATAGACGCTCTATATACTCCTTCCACCTTTCTGCTTTCCCTTCTTTGCTTAGAACTGGGTTCCATCTGAACTCTTGATGTTCATACAAGTGGTTCTCTTATCTCCAAAGGTCTCTTTAATTTTCCTGTAGGCAGTATCTATCTTACCCCTAGTGAGATAAGCCTCTACATCCTTACATTTGTCCTCTAGCCATCCCTGCTCAGCCATTTTGCACTTCCTGTCGACATAGGAGATAAAAATACAAAAAAATTGCACATTTTGTTTATTTTCACTCCATTATGTCACATAGTGTCATATTTTGTGGTAACCACAAACCGAGAAAATTTTTTTAGAGTACAGAAGCGTATAATAAGAGTAATGTGTAGTGTAAATCCATAACATCATGTCTAAGCCAATACAAAGAATTGGGCATACTAACCACAGCTTCTCAGTATATTTATTCCTTAATGAAGTTTGTTGTAAATAATACATCTCTTTTTCCAACTAACTGCTTAGTACACAGTATCAATACTACGAATAAGAACAATATGCATAAAGATTTAAAATCACTTACTCTTGCCCAGAAGGGAGTCCAGTATTCAGCAACACATATTTTCAATACGTTACCAGCGACCATTAATAGTTTAGTTTCAGACAAGGCACAATTTAAACATAATTTAAAAGAATTTTTGGTGGTCAACTCCTTCTATTCCATCCAGGAATTTTTCAACAAGTGCGGTAGACCACTTTAATGAAACTTGATTATACTTTAATTTTTTACAATACTTGGTTGTAACAGCCAAGTAACTACCTACTGTGTGAATGGTTGTATCGAAAGCAGATGTAAGTCTTAAGTCTGTAAATAATGGAAGTTTAATTTTAAATCTTGTACATAATTTGACTCTTCTTAACTGAGGATCATTGAAATGAATAACTTACTTTGATTTTTGACAATATTTGGTTGTAATAGTCTAGTAACTAGCTACTGTGTGAATGATGGATTTAATGAAAGCAGATGTAAGTATTAAACCTGTAAATATTAGAAGTTTAATTTTAATTCATGTACATAATTTTACTGTTTATTGACTGAGGATCATTAAAATTAATGAAACTCAAATTTTTCGAATTACATTTTTGTAATGTGTTTAGCTGACATGTTTCACACTCAGAAGGATCCCCTCTTTTGTGGGTCTATGGAATGAATAATTAATATAATCTAACAAAATTTAAAGAGCTGACACTACAGCGGTGAATCAATTCATTTCAGATGTCTTGATATAAATGATACAGTATCGATACGGAGCAACTGGACTGGACTAGGAATTTACTAACTTTCCTTTCAAGAGCAAAAAACTGCGAAATAACGGAGGGATCCCACTAATTGTACAATCAGATAGCAATGAATTTTGGAACAATTTCTAAAGCACACGTAAAGCAGTCACCAGCTAGATGATATGTTTGATGTTTGTGTCTGTGCCACAGATCTAATTTACCGTTATCCATTCAGCTGGCCATGAGTGGATCTACAATTTAACGAAGATTGCTAGTTAGGATGGTGTTTGTTAATTCTTCACATTCAAAAAATTTAGGAGGAGTGAATCACATATCACCTTCGAGGAAATAGGAAGTATGTGCTCCTTGCAGGGTGCTTAAAAAATGACAGTATTAAAAGTGAAATTTAGACTGAATTTTACACAATATTGACTTATAAGGTTGGGGAGATGGTCATGGGTAGATTCCGGTTACACGACGCGCAGACGGACCGAGTGATGAATTGGTAATTGCAGCACTTCTTCGCAGTGTCAGTGGATGCAAAGTGATCTGAAGGAGACTGTAAGACCATATATACTTTCTGACACGCACACATCAGACGTTGGAACAGATTTTTCGACGGCGTAGAACCGGTATTTTGGCTTTAGCTCATTAATTTACTACACAGTCCATTAATTTACTACATACTATTTGCCAGAATTTTTTTTAAATAACGCTTTAGCCTTACGAGTTCGTGAGAACTTTTCATGGACACTGTGCTAACGACATACCAACATTACTGTAACCAGAAACTGAACTACTGTATTTATAAACATGCGCGTTTTCATGTGTGTGGAAGTGGCGATGGTTACCTGTTCGGGTCTCGACGGCGACTTCTGCCCTGTTTTGGTGAAAATGTCGACGGAGCCGTCGTCTGGAACGTAACCGAAGAAAGACATGTCGAGCTTCCTGGGTTGTGGTCTGTTCTCTCCTAGTCCGGGAATCCAGCCAGCCATATTTACTCACTCTGAAACACGCAAACACGAACAGGGAACTGTTAATGGTTGTTTATCAGCTGTGTTCACTTACATACAGGGTGTTATGCGCCCAAGTGCAGATATTTTTATTGGTGACGGACGACACTGTACTCAATAACATTACATAATTATTTACTTTATTTGCAGTCTAATAACTATAGCTGTTAAGAATAGCATGTTTTTAGGTTAGTTAGTACATCCGAGTACATGTCGCAATAGCAAGCCATTAATGATTATTGCCCTTGGGCAGCAGGTCAAGTCATAAAGTGTGGACGACAAAGGGTTAGTCTATTCTGAGAGGCATAATCCACTCAGTTATGCAATTAGGACTGTGCAGGGAACATCAGTTATTAAATTATATGGGGTGTTTGCGGGAAGACGGTTAGAATCAGAAGAAGCACCAACACAGTGAAGTGGGTACATATTAAGTTACCAACGATCACAATATCTGCACTTATTTCCCTAAACTCTGTATAAATCACTCACAAAGAATGCTAAGTGTGGGCTTAGATTTATGCGGAGAACAGAAATTAAAAAAACAAGACTTATGAAACTAAACAAAAAAATTCTTTCCTGTGAAATAAAAACAAAGCAATAGCCAAAAAAATAAAAAAGGCAGTCTGTTCGAAATTCAACATCTTTGCACATTTATGGAAACAGAATGTACAGCTATGCAGCAATAAATACCGATTTGGTTCACCCTTTGCATAGCAACATCCTTGGATCTTCCTTGGCAAGCTGTCCGCAAGGCGGGTAACATATAGCTGCTAAAGCCTGTTCCATTTCCAACTGGTCCCATGCAGATCCAATCTCGTTCAGTAAGCAGATACAGCAGGCCATTTCAATTGCCTGATTGCTTGGTTAGTTGGCTGGTTTGGGGTTAAGGCACTAAACTGCGAGGTCATCAGTCCCTTAGGCCGGTATTACACTATCAAATTTCTTTGTCAAAGATTTGATCAAAGATGTGATCCAATATTCCGTCCAATATATTTGACAAAGATCCTTGACGTAGCGCTAGAAGGGGTATTACACTGTCATCAAATTTTTCGTCAAAGTTCAAGATGGCTGACAACAACTTGTTATTTAGCCGCAGCAGTTCTGCGTACTCCAATGGCATTGTGTGCACATGCGGAAAAGAAGTGGGGGGAAAAAATGGAACCATACATACGAGGTTGACAGTCTTAAAAGTCCTGGGATTACAACTTGATAATAAATTCAGTTGGGAGGAGCACACCACAGAACTGCAGAAAGGCCTTAACAAATCTGTGTTTGCAATTCGAGTGTTAGCAGACATAGGCAACATAAAAATGAAAAAGCTTGCATACTTTCATTCCATAATGTCATATGGGATAATATTTTGGGGGTAAATCTTGAAGTCAAACAAAAGTTTTCAAGGTCCAAAATCGTGTAATACGTATTATTTGTGGAGTAAATTCACGGACCTCCTGCAGAAACCTCTTCAAAGAACTGGGTATACTAACTACTGCCTCTCAGTATATTTACTTCTTAATGAAATTTGTCGTAAATAAAATATCTCTTTTTCCAACAAACAACTCAGTTCATACATACAATACCAGGAACAAAAATGATCTGCACAAGGACTTAAAAGCACTTACTTTAGTTCAAAAAGGGGTCCACTACTCAGGAACACTCATGTTCAATAATTTGCCAGCAAACATAAAAAATTTAGTTAGAAATAAAGATCAGTTTAAAAGGAGCCTGAAAGACTTACTACTGGCCAAATCCTTCTACTCCATTGGCGAAATTTTTAATAGAAACAAATGATGTATTGTATTTATTCATACTATTAGTATTGTTATTTCAGCTTAAAAAAATCGACATGTTCCACATCCACGAGGATCTCCTCAGCACGGATCTATGGAACGAAAAACTAATCTAATCTGGGTGAAGCCGTGGGTTTCACGACGACACGATAAAAGCATTCAACAAAACTTGTTACGTGAGCTTACAGTGGAAGACGTCAAGTCGTACATCAATTACTTAAGAATGGATGAGCATACATTTCTGTATGTGCTCAATGAAGTGTATCCTCATATCACAAAGCACAATATTCACTTAAGAACTGCTACATCTTCAGAAGACAGGCTCACTATAACACGCTGATTCCTTGCTACAGGAGAGGGTTATGTTAGTTTGTGTTAGGTTAGGTCAGGTTAGGACTCCAATCTTCTTAATCTATTTTTGTATTCAGGGTGGCTCACGTTGTAAAGCGCCTCATCAGCTTCAGACATCTCTATTAATTTTGTAGTTGTCGGCACACACCAATGGTATTTACCGGCAATGGTTATAAAAACACTACAGACGACAGAACGCTGCAGCGATGCTAGCGCTCCATGTGGTAACATGTCACATTGCAGTGAACAGAAGACAAGCGGTTTCTTTGATCAAATATACAGCGAGGCCCTAGATTTGATCAAATATTGGACGACATTTGACAAAGTCCCTATTACACTATCAAATATCTTTGACAAAGATATTGGACAAGGATTTTGGACAAAGAAATTTGATAGTGTAATACCGGCCATAGTGAAGAGGTAGTATAACTGGAGCCACTGACGTCCGCAAAAGTGTAAATGGACGATGAAAGAGTAGATGGTGTAAAATCGCGGCACTGAAGGCAATACAAAGGCCATACCTATTAAATAATTTATGGGGAAGTAAAAATACATTGATCGGGTCTGTATGTAGCCATAAGCAGATGACAGGTCTCCCAGGCCGTATCTAAAGTAGAAGTAAAAATATATTGATCGGGCCTGTATGTAGCCATAAGCAGATGACGGGTCTCCCAGGGCGTATATAATGTTGATTCCTGTCTCCTGAAAAAACATGTTTGAGGCGCTGCAGTCATGGACTGTGAGGCTAGTCCCGGCGGAGGTTCGAGCCCTCCCTCGCGCATGGGTGTGTATGTTTGTCCTTAGGATAATTTAGGTTAAGTAGTGTGTAAGATTAGGGACTGATGACCTTAGCAGTTAAGTCCCATAAGATTTCACACACATTTGAACATTTTTTGAAGAAACATGTTCACGAGGTGGACAAGGTGTGTCCATGCATTATTTTCTCAAAAAGACGAGTCCATCAACGAAATATTGATTGTAGGGATGGAGAATTGGTTGGAGGATCTCGTCTCAGTTTTAAACTGGCCTCAAATTACCCTCTATAGCGAGAGAAAAGCTTTCAACATCGCTACATCATGATACCGGCCCAAAATGTGACCGACACATCTCCGTGCTGAACCTGTGTCACTGCATGCCTGAAACGTGCACTGAAGTGGCGTTGATGGCGCCACCTCCACACTCTTTTACAATCTGCAGGCTTCAGACAAATGTTACACTCTTCGGCCTAGAGAACCGACGCCATTGATATGGATTGCACTCCAGGTATTCCCTTGCCCAACTTCTTCACGCACCAAACAAAACTCACGTATTAATTGTAGGGTCAGATTTCATAATCTAGTACCCTCAGCATGACCTGATTTAATTCGACTAAATTCCATTACTCTTGTTTCAATTTTGTTGGCGTGTACCTAATAACCACTTTCAAAGACATTATCGACTGCGTTCAACTGATCTTCCGAGTCATTTGCCGTCTCTGATAGAATTCCAATGTCATCGGCAAGCTTCGAAATTTTTGTTCCCCTTCCGGAACTTTAATTCTCTTGTCATGTTTCTCCTTGGTTTCCCTTACACCTTCTTCTATGTACACATTAGATGGCCTCAGGGTTGCCTGACTCAGCACTCAACTACTGCTTCACTTTCATGTCCTATGGTTCTTATAATTGCAGTCTACTTTTTGTACAAGTACTAAACAGAATTTCAAAGTGTGTATTCCGGTTAACACTGTCAAAAGCTTTTCCTAAATATGCAAATACTGTGAACGTAGATCTGCCTTTCTTTACCTATTTTGTGCGATCAGTCTTGGGGTCGGTGTTGCCTAGACTGTTCCTACATTTCTCCAGAACCCAAATTGATGTTAATGGCGGTTTCTTCTAGTTTTTCCATTCTTCTGTACATAAGTGTTGAAACCAGTTCATTGAACTGATGGTTCCGTAGTATCCACACCTGTCATCAACTGTCTAGTATGGAAAATAAATTATTACACTAATCTTGAAAAAAAAATCGTTCAAATGGCTCTGAGCACTATGGGACTTAACAGCTGTGGTCATCAGTCCCCTAGAACTTAGAACTACTTAAACCTAACTAACCTAAGGACATCACACACATCCATGCCCAAGGCAGGATTCGAACCTGCGACCGTAGCAGTCGCGCGGTTCCGGACTGCGCGCCTAGAACCGCGAGACCACCGCGGCCGGCTACTAATCTTGAAGTCTGAGGGTATTTAGCGTGTCTCAAACATCTTAAAACCAGGGGGTTTCTGATTGCCCCGAAAATCTCATACTATGTGTATATTGGAAATATCCAATCAAGGTGTATCACTGATACTTAAAGAAACACAATGCGTACATGTGTGGGTGGGTTGGGGAAGCAGCTGTCATCCCATGCTTTTCGCAGGGTACGCTCTTGTTCGGTCCATTCGAGCATGTTGTGGCCCACTAGAGGTAAAAATACTGCTCTGCAGCGCTGTTTTGTCGCCGGGCTGCTGCAGACTTGGCCCGCCGTGTTTATTTGCTGCGGAGGAGAGCGGCAGCTCCACAAAGGCAGAGGCGCGCTGTTTGTGTGTTGGTGCTCGCTGTGCCAGGTTCTCATCAGTCGCGGCCAACGCAGCCGCCGCCACTGTTTTCCATCAGTCTGAACTGAAATCCAATCAAATCGAACGCTTTGGTCGGCATTTCTACGACGTACGCTATGATTTTGGTTTGTTTGACGACACGTCGGCGTTGACGTCGTTAGAAGAGCTCCTATTCTGCTGGACTGAGGTTGGGATAGTCGTCTAATCTTGGGAGCGTCCAGTTGGTACTCGACTGAAGATGTTCAAGTAGCAGAGAAATTCAGCTAAATTACTGTCGTGTGGCTCCTTGTATCCTGCAAGACTTTTGACTTGGTGCTACTTCAGCAGCTTGCGTGTCTATTTCTTGTTTATTTATTCAAACAGCTTTTCAATGGACGTCACGACGGTGGGTGGACTCCGTCCCATATCTTTCAATCACAGAAAATTCTGAGGTGGGCGTAATGAGTCGCATCCAAGACATCCATCTTAGCATTCGGCAACGCTGACAACTGTATATCACATTAATCTGACCGCCTGTCAAAGGCTGAGTAAGCATCTTTCGCAACATGGACCGCTGCGAGACGTACCGGAAGAGATTCATTGAGGTACTGGAAGGTACCGGCAGGGATGTGGAGCCATTTCGATTCCAGGGCCGCAGGGCAACTGCTCTAGGTTTCTCGGCAGAGGATCCATGGTGCGAACAGGCCGGTCGAGGTGGTCCCACAGATTCTGTATTGGTTTTAAATGGCTAATGGTTCCAATGGCTCTGAGCACTATGGGACTTAACTTCTAAGGTCATCAGTCCCCTAGAACTTAGAACTACTTAAACCCAACTAACCTAAGGACATCATACACGTCCATGCCCGAGGCAGGATTCGAACCTGTGACCGGAGCGGTCGCACGGTTCCAGACTGTAGCGCCTAGAGCCGCTCGGACACCCAGCCGGCTATTGGGTTTAAATCTGGGGGGTCTGGTGGAGAGGGGAGTACGCTAAACTCATACTGCCGCTCTTCGAACAACGCACGTATATTGCTATCTGTGATATACGTTGCATTATCCTGCTGGCAGATGCCATCGTGCCGAGGAAATACCAGCTGGACGTAGGGGTGGACATGGTCCCCTAAGGATAGATGCATATTTGTGTTGATCCACTGTGCTTCCAGAATGATGAGATCACCCAGAGAATGCCACAAAAACATTCGCATGACCATAACGCTCCCTCCTGGTTGCATGGTTTTTATTTTCTGACGTTTCATGCCGTAAACGCCAACCGCTGTCCGCCATCTGGAAAGGTCACCTGTCGCCACTCAGGGGACATCGAGCTGCGGTACTGTCGGGCAAATTCCAGATTTCGTCGCCAATGGATAGCAGTCAGCATGGGCGCGTCAACCAGGAGCTTGCTGCAGAATCCCATACGCAGCAACGTTCGATGAACGGCCATTGAGGAGACATTGTTGGTAGCCCCTTGGATAAACTGGGCAGTCAGTTGCTCAACAACTGCACGTCTATTCGCCCGAACGCATCTCCGCGGCAACCATGGCGTCACACGAACAGTTTACAAACTTAGCTGTTTCGGAAAATCTTCCATCCTTGACCCGAAAGCCATTGATCATGCCCATTTGAACGTCAGATAAATCGATCCGTGTCTGCGTTACGACAACGACTGCACTGTTTTCCGCGTCCTCCATCCGTGCTTTATACACTACTGGCCATTAAAATCGCTACACCAAGAAGAAATGTAGATGATAAATGCGTATTCATTGGACAAATATATTATACTAGAACTGACATGTGATTACTTTTTCACGCAATTTGGGTGCATAGATCCTGAGAAACAGTACCCAGAACAACCACCTCTGGCCGTAATAACGGCCTTGATACGCCTGGGCATTGAGTCAAACAGAGCTTGGATGGCGTGTACAGGTACAGCTGCCCATGCAGTTTCAACACGATACCACAGTTCATCAAGAGTAGTGACTGGCGTACTCTGACGAGCCAGTTGCTCGGCCACCATTGACCAGACGTTTTCAGTTGGTGAGAGATCTGGAGAATGTGCTGGCCAGGGCAGCAGTCGAACATTTTCTCTATCCAGAAAGGCCCATATAGGACCTGCAACATGCAGTCGTGCATTATCCTGCTCAAATGTAGGGTTTCGCAGGGATCGAATGAAGGGTAGAGCCACGGGTCGTAACACATCGGCAATGTAACGTCCACTGTTCAAAGTGCCGTCAATTCGAACAAGAGGTGACCGAGACGTCTAACCAATGGCACCCCATACCACCACGCCGAGTGATACGCCAATATGGCGATGACGAATACACGCTTCCAATGTACGTTCACCGCGATGTCGCCAAACACGGATGCGACCATCACAGAACCTGGATTCATCCGAAAAAGTGGCGTTTCGCCATTTGTGCACCCAGGTTGGTCGTTGAGTACACCATCTGAGACGCTCCTTATCTGATGCAGCGTCAAGGGTAGCCGCAACTATGGTCTCTGAGCTGATAGTCCATGCTGTTGCAAACGTCGTCGAACTGTTCGTGCAGATGGTTGTTGTCCTGCAAACGTCCCCGTTTGTTGACTCAGGGATCGAGACGTGGCTGCACGATCCGTTACAGCCATGCGGATAAGATGCCTGTCATCTCGACTGCTAGTGATACGAGGCCGTTGGGATCCAGCACGGCGTTTCGTATTACTCTCCTGAACCCACCGATTCTATATTCTGTTAACAGTCATTGGATCTCGACCAACGCGAGCAGCAATGTCGCGATACGATAAACGGCAATCGCGATAGGCTACGATCAGACCTTTATCAAAGTCGGAAACATGATGGTACGCATTTCTCTTCCTTCCACGAGGCATCACAACAACGTTTCACCAGGCAACGCCGGTCAACTGCTGTTTCTGTATGAGAAATCGGTTGTAAACTTTCCTCATGTCAGCACGTAGAAGGTGTCGCCACCGGCGCCAACCTTGTGTGAATGCTCTGAAAAGTTGTCATTTCAACAGATCCCTCTACTACTCTGAAGTTACCTAATGGTGTGAGGTGGAAGAGGTTACTTTGTGTACCACTATCATTTCCCCCCTTACCAGATCGAGTTGCGAATGGTGTGCGAAAAGAACACTCGTTGGTACGCCTTCTTGTGAGCTCGACTATACCTCATTTTACCCTGATGGTCATTTCATGAGATATACGTCGTAGGAAGCAATATGCTGGAGAATTTTAAACGTAAACCACATTGTGAGACACAACTCTGTTTGGCGTCACCCATTGAATTTTGATGATCATTTCTCTGACGCTTTCACGGTTATTGAACGGACCTGGGACAAAAAGTAAAGTTCTTGTTTGGATCTTCTCTATTTCCTCAGTCATAAAAATCTGGTAAGGGCTTCATACCGACGTGCAGTATTCAAACTGTAGTACACATGTAAGAACACTTGGTTTATTGTGATTTCTGTTAAGGATGTTAATATAGATAACAACAGTTCATGCACTTTACATCATTTGATTATGTACGGAGCTTCGCGCACGTTTAGTCTTGCTGTAGTCTTACAATGAAAAGACACAGTTTGTACGTTGACATGGGTACATGCAGGTAGATTTTAAAGCTTGACGTGTTCTGAAACAAAATTATTAGTTGATAATGGCCTTAAGGCCAAAATTATGGTAGTGAAATAAATATTTATACAGTCAATGGAAAGTATGATGTTCTTCAAAAAATTCCATGAGGCGTTAATTTTTTTTCTTTTAATTATTTTGTGTATGTCGGGAGGGGAAGGGGTGACAGGAGAAAGACTTTTTGTTTGAAATTATAATTACATTTTGATAGAAGACACCAAATGCTATCACTCTTAAAATAATGGATGAATATAGGCGGTGTAATTTGCGCGTAGTCAGTTACGCTGTCCCACGATATATACATTGTTTCTATCTGTAATATTTGTCTTCCTGTGCTGAACTTTCAAAGAAAGCTTACACCCTTTAACGCGTAGATTATGACGGCATTTTAAAATTTTTAATTATTTCAATAACCACGCGAAATACTGAAAATCAAATTTTTGTTTCCCTTGGAAGCCGTTAGATAGAAAACTTTACTGGTACTGTGAACCGGGTTAGTCGCTTGGTAATATAGATTTGTACGGTGATTCTGACATTTACTTTCATTTTGTTCTACAACGTCAGGAGAAGATCTCATATTTTGAACGTTTTAGTAATTGAAGCACAAATATTGAAATAAAATTTCAATTAAACATTTTTAGGTACTGTATATTAAAAATACTACAAACAGTTCTCTTAGCAACATTTAATTTTCAGGCTTCTTCTTTTCTGATTTCTTCGTTGAATTTTCATCTTTACTCTTCAACATCCAACAACAATTGACCATCATACTTTCATTTCTGCCTGCCTTGCTACCTTTTCTCCTTATATTGAATGTTCTGGTGGAAGCATTCTCCTTGCTCTTCACATGATGTCCTAGATTTCCAGGGAAGTGATCAGTAGCGGGGTGGTCAGAAACAATCTAAAAAGCTTGTAAGGGGGCTGCATGGCAGGTTGGGCTGAGAAACAATTGTTAAGCAAAAAATTCGATACGTTGCACCATTTCGGAGTTAATTGGGATTGAAGTTAGCCGATCAGACCATTGCGCGCACAAATTCAAGAAGCCCGCCAGAGATGGTGTCGCCAAATATGTTCTTCGTTTGGTTTGCTAAAACATAACAAGTCAGCGATAGAAAACTGGACATAGGACGATAGTAAGGATCGAACCTGAGCCAAAGTTTTGGCAGTCTCGTGCGCTATCATCTGCGCTGTGAGAACAACTGATGCTAATTGTATATAGCAGATCGCCTGAATTTGCGCTCGTGGGCTTTTGCACTCAGCCCAATTTCTCGTGATTTTCCAACATAATTTTGGTCTAATTCTTGCAATCTGGATGTTATTCCCTAGAAAGTATTCAGTAACGGAACTATAACCAATCAACACACCTTTTTCTCTAACATTCTGTGTATTCTCAAATTTGCGATCTTTCATCAGTTTGTGAACTTGAGGACCAACAAAAATTCCAGCTCTTCAGTGGGTCTTAACTGATGAAGGGAAATTTCAAAGAATGGTACTTACAGCACGAAGAGCCGTTACAAACTCCTTCATCACAACCAGTTTGATATGTAGTGTTGGAAACAATATTTTTTATGGCTTAGATGCAAGATATTTTTAGTCTTAGGCACAAAATGTCTCCGATATGACCAAACTTGGCGCTCCAATGTCTGCTTTGGCAAGATGATGAACTCTCATAAAAAAATAGGCATGTTCGTATACCTATTTTGCTGACCTAATGAAATTCCTACAACGAAAAATAAAATAATTCCTACAATGAAAAATAAAATAAATTTCGTTCCTATATGAAAAATCTGCACATGATTGGAGAAAAGTAAGAACAGTTTCGAAATCACACTAAGAAAGGTAGTTACGAACACATATTTATGTTCAACCATCTGATACAATGCAGACTGCTCCAACAGATTGTTGAAGGGAGGTGCTAGCCAGTCAAGCTTAGCTCGGGAACGCAGTTGGAAATACCATAATATCGGACATTAAAATGAACAGCGATGTCATCAGAAAATTTTCCTTTACTTGACAAGTAATAAGGCAGTGAGCACAGAAGAACGGCGGTAATGGCAGAAAACTAGGCTTGAGATATAGCACAAAGCGTGGAATATATTCCTTCATTCAAATGACTATGAATGCTCCTGAAGACCTACCAAACAACCAATTTGTATCCGAAATAGCTGGGTTGGTTAAAGAATCTTAAGGATTTAAAGAATGCGATCGGGAAAGCATTTAAGATAGGCTCGAATGTGGTTTTGATGACCCAGTCTATCAACTATTGACGGACGATGAAATGATTGCCCGTGCCATCAACGACAAAGACCCATGTGACGACGCTGCTGTCTGGTAACAAAGCTCTGCTGACAAAAGGCCATCCAATGAGTAAGCTTTTCGCTGGATTGAAACGGCGATGAAGTAGTTATAACGAAAAGAAGAATGTGATGTAGTCCACTGCTATCTTTAAACGTTTGTGAGATATAGCGAGAAAAGCGTCTCAACTGAAGCAAAAACAAATTTTAGACTTGTTTTCCTAAACTGAAGGTCTACTTTAAGGACCATTTTGCACTTTTCCAAATTGGCTACGTCGTCAGTTTACTGTGTTATTCGTAAGACATGTGACACAAATTATGTTTTTACAATTTTGCGTTTAATTTAGTGTTTGTTTTATATTTGTGCTATCCTTCTCCCTGAGGCTTCGTCCGTGTATACGTTAGACACATACAGGATGGTCCTAAAGACCGTTAACATTTGAAAAACTCAATACCTCATGGAATAATGTAGATTGGTAAAAATTGACTCACATGCTTGAAATGACATGGGGTTTTATTGAACCAAAAAGGTGCACAAAATGACCAACAAAATCTGCAAATGATACAAAATCAATAATTAACAACTAATTTTTGTCAAAGACGATGTTCTTAGTAACAAATGCTCGGCATGTCGGCCGTCATTCATCAACAATACCTGTAGTCGAGGAATAATGTTGTGCACAACTCTGTAACATTTTGGCATACCTCGCTCCCGTCAGGCTGACAGTTTGAAAAGCAGCACCCCACATTTCCTCGAAGAAAGCGCCATCTGTTTGCCGATATTTGCACTCGTTTTTGGTTTCAATAGACCCTATGTCATTTTAGCATGTGTGCCAAGTTTTACCTCTTTACCTACATTATTCCGTGAATTACTGCAGCCGCGCTGGATAGCCGCGCGGGGACGCCTTACCACGGTTCGCGCGGCTCCCCTCGTAGGAGGTTCGAGTCCTCCCTCGGGCATTGGTGTGTTGTCCTCAGCGTTAAGTTAGATTAAGTAGTGTGTAAGCCTAGGGACGAATAACCTCAGCAGTTTGGTCCCATAGGAACGTATCACTAGAATTACTGCATTTTCAAATGTTAACGGACTTTTGGGTCATCCTGTATATTGAACACAGCTCCTCCTCCCATCTAGCTGTTTGGAGAGAGAAAATAAAAAAAGAGTATAAAGTCCACGAAACACTTACAAAAATCGGTATAGGTAGATGGATAAACATAATACAACAAATGATACCACATGTGGAAGATTAATTCTCAAAGTATCTTTTGAACGTGGTGCTAGCAAATTAGTTTGGAAAATCTTCGACAGGTATACCACCGACTATAGCTGCGAAGTGGAGGGGAATCAGACAGAAAAATCATTTTGCATGCTAGGATTTATCCGTTGCCAATAGGTAAAATTTGTGTAAAGATGTTTCCATTGCAAGTTTCACAAGACACCACCAGTTTACGACAGAATTTGGTGGGTAACAAGAAATTCTAAGAAGAAAGTTGTTTGTGCCATGGAAGACATTCAGAAATAGACAGTGGACCATGTGAAGGAAATGATGTTGCGAAGTCCCATAAAGTACGAGTATCTATTGAGCTAGTGCAGAACTGAACATCACTCAGCCAAAAGTGTTCAAAGTTCTTTGTAAATGAATAAGACTGTTGTTGTTGTTGTTGTCTTCAGTCCAGAGACTGGTTTGATGCAGCTTTCCATGCTTCTCTATCCTGTGCAAGCTCCTTCATCTCCCAGTACCTGCTTAATGTATTCATCTCTTGGTCTCCGCCCGCACCTCGTGGTCGTGCGGTAGCGTTCTCGCTTCCCACGCCCGGGTTCCCGGGTTCGATTCCCCGCGGGGTCAGGGATTTTCTCTGCCTCGTGATGGCTGGGTGTTGTGTGATGTCCTTAGGTTAGTTAGGTTTAAGTAGTTCTAAGTCCTAGGGGACTGATGACCATAGATGTTAAGTCTCATAGTGCTCAGAGCCATTTGAACCATTTCTTGGTCTCCCTCTACGATGTTTACCCTCCACGCTGCCCTCCAATACTAAAGTGGCGATCCCTTGATGCCTCAGAACATGTCCTACCAATCGATCCCTTCTTCTAGTCAAGTTGTGCCACAAACTCATCTTCTCCCCAATTCCATTCAATACCTCCTCATTAGTTATGTGATCTACCCATCTAATCCTCAGCATTCTTCTGTGGCACCACATTTCGAAAGCTTCTATTCTCTTCTTGTCCAAACTATTTATCGTCCATGTTTCTCTTTCATACATGGCTACACTCCACACAAATACTTTCAGAAACGATTTCCTGACATTTAAATCTATACTCGATGTTAACAAATTTCTCTTCTTCAGAAATGCTTTCCTTGCCATTGCCAGTCTACATTTTATATCCTCTCTACTTCGACCATCATAAGTTATTTTGCTACCCAAATAGCAAAATTCATTTACTACTTTAAGTTCTCAAAAAAAAAAAAAGTTCAAATGTGTGTGAAATCTTATGGGACTTAACCGCTAAGGTCATCAGTCCCGAAGCTTACGCACTACTTAACCTAAATTATCCTAAGGACAAACACACACACCCATGCCCGAGGGAGGACTCGAGCCTCCGCCGGCGCCAGCCGCACAGTCCATGACTGCAGCGCCTGAGACCGCTCGGCTAATCCCGCGCGGCATTAAGCTTCTCATTTCCTAATCTAATTCCCTCAGCAACACCTGATTTAGTTAGACTACATTCCATTATCCTCGTTTCACTTTTGTTGATGTTCATCGAATATTCATTTTATAATCAGAGTGAAGCTGTACAAATAGCACATCCCGCAAGCTATAAGCCACAATGAAAAATAACGTGGTCTGCAGTTCTTCATTAATATGCAGAACCATCTTGAAAAAGACGACTTCGCAAGCAAATTAATCTTCAGTGACGACCTCACTTTTCATCCGTCAGAAAAGGTCAACTGACACAACACACGCACGTTGAGGTACAAGGAATCAACACGCAGCTGCCGAATACTGTTGTCAATGCAGTAATTGAGCGCTACTATTAATCCAGCACAAACATCCACGGTAGCAGAAAACTATTTCACTGCTATCATGGCTGATTTACATGCTTGAAAATAAACACTTGTTTGATAGGTCAGCATTATAACAAAGATGTGGCAAAACAGTGGGGGGTAACATTTATTAAGGGTATGTTATAAAATGGTACTAACAGTAGTACGGTTTAACGTATGGCACTTGATGTTTTAAACTAATACAATGATACCTAAATACCTTTGCTGTCTCTTGATAGTCTATGACACTGCAGTTATCACTGATGGTAATGTTTGT
This sequence comes from Schistocerca piceifrons, assembly GCF_021461385.2. Lineage (NCBI taxonomy): Eukaryota > Metazoa > Arthropoda > Insecta > Orthoptera > Acrididae > Schistocerca > Schistocerca piceifrons. The sequence continues at coordinate 434,812,939 of NC_060144.1, read as the reverse complement.
AGAAACTCTGTTACTGGCTGTAGTTCTCTATAAACACTGACTGATCACTGGCATGTAGTCTTGGGAGTACAGTCTAAGCTCGTTGCTGGCACTACACTGAACCATCTGACTTGGTTCGTAACTATCTGTGTGTCTGTGGCCCATCGTGATTTTTTTGTGCCTTTCGGTTGACTATCAGCACAGTGTGAAAGCAAAGTAGTACACGCTTGACAGCGTATCCTGTTGGCTGTTGTTCACTCTACCGGCAGATGTAGGACTCACTGGAAGAAGTGACGTGGAAGCAGGAAGAAGTCTGGGTTTTGTGGGCGCCATCTGGAGGCTGCTGCGAGGCTTGCGAGGCGCCAGGTGAGCGGTTGTGCCTGTTTGGTTGCGGCCAGTAACGGTATTGTGTACATTTGGCCTTGTGCACAACAAACACGCACAGCAATACGCACTGAAGCGCCAAAGAAACTGGTATAGGCATGCGTACTCAAATAGAGAGATAGGTAAACAGGCAGAATACGACGCTGCGGTTGGCAACGCCTGTATAAGACAACAAATGTCTGGCGCATTTAGATCGGTTACTGCTGCTACAATGGCAGGTTATGAGATTTAAGTGAGTTTGAAAGCGGTGTTATAGCCAGCGGACGAGCATCGGGACACAGCATCTCCGAGGCAGCGACGAAGTGGGAATTTTCCTGTACGTCCATTTCACGAGCGTACCGTGAATATCAGGAATCCGGTAAAACATCAGATCTCCGACATCTCTGAGGCCGGAAAAAGATCGTGCAAGAACGGGACCAACGACGACTGAAAAGAATCGTTCAACGCTACGGAAGTGCAACCCTTCCGCAAACTGCTACAGATTTATTTCATCGCTGGGCCATCAACAAGTGTCAGCGTGCGAACCATTCAACGAAACATCGATATGGGATTTCGGAGCCGAAGGACCACTCATGTACCCTTGATGACAGCACGACACAAAGCTTTATGCCTCTCCTGGGCCCGTCAACACCGACATTGGACTGTGAATGACTGTAAACATATTGCCTGGTCGGACGAATCTCGTTTCAAATTGTACCGAGCGGATGGGTGTGTACGGGTATGGAGACAAGCTCATGAATCCATGGACCCTGCATGTCAGTAGTGGACTTTTCAAGCTGGCGGAGACTCTGTAATGGTGTGGAGTGTGTGCAATTGGAGTGATATGGGACCCCTGATAGATCTAGATACGACTCTGACAGGTGACACGTATGTAAGCGCCCTGTCCGATCACCTGCATCCATTCATGTGCATTGTGCATTCCGACGGACTGGGCAGTTCCAAAAGGATAATGTGACACCCCACACGTCCATAATTGCTACAGAGTGGTTCCAAGAACACTCTTCTGAGTTTAAACACTTCCGCTAGTCACCAAACTCCCCAGACTTGAGCATTATTGAGCTTATTTGGGATGCCTTGCTTCGTGCTGTTCAGAAGAGATCTCCACCCCCTCTTACTATCAGTTCCCCCCAGCACTACTTCAGACAGTAGTCGAGTCACTGTCACGTCGTGTTGCGTCAGTTCTGTGTACTCGCAGGGACCCTACACGATATTAGGCAGGTGTGCCAATTTCTTTGGCTCTTCAGTGCAGTTCATTTGATTAAAGAGCCTATGCTTTGGTTGCAGGTAGGATCCACCATTTCTTTAGACGCTGAAGTGCTATTCCATTACAGTTGGAGGTCAATGCTGTTCGAATTTAGGAGGAATACCAAGTGGGTCGAGGCGTGAATGGAAATTTGGATTGTGTGTGTGTGTGTGTGTGTGTGTGTGTGTGTGTGTGTGTGAATTCCTAAGGCATGAAACTGCTGAGGTCATCGTCCCTAGACTTAGACACTACTTAAACTAACTTAAACTGACTTATGCTAAGAACAACACACAACCCATGCCCGTGGGGGGACTCGAACCTCCGGCGGGAGGGGCCGCGCAATCCGTTATATGGCGCCTCAAGCTGCACGGCCACCCCGCGCGGCGGAATTTGGATTGAGAAGGGAGTGGTGCTAGAATAGTGCATGTTTATGTGTAAACCTACTATGCCAGGGCAGTGTAGTGGTTAGCGCCTCTGCCTAGTGACCCGCAGACCCGTGTTCGAATCCCGGTATTGGTACAAATTTTCATTTGTCGCTTCAGTCTGCATACATACATCGTAGATGTGTGAGAGTTGAAAAGAGCTCTTGAACCATAAATTTTGTTTGGATTCCCCGAAAATTAACGTGTTATATGACCTGTACAATAATGGTCTATGGACCCTTCTTCTTCATGGAGAACCGGCCAGTGTGGCCGTGCGGTTCTAGGCGCTTCAGTCTGGAACCGCGTGACCGCTACGGTCGCAGGTTCGAATCCTGCCTCGGGCATGGATGTGTGTTATGTCTTTAGGTTAGTTAGGTTTATGTAGTTCTAAGTTCTAGGGGACTGATGACCATAGATGTTAAGTCCCATAGTGCTCAGAGCCATTTTTCTTCTTCATGGAGAGAACTGTCAGTAGTATTACCTATCTCGACGTGCTACTGCTTTGGCTCTTGTGACAATCTGAAAATGATAGCAGGAATCTCACCTTTCAACGAGATGGACCCCTCCACATTGCTACAACTATATAACTGAACGAGGCGATACGACCCGTGGGGTTGTAATCCGAAAACAAAGGAAGTAGGTTACAGTACGCTTGTTCGCCCACTGCTTGAATACTGCTCAGCAGTGTGGGATCCGTACCAAATAGGGTTGATAGAAGATATAGAGAAGATCCAACGGAGAGCAGCGCGCTTCGTTACAGGATCATTTAGTAATCGCGAAAGCGTTACGGAGATAATAGATAAACTCCAGTGGAAGACTGCAGGAGAGACGCTCAGTAGCTCGGTACGGGCTTTTGTCAAAGTTTCGAGAACATACCTTCACCGAAGAGTCAAGCAGTATATTGCTCCCTCCTACGTATATCTCGCGAAGAGACCATGAGGATAAAATCAGAGAGATTAGAGCCCACACAGAGGCATACCGACAATCCTTCTTTCCACGAACAATACGAGACTGGAATAGAAGGGAGAACCGATAGAGGTACTCAAGGTACCCTCCGCCACACACCGTCAGGTGGCTTGCGGAGCATGGATGTAGATGTAGATGTAGATGAAGGATGGCGTAAATGTTCCACCCCTACCATACTGCCTTGAAGACTTGCGAGGACACGGCATCGCAGCAGCTGCTCTTACAGTCACTCCTGATTTACTGGATTGGGTACTGGCAGAATTAAAGTACCGATTACGTATGCGCCGTGTGATGAATGATGGACACATAGAACATTTCTAAACGCTTAAAAAAAAACCTTTGAAAATTTCTCATTCATATAATGTATCACTTTTGATGTTACTCGTGGTCGTTAATCCATGCAAAAATGGTTCAAATGGCTCTGAGCACTATGGGACTTAACATCTGAGGTCATCAGTCCTCTAGACTTAGAACTACTTAAACCTAACTAACCTAAGGACATCACACACATCCATGCCCGAGGCAGGATTCGAACTTGTGACCGTAGCAGTCGCGCGGTTCCGTACTGAAGCGCCTAGAACCGCTCTGCCACCGCGGCCGGCTTAATCCATGCAGATTTTTTAAAATGTTTCATGGACTTTACACATTCCAAGACAAGAAAAACGACGCACAACGAAGGAATGATGCAAATGAGACAAACAAGTGATTACAGTTTCAGGAAAACTAGATGATTTATTCAGGAGAGAGAGAGAGAGAGAGAGAGAGAGAGAGAGATAGAGATAGAGATAGAGAGAGAGAGCTTCACAAATTGAGCAAGTCAGTAACGTGTTGGTCCACCTCTGGCCCTTATGCAGGCAGTTATTCTGCTTTCTATCGGTTAATAACGTTGTCGGATGTCCTCCTGAGGAATATCAAGTCAAATTCTGTCCAATTGGCGCTCTAGATCGTCAGAATTTCGAGTTAATTGGAGGGCCCTGCTCATAATGCTCCAAACTTTCACAATTGAGGATAGATCCGGCATCTTTGCTGGTAATGATGGGTTTTGGTAAGCATGAAGACAAGAAGTAGAAACTCTTACTGTTTTCGGGCGGGCATCGTCTTGCTGAAACGTCAGCCCAGAGTGGCTTGCCTTGAAGGGCAACAAAACGGGGCGTAGATTATCGTCGAAGTAGCAGTGGAGAGAACCAAAGGAGTTCTGCTATGAAAAGAAATGGCACCCTAGACCATCATTCCTGGTTGTCGGGCTGTATTCTACACCTCATTTTGTTGCCTTTATGGCAAGCCATTCTGGGCTTGGGCCTATATTTCTGCAACGTAATGCTCTCCCGCATACGGCAAGAGTTTCTACTGCTTGTCTTCGTGTTTTCCAAACCTTACCATGGCCGGCAATGTTGCCGGATCTCTCCCCAGTTGAGAACTTTTGGAGCACGATGGGCAGAGCCCTATAACCAGCTCGGGATTTTCACGATATATCACATCGATTGGAATTTTTTGTAGGGTATCCCTCAGGAGGGCATCCTACAACTCTATGAATCAGTGACAAAAAAAAAAAAAAACTATTTGCATAAGGGCCAGAGGTGGAGCAATGCGTTGTTGATGTACTCAATTTGTAAAGCTCTTTCTCTAGAATAAACCATCAAATTTTTTCTGAAAATGTAATTATTTGTACATCACATCTACGGATTTGCATTCGATTCGAATAATTCCTTGGTGTTGCGTCTTTTTTTTTTTTTTTTTTTTTTTTTTTTTTTTTTTTTTTTTTTTTTTTTGTTCATCCCCACCTGGGGATGTAGCCACATGTCCATAAACTGTAGAGTTCTGCGTTTAAGAAAACAGTGACGTGTACTTTTTGTTTAACCTGTGACGTGGCGTTGAGCAGAGGCGAGCACGGGCGGTTGAGACCACTTCCCGCGTCTGTCAGCGCGGTACAGGCTGTAAACAAGTCGACGCTGCGCGCTAAATGGGGGAGGGGGTGGGGGGGGGGGGCGCCCAGTTCCGCCGTTCCGCTGAAAGGCACTTCGCTTTGTTTACTGGACTTGCTCGAGGTGCCCGCATCTGTTTCCTTTTTCTTTTTAGGCGCTGCTCCTCCTGTATACAAAAGCGAGGCGCCCCGTGTGTATTGCGCCTTCCCACGCAGCTGTCGCAGGACGCTGTAGCTAAAGTGCTCCATTATCCCTACAGTTTCTCGGTCGGAATATGAAATACGACTGCCGACAGGTGCCCACAAGGGAAACTCAAGTTTATGCCAGCCGTCTAACGGCGTACAGTTTTAAGTTGATGGTGTTGGGGCAGCAACCAGCCACAAATTTACTTTCAGTTCAACTTTTTTTGTCCTGTCTTCCTCAGTTGCGTGTAATATTACGGTATATTGATAATTTTTACTTACGGACCGTTGCATTGATACAAGCGTTCAGCTCATAGTGCTGTTGTATGTGGGAAAAAAAACCGCAAATTGGCATTCATAAGAAGAAGAACAACACCAAAAATGCAACAGGAGCTTAATATGTAAGAAATTGTCCACGCAACCTGCCACTGATGATGCCTTGCAGAAAATAAAGGCAAAACGCGTATGGCACTAAAACTGTGTTTTATTCAGTTGCTGTCAGGCGGTCCATAAGTAAAAATTATCAATATACCGTAATATTACTTTCAGTTCCTTTATTCAAAGGGTACCGTTACCGGTTTCGAATCGTTATGATTCATCTTCAGACGGTTCACACGCTTTCCTTATAACATGTGGTGCGTTTTTTACAGATTAATTGTCCTAAAATATAAACAATACATAATTATAAGCACGCCACACACAGATGGTTGCGTTACAGATTTTCGTTGGATGTGACTTACGTGAAATGTCGGTTTGGAGTGTTTGTTTTCATAACATTTGTCCAACAGATGTGGATACATTCCCACTGCATTGTTATTGTTGCACACGCAAATTTTTCTCACTGAACACTTTAGATTTGTCACTGAAAAGATTTCTACTACGCCCCACATGTTTTGATACATACAAAGACCTTACGAACATATGAATCTCAAAGATGCTATGATATATCGTGACATTGAATATGTCCTATGTTTGGAAATGGATCATGTATTCACTTACGCAACTGAAATGCTTTTTACACTAGTACAGAGACATTGATACTGTTACATTAATTATAAACTTGTTCTTCTTTTTTTAGTACTGTATAGGGAAAATAGTACATTATTTAATTACATTTAGCATCCTGAGGATTATAGCAACATATAAATTTGCTACTTGATCTGCAGATAGGCGTAGCAATATTATTTGCTTTCTTTGGAGCTTGGAAAATAATTTCTGGAAATTTTTCAGGAAAGGGGTGTTAGCTAACTCTGTTCATTAAGGATATAGTCTAGGGTGCTGTTTTTGTGTGTGTGTATTTCTATTTCTTCTAATATATTCATAGTGGCTCCTTTTACTGCTAGATGTAAAATTTTTAAGTTGTTCTCACTGAATGGTTTTCTGCAGCAATAAGGGCTGCAAATGCAGATTTGTTCAAGTTTACAAGTCTTAAAGCATCAATGTGTTGTTTTTTGTATCTAATTTCAAAGCTTCTGCCTCTCTGTCCAATGTAGAATTTTGGGCATGTATCACATTTGAGTAGGGACTCTTGGAGGTATTTACATCATGGACTACTTTTTGTTGTAATTTATTATTTGTGGAAAAGCTGATTGTGATATTTTTCTTTTTAAATAAGTTTGCTATTTGGCATGATAGTGGGCCTATGTATGGGAGAGTAGCATATTTAGGTTTGACTTCTGTGGCACACAGCGTACGAATTGACGACGGGTTATCTCTTCTAGGTCGATGGCATGTTTCCGGACTATCAACAAGTCTTCGAAGCAGTTCGGCACACCGCCTTTTCTTTCCTGAGTCACCAATCTTGCGACTGGTTCGATGCCGTTCACCACGAATTCCACTGTTGTGCCAACCTCTTCATCTCAGGGTAGCAACTGCACATTACATCCTTAGTTTTGTTGGATGTATTCCAATCTCTGTCTTCCCTTACAGTATTTACCTCTACACCCTCGCACTCCATTGGCTCCCTGCAAGTTATTCTCTGCTGTCTTAACAAATGGCCCACCATCCTGTCCCTTCTTCTTGCCTGAGTTTTCCATATGTTCCTTCCTTCATCAATTCTGTGGACAATCTCCTCATTCCTTATATTATCAGCATACATAATTTTCAGCATACGTGTATCTTCATAGCACAGTATCTCAAACGCTCCCATTCTTTTCCTTCCCAGTTATCCCACAGTCCACGATTTATTACCATACAATGCTGTGTACCAAACGCGCATTCCCAGAAATTTATGCCTCAGAATAAGACCGATGTTTGATACCAGCAAATTCTCTCGGCCAGAGATGCCCTCTCTGACTGTGTCAAGCTGCTTTTTATGCTCTCCTTGTTTCGTCCGTCATGTATTATTTTGCTTGCAAGGCAGCAGAATTCCTTAACTTCTTTTACTTTACTTTCTCCCGTATTGATGCTATCACTAATCTTATTTCTGCTACTCCCTCAATACTTCCGTATTTTTACGGTTTACTCGCAATCTACATTCCGCACTCATTAGACTGTTCGCCCACCGCAGTGCCCGAGCGGTTGTAGGCGCTTCAGTCTGGAACCGCGCGACTGCTACGGTCGCAGGTTCGAATCCTGCCTCGGGCATGGATGTGTGTGATGTCCTTAGGTTAGTTAGGTTTAAGTAGTTCTAAGTTCTAGAGGACTGATGACCTCCGATGTTAAGTCCCATAGTGTTCAGAGCCATTTTTTTCATTAGACTGTTCATTCTATTCAAAATGTTGCGTAATTCTTCCATTTCATTGACGATAGCAATTTAGTCAGAGAATCGTATCATTGATATCCTTTCACCCTGAATTGGAATCCCACTACTGAGCCTTTCTTTTATTTCTGTGACTGATTCTTCGATGTATAGATTGAACAGGGGGGCGAAAGACTGCTGCCCTGTTTTACACCCATTTTAATGCGAACACTTCGTTATCGGTTTTTCATTTGTGTTGGTGCGTAGTAAACATAGTACGTGAATGTAAAATATGCGACTGGATTGAAGACTCCCTGGCAAATGAACTCTGTACGGCGTTCTTCATGGGTAAGCATAGTCGGAAGCGGAAACACTGTTCTACTTACCTCATGTTACTGCTATTGTTCATGATGTACAGGGAGTCTTAAATTATATAGACGGAAAGTATCATAAACTGAGTATTTTGCGATATGGAACCAGTGGTCAAATATGATACCTTCTATGAGTAATGCGTGACACTTAATTGTGGCTCTACTCGCTACTTTTGGGAATCGTGTCTGTGTGGAATAATTATTGATTTGCATTTTGCGCTAGGACGTTCACATTGCATGGTTGGCCGCGGGGCATTATGGGAAGTAGTACGAGCATGCACATTGTTCGGTTTAGCGGCGAAGCCCACTTTCATTTGGATGCGTTGGTCAATAAGCAAAATTGGGGCATTTGGGGGGCTGATAATCTTCATTTCGCGATCGAGTAGTCTCTTCACCGTCAGTGGATGACTGGTGAAACACGTAGTAACGTAGCAGCGATGGTGAGGCACGTTAAAATCTTTGACCAGAGAGCCTATTATCGTAGTTAGTATGCGCTTGACCGCGCGAGTGTTGCGAGTACAGTAGTAGTCGTCGTGGAGTACGCGAGTTGCAGTAGGCCAGTGCACTCGGTCAGTAGTAGCAGCCCAGTGCGGTTGTGTGATGTAGTCTGTCGGCAGTAGTGGTCTAGTCCTGTCACGGTCGCGAGCGGGACGCAGTCGGCGAGCGTCGACATGGCATTCTGGTCAAGAGGCTGAATGAGGTATATTGTTAATTAAGGTAATCATCAGATAATGTAAAGTTTATTTATTGTAGTTAATTTCCAACAAGTTCCCCAATAATAATTTTGATTTCAAAGCAATTTTTACAAAAAAAAAATTTATTTAATTGAACTAACGGTTTCCTTCCACTTCCCTTAAAGAAAAGTTTCAGTTAAATTTAAAAAAAAAATATATATATATATTATTTGCAATGCAGTTCCTCCAAGCCGTGCGCAACAATAAGAGCAGAAATTTGACAAGCAGTTTCAATGAGGTAAGAATTTAATTCTGATTGTTTTGCACAGGGCCAAAGACCGATATTTCGGTTTAATTGAATTTTCATTGTCACTGAAGTTTCATTAGCACTGAATTGTTTTTCATCATTTTCGTGACAGCTTATACTTTGAGTCAGATTGCGATTCTCATTTTTTATTGTCATTAAATTTAATTGCTAGGGAGGTTACGTTTGGCTCCCATTCATTTATTATTTCTGTCTTTTTAAATTTCTGTGGGGAGGTTACACTTAGCGCAATGTCCATTAGCATTCTTAAATAATATTGTCATTTAAAATTTCGGTGGGGAGGTTACACTTGGCGACACCCAGTCCAGGATCGTATTTCGTTGAGAATCTTTTGAACAACAGTCAGATATCTGCTCTTATTTGCTTAAGTATAATTAGAATTTGGCGCAACGCTTGTACTAATCTTGTGACTTTCCATCTACAGGTCGTGAATAGTGTATCGCGAGGTATTTTGAATGAAATTACCGACTTAAACAGCGTGACCGATAGTAATTATGACACGCAGTGTAATGATGACAATCCTGCGTTCACTGACAATCAGTGCATTCCAACCACTAATGATGACTTTTATCTCAATGATGAACAAACGAACTCAATTGTCTCCTCCGTTAATTTGACGACAATTGATGACGCGGAGCGGTCTATTGTAATGAGCGCTGCCCAGCATAACACACCCGGTTTGGAAAATTCAAGTAACGTACCGACAAATTTTTCGAATGAAAATGGTCAGTGTACTGAAAATTCGACGGATTCATTTAACGCGACAATTGTAGGTACGCAATCAAACAGCACAGATAATGGAGTAGGTAATGTTACTTTGGAACAATTTATGGCAATAATGCTACAGTTTAAGAACGAATTTAGTGTAAATTGCAAACAACAGAGTGAAGATCTCAAAAAACTTAGTGAGCAGTATAAACAACTTAATAAAAAACTTGATGAGCAGAACAAACGACTGGAAGAAGAAAACAAACAATTTAGAGAACGGAACAAACAATTTTCTGAAAGTATTAAACAGCCGAGAGAAAAACACGATAATGTTAATGAACAGAACAAACAAGTTAGGGAAGAGATTACAGCTGTTACCGTTCAATGTCAGGACAGTAAAGAACAATTACGTGAGGATACTAAGGCTTGTGCTAATAACAGTAATGAAGAAGTTGGCACTGTTGCACAAGGATTAAGTAGCACACGTGTAGGCACAACAGAATCATATAAAGACGAAGTTAATGCAGTCACTGAACAATGCCCTAAAAACGCAGTACAGATACGCGACGAGTTTAATTTAGAGTCACTGGAAGTTTCACACACTCCGAATACGGAAGTCAATAATAAAAGTGAACGACAGAACAACCAAAATGTCGAAAGTTTTAAAGTAACAGAATTAAAAACTATTTCAGTCACCAATACGTCACAGAATCCGCCACGTTACGAGCATTTGTCAGAGTCACGCAGCGTGTATAATGTGAGCAATTTACAGCAACTACGCGACTTAAAATCCGAAAAGCCACGCGACTTAAAATCTGAAAAGCTATGCAACTTGAAATCCGAAATGACACAGACGAACAGATTCACACACAAACCCGAACGTGTTCTCAAATTCAGTGACGAGAACGTTGATAATAAGCAGTTTGCATTTGTAAGGAAATGTAAAGAATTTAATAATGACAGTGTACAGGTACACGCTTTGCACTGTGTACGACAATTTATCTTTGTACATTCACCGCTATTACCTGTAATGCAGAAACTAGCTTTGAACCAGATGCGACAATTTGCTATTGTATCTTCATCAGCATTACGTATTATGCAGAAACTGGAATTAGCAAGAATACAACAATTTGCTTTTGAATTTTTACCGCTATTGCGTGCAACGCAAAAGCTAAAATTTATTTGCAGTGCGTAATTGACCTCAGGGGATTCATTACGCTTTAATGAATATGTGCCGTAGCGAGCATAGGGCCCCGAGCTGTAGTAGTGCTGTTTCATCTTTAGTTTTCTGCACTGCTGCCTTCTCTTCTACTATCCTTTATATCTATCAAAACAGCTCTTTAACTATTGCTCTACCTAGTATTAAGAAACGAGTAATGAAAACCCGATGTGACAAACTTTTACCGAATGTGACAATTTTCAGTAGGCACTCACGTAATGACAACTACCGCCGTAATTTTAATTACAGATAAAATCGTAATCATTAGTATGTGTAAAATTATTAGTAACAGGAACCACATTTTTGTAACAATAGATGTTTTACACTACAATAACATGAAAGTCAACCGCTTAGCGTACGTAACCAACAATGCAGTCTACAAGATCAACCAAACTTTAATGTTTCGCCGCGTGCACGTATAGTCCCAGCTCCAACAAATAGTAACGCATGGCAGCAAAGAAATAACTACGTACAGACAACACACTATTTCAACTCGTATCGCAATGCACCGTATAGGAATGACTATTACGACAGACGTAAAAATAATGAGGACAATTATCAGCGTACATTTAATAACAGTCTATCTTATCAGCAGCAAGAACATTTGCAACAACAAATAATCATGAATGAAACAGACAATAGGTGTCATCGATAGCGTAATACGTCAGGAAGAGTTAACAGAACAGTTCAAATAATCGAAATGCCACAGCATCTTCTCGTAAATAATAGCACGTACTACAGAATTTGACCAGACACAGTACAGATTGCATATTCCAGTAACGTAAGCACTACTTTAGACACGCAGAATGTTATTCACGAAAATGTAATTACTTTTGACGACATCAGAGACACTCTTTTACAGGAAAGACCATTTGTTGCAGAATGTTATTCACGAAAATGTAATTACTTTTGACGACATCAGAGACACTCTTTTACAGGAAAGACCATTTGTTCAGAAATCTATTTCACATCCTGTTATCGAAATTAAAATTGGTACATCGAAATTCTCAGCAGTAATTGATTCCGGATCATCTATATCAGTAATAAATGAGAAGACTTTCAACGAGTGCAACAAAGAGAATACGTATCCTACATTACCTTTAGGCAAAACAAAAGTGAAAGGAACAGTATCGAGTAAAGGAATAGACGTTAAATTACAGACGCATTTATCATTTTTGTATCACAGGTCACACATTTCATTCAAATTTTTGGATAGTTCCTTTATTGACGACAGACGTAATTTTAGGTACGAATTTTCTGGTACAACACGACGCAGTCATTGATTTTCAGAATTCTTATTTAATGTTGAAGGATGAAAATATACAATTTGCTTTAGAATTTCAGCACTCACTATCTGCGGAAGAACAAACAATTAACCGCACAGAGGTCATTTCCGCAACACGTAACATTGACCGTAATTCCACATTGTTCACGGATACGTACGTACACAACTATAATACTCCAAACGAAACTGACTACGACGTAATGCAGATGATTTCCGATAAGGTTAAACAAAGCAGTGCAAATACAGACGACGAACGCACGCAACTACGCAAAATTCTTTTACAGCAAGCTATATGGACACGCATGTTACGAGCTAGAAACATTTCTCCGATTTATATATCCAAGTACCATGCTTCTTCGAACCCTTGTGAACGGTTAATGAAAGAAATTGGTAAGCTGTGCCGAATATACTGCCACAAAAGACATATTGATTGGGATACACACATACTCTCATTCCAAAATGTAATTAATTCCATTCCAAATGAATCCACTATGCTATCTCCGTCTGTTATACTGAAAAACGTTGAACCACCAAATAAAATTAAAGAATTAGTAAACTTCCCTAAATGTCGTCGCCTACGACACCATGAAATAATTGACATTGCGCTGAACAACATCAAACGTGCCGCAGAGCGCCGGAGAAGACAGCAAAAACAGGTTTGTACACGCCGCGACTTTCACGTTGGACAGAAAATATTAGTACGTACACACTATTTATCCAGTAAATTAAAAGGTAAGTGCAGTAAATTTGAACTTGTATACGCAGGTCCATATCGGATTCGCAGCATCCCTCACCCCAATGTTGTACACGTCGAAACTTTGAGAACCAGAAAATCGAAAGGCAACCACCATTGGTCAAATATTAAACCCTTTATTGAATGAAGACACTGTATAATTCAGCACACTATGATGCCATTTACTAATGCAATTATATTCACCTGACTAATTACTGATGATTATCGTATTTTTTCTCGGCAAGTGCCCGGCAAGGAAGGTTAGCAGGTCGCTCTTCTTGTCGTTACACATCAGACCGTGCATATTTTTCCAGACGAACTTACGTATTTTATGAATAATTATGCAATTCTATGTAATGACATAGTAATTTTATCAAATTCTCTCTCCATTAAAGTCTTTAATTCTCGCCTCTATTAACTACACTACATACAAGCTGAACACAACGAACGTCACATCTTGTCTTTTTATGTACGATTGTTTTCATGTTTTGTTTATATGCATTGTGAAATAGCTAAGATATAACACACACCAGTTGACTTTGACATTTTTGTTGCCCTATGATATCTCAACATCGTGACTGTTTTACATTTTGCTGCTGCATTGTAATATTCTCTGTACATTTTGGCTTTGAACACTGTCAATGTCTTTGACATATTACGTTTTCTGTCATGTTATGCTGTATGGTTAATTATGTTACCATAAACCAGTCATTATTTAGTGGGTATATGATTTAAATACAAGACATTAATCTTTGTTCATCAATTTCAGAAAGAAATGATGCGTGTAAGAAATAAATTCAACAGAAATGGGAATTTCACCTACAGAATAAACGAAAGAAGATGCAATAACTTTATGAGGAAGAGTAAATGGATCAGGATTAACAAGCATTAACAAGAATATACTATACTCATCGTATGATAGCAGTCTTAACTAATTTTTTCTTTCAGAATACAAGGTGATTGATGCAGGCTGTCAGACAGAACTACACATCTTAGTTTTAGTGATGAAATATGCTAGAGATAAGGAATAGTTGTATAATGAGTAATGAAGTGATTTTTTGCAGATGATAATGAATGCTGATGAATAATGATGAAGAATATGCTATTATGAATAATGAAGTTTTTCTTTACAGGTGATGATAATAATGAAGTTATGATAATGTGGATAATGAAGTGATTGATAATGAAGTTTTTTCTTTACAGATGAGGATAATGTTGAAGTTATGTATTTATGCTATGTAGTTATTTAAGTATTTGCTGCAGTTTGCTTTGACAGCAGGTGTTATATTGCATAGTAGGATGACGGAAAGTTTTGGAAAGGACAGCTATGGAACACATTTTTATACACATTTCACTACCTGTTAATTCGAAGTTCACTACTTTTCAGCATAGTGTGCGTTTCTTCTTTCAGGTCAATAATCCATTTTGTATTTTTTTCAGGAGAAGCTTTTCATGATACTTACTAAACCTGTTACTTATTATATCTGTTCTAGTACTTGCATTTTTATTTTTTTACCCATTTGTGTTTATCATTTATAAATGTGATCACATATACTGCCTTGTTACATAACCTTGCTACAGCTGACTCATGACAAATGACGTTACCTATCCTCATTTGCAGCAATAGGTCAAAAGCAAATAGTGTTATGCCTCAGCAATTAATTATCGATCCCAACGCAATGCATTGCTAACAAAAAAAATGTATTACCAGTCCCAAATAGTGATACCGGTTTGAGAAAGTTCTGAGTAATGCTGATCAGCAATGAATAATATGTCACTTGGAAAATGATTAATTAATTATGATATGCTTTGTAATTGAAAAAGAGCGATTGTTTCATAATGCTTTGTAATTAGAAGAAGGCTAATGATTCTTAATTATGCTTTGTAACTGAAAATGAATGTGATTGTTTAATAATACTTTGTAATTAGGAAAAAGCTAATGATTCTTACTATATTGAAATGACAAATGATTAATTAACTATGCCATACTTTGTAACTGGAAATGAATGTGATTGTTTAATAATGCTTTGTAATTAGGAGAAGGCTAATGATTATTACTATTGGAATGACAAATGATTAATTAATTATGCTATGCTTTATAATTGGGAAAGAATGTGATTGTTTAATAATGCTTTGTAATTAGAAGAAGGCTAATGATTCTTAATTATGCTTTGTAACTGGAAAAGAATGTGATTCTTACTATATTGAAATGACAAATGATGCTATGCTTTGTAATTAGAAGAAGGCTAATGATTCTTAATTATGCTTTGTAACTGGAAAAGAATGCGACTGTTTAATAATGCTTTGTAATTAGGAAAAAGCTAATGATTATTACTATTGGAATGACAAATGATTACTGTTTAATAATGCTTTGTAATTAGGAGAAGGCTAATGATTCTTATTATATATTGAAATGACAAATGATTAACTATGCATTGTAATTGGAAATGAATGTGATTGTTTAATAATGCTTTGTAATTAGGAGAAGGCTAATGATTAATACTATATTGGAATGACAAATGATTAATTAACCATGCTATACTTTGTAAGTGTAAAAGAATGCGATTATTTAATAATGCTTTGTAACTAGGAAAAGAACGCTACTGATTCTATGTAAAACAATTAATGAACATTTTTCTGTAATACTACATACATGGCACAGAAATGTGCAATAACTGGGCTATGAATGCCGCAAACTACTAATGTCCTTCACCTTATGAGCTGACTACCCTGAATTACTGCAATGTCGATTTGTCCTGTTTATCCTAGTGATCATGGAGCACTATATTTGGTTTTGCACTAATTCTACGTTGGTGTGCCTTGTAAGAGCGTGGTGTTGACACGACATGCTGTCCACCACCGTGAGCGATGAAGACGTTATTATGGTCCCACTGTTTGGTGTACCTAGTGTACTGCCAAAATGAGAACATGGAACATTACTACGACAGTTCAGTGTCTTGGCTACACTGATAAATTCTGATGGGAAAAGAACTTCAAATTGTGTCACTTGGTGTTGTACTTCTGTGGAAAGATATGGACTTTCAGAACAGCTGTGTGCAATCTAAAGTGCTACAACCATGATGCAATCTTTCCCTTTCCTATCCTAATTCTTGTCACATAGTGAAAATCATTTTTTGCTAACATCATTTATGTTCATGGGCTATACATTTTTTTTCGATTTGCTGAACTCCAGTGCGAGTACACTTATGTCACTTGTCGATATGATTTTTTTGCCATTATGTTTATTTATTGCGAAAATGCTAAAGACATTTTTTCGATTTGTTCTGAAGTACAGTATATGTGCACTCTTGTCTTTTATATTGTATATACATTTTAATGATATGTTCTGAACTACAGTGCATGTGCACTTATGTTAGGTGTTAATATGTTTTGTACTGAACTTCAGTGCCTGTGCATTTTTTCTCATTTTTCAATATGATTTGTACTCATTCTGTATGTTCAATACTTCAGTGTGTATGCACTTATGTCATTTGTTACTCATTGTATATACATTTCATCATTTACTGATATGTTCTCAACTGCAGTACATGTGCACTCATGTCACTTGTTAACATGATTTTTTTGCCATTCTGTTTATTCATTCTGTTTATGCTAAAGAATTTTTCAGTGCCTGTGCACTTTATCTGTCAAATAATTTTTATATACATTTTTCTGATTTTCTACTCTGTTTTGTACTCACATTTTGTCTTTGTCTGATATATTTTGTACTCGGTGCGTGTGCACCACATTTAATTTATGTACTAAATTTGAATATTCTGTAAATTGTAAAAATTTCTTGCGATGGCAAGTTCAAATGACTCACCATCGCTGCCAAATTTTTGCCCCCCCCCCCCCCCCCAGTGTAGGGGTTATGAAACACGTATGTAACGTAGCAGCGATGGTGAGGCACGTTAAAATCTTTGACCAGAGAGCCTATTATCGTAGTTAGTATGCGCTTGACCGCGCGAGTGTTGCGAGTACAGTAGTAGTCGTCGTGGAGTACGCGAGTTGCAGTAGGCCAGTGCACTCGGTCAGTAGTAGCAGCTCAGTGCGGTTGTGTGATGTAGTCTGTCGGCAGTAGTGGTCTAGTCCTGTCACGGTCGAGAGCGGGACGCAGTCGGCGAGCGTCGACATGGCATTCTGGTCAAGAGGCTGAATGAGGTATATTGTTAATTAAGGTAATCATCAGATAATGTAAAGTTTATTTATTGTAGTTAATTTCCAACAAGTTCCCCAATAATAATTTTGATTTCAAAGCAATTTTTACAAAAAAAAAAAAATTATTTAATTGAACTAACGGTTTCCTTCCACTTCCCTTAAAGAAAAGTTTCAGTTAAATTTCAAAAAAAAAAAAAAAAAATATATATTATTTGCAATGCAGTTCCTCCAAGCCGTGCGCAACAATAAGAGCAGAAATTTGACAAGCAGTTTCAATGAGGTAAGAATTTAATTCTGATTGTTTTGCACAGGGCCAAAGACCGATATTTCGGTTTAATTGAATTTTCATTGTCACTGAAGTTTCATTAGCACTGAATTGTTTTTCATCATTTTCGTGACAGCTTATACTTTGAGTCAGATTGCGATTCTCATTTTTTATTGTCATTAAATTTAATTGCTAGGGAGGTTACGTTTGGCTCCCATTCATTTATTATTTCTGTCTTTTTAAATTTCTGTGGGGAGGTTACACTTAGCGCAATGTCCATTAGCATTCTTAAATAATATTGTCATTTAAAATTTCGGTGGGGAGGTTACACTGGTTGGTGTGCAATGTCCAGTCGTGGAATAATCGGTGCGATATTCCTTGATGGCAGAGTGACTACCGAAGGTTTTGGAAGATGATTTCATCCTCGTTATACAAAGTAGCCCTGATTTCGAAAAGATGTGGTTCATGCAAGACGGAGCTCGAACCCATCGAAGCAGGAGAGTGATGTCCTGGTGGAGTACTTTGGGGACCGCATTCTGGCTCTGGGGTACCCAGAGGCGACTGACACGGGCGTCATTTGGCCGCCATATTCTTCGTATCTGAACACATACGGCTCCCTTTTGTGGGGCTGTATTAAAGACAAGGTGTACAGCAATAACCCCAAAACCATTGCTGAGCTGAAAACAGCCATTCAGAACGTCATTGCCAGCATAGATGTTCCGACACTTCAGCGGGTCGTGCAGAATTTCGCTATTCGTCTGCGCCACATCATCGCCAGTGATGGCAGGCATATCGAACATTTCATAACCTAAATCCGAATATCTGTAGTGACGTTTACACGTTGGATAAAGTGTGTGCACGCCGTAGTTTGTAACTATTTTACGTTTTTTCATATAGTTCAATAATTGTCACCCTGAGCATATGCTCACTATAGAAGTCAGATTCAAACTGCGCTATAAGAATGGTAACCGTTGTTTACAAGTATTGTTCTGTTTGGGCGTGTTGTTGTTCAAAATCAGTGGTAGACATTGGAACTGAAACGGTGGATCATAAGTGGGATTCATTGAGGGATCTGGAACTAGCAGTTAGTATGTCTTCTGTATATTTTAAATTGATAGCTGCATGTGTAGATGTCAGTATTAATCTCTATAAAATCAATGGATGTGCCTGTTATTTCCATGCTGCACTGTACGAAATAATAGGGAACACACTGCTAATCTATTAGTAATTAACCAGTAACCTTAACCCCTCCACAGTATTATGAAACACTGTTTGTGCATAGTCAAGGCAATTTGCACTTTAAGAAAAGCTAATTTTCCCGCATTTCAGTGTTAATGATTTCATATCTCGTGAAGTAATTGTCGTACAAATGATATAATGTTGCGTGTATATTTAGTGGGATATGCGGATACTGGTTGGAAAATGTGCTGCGAACGTGCTAGTAAAGAAGTAATAAATTAAAATGCCATGTCTGATGCTGAAATTTTACTGCAAGGGCAGCGAAAAAAGTTTCATAACGGTTTGAAATTATGCGTATTGTTTGTTGGAACTCGCTAAGTGCTCTCATTCAGGATGAATGTGGCCAGCGTAATTTGCGCGCAGTGAGCTGTGCTGTCTGAAGAATATATACAGTCTCTGAAAGTAATATTTATCTTACTATGTTAAACATTTAATCAAAGGTTATATGGGGTGGTTATAATTAAACTGCAGGCACTCACAGAGGTCCAGTGAGGGCTGTAATTATGGTATGGAGGCGAAACTTGGTAGATATACTAACGCGTTAAAGTGGAACCGATTTACGCTGGAAAAAAATTAGTACCAGTTTTGGCGACCAGGTGCAAATCTGGCGCTGCACGCTGTTTGTATGACGGTACAACATTCGCAAGCCATAACGCTAGTGAAAGTATGGATACCGGGAAGAGAGACCGTGTGCTTTAAGTTAAAGTGTTTTATATGAACGCCAGAAATTGCAGTGCTGCATTGAGAGAGTATCGCCGACTGAAAGGTCTGAGGAGAAGCGCGATATCATTAAATTGTTTTAAAAAAATAATGATATTCTAAAACCAGAAGGAGCTTGGTATGGCACCTGGAAAGGGAAGGCGTCTTATCGCGGTGGAAGCTAATGACGAGGTTGCTGTTGCTGTAACTGACCATACAGCAACTGTCGCTTGCTCCAAATAGTGCGCGCTCACGGTCTATCCGATGACATATTCGTTTAGATAGAAAGTTTGCTAACAGACAGAGAGCAGTATGTCGTTCTGAATGGGGTGACTTCAACAGAAACAAGCGTAACTTCAGGTGAGTCACAGGGCAGCGTAATAGGTCCGCTCCTTTTTACGGTTTACATAAACGGTATCGTTGATGGTATTGACAGCGGCATTAGACTGTTTGCTGATGATGCAGTAGTCTTCAGGATAGTAGTATCACACGAAAGCTGTGAACAAATGAGAATTTGCAGAAAATAAATGCGTGGTATAATGACTGGCAGTTATCTCTCAATATTAGTAAATGTAACCTAATGCGTACAACAAGGCGAAAATCCCCATTAATGTGCGAGCACAAAATAAATGCCCGGTCTTTGGAAGCGGTAACATCCGTCAAGTATCTGTGTGAGACTATTCGAAATGATCTCAAATGGAATGATGAGATTACAAAAGTAACGGGCAAGGCGAACTGTAGATTGCGGTTTATTCGTACAATCCTGAAGCGATGCAGTCCTTCAACAAGGGAAATTGCTTACAATACGTTAGTTCGTACAGTCTTAGAGTATTGTTCGTCTGTATGGGACCCTTACCAGTTGGGTGTGATTCAAGAGATTGAGAAGGTCCAAAGAAGAGCATCAAGATTCGTGACTGGTACATTTGGCCATCGCGAGAGCGTTACAAATCTCATGGAAAGTTTGAAGTGGGACACAGTTGCAGATAGACGACGCGCTAAACGGAAGGGGCTGCTCACTAAATTCCGAATCTTCGCCTAGGATGTAGAGCATATATTATTACCACCAACATTCAAATCGCGCAATGATCACCATTCGAAGATAAGGGAAATTAGAGCTCGTACTGAGGCGTCAAGACAGTCGTTTTTCCCTCACGCGATCCGCGAGTGGAACTGGGTGGTGGGGGGAGGAGGGGGGGGGAATATGATTTTGGCACCAATTGTGGCCTCCGCCACACACCGCTTGGTGGCTAGCGGAGTATATATGTAGATGTACCTCGGGTAATGCTAGTGCTCGTGCAGTGTCACGAGAATTATCCACCCCATGGCCAACAGCACGGAAAGTTCTGTGGTCTATATTACCCGGGTACCCATACAAGATCCAGATGGTGCAGCAGCTGAAACCTCATGGCCCGCAGTAACGTTCTGAATTTGTGCAGTGAATATACTAAATTGCCAAATTTGGGGGACTCTTAAACCGTGCGTTGTGCACGAAGAGCCAATGCGGTCGCCATATTTGACTTGTGGTACAGGGGGCCTCTTAGCTGTTCCGTGACGTCTGCACGCTATCGAGACCTCCTTGGACAGCGTGTGATTCCTGTTTCTGAAAAGCACAACTGTATGTTTAAAAATAAAATCAGCATTATTTCTTTCTCACTTGTTTGACCGTTTGTGCCCATGTCTCGTTCCTAATTCATTACATATGGAACCATTGCTATACGCCTTTCTTGCATTCACAGCGCCAGATTTGCAAAATTGGAACTAATTTTTCCCAGAGTAAATCTGTTCGGCATTAACGCATTAGCGTGTCTACGAAGTTTAATTGCCATGCGATGATTACAGCCCACACTAGGCTTCCGTGAGTAGTTTCTAAATGGTTCAAGTGGCTCTGAGCACTATGAGACTTAACATCTGAGGTCATCAGTCCCCTAGAACTTAGAACTACTTAAACCCAACTAACCTAAGGACATCACACAGATTCATGCCCGAGGCAGCATTTGAACCTGCGACAGTAGCAGCAGCGCGGTCCCGGACTGAAGCGCCTAGAATCACTCGGCCACTGCGACCGGTTTGAGTAGTTTCACTTTAAGTCAGTAACCAACCAGTACCTCTTAAAGAGTAAATTACGACAGCATTTTAAATTCGGTTAGTAAATATATGAAAATAAATATTGAAAATTAAATTTTTGTTGGCCCTGGAAGAGAGGCAACTTGGAAGTAGGACCATGGACCATGAACCGAGTTAGCTGTTTAGTAATATAGATTTCTGTGATGATTGTAAATTCTTTGCTGTTTACTTTTGCACCTCTATGCACAACATCTTTGTCAAAATGCTAGATAATGGGCTAAGAACTCAGAACCCGCGTCGCAAAAATCAATGATGATTGAAACATGTAACAAATAAGAGCACTTCTTTAATGCGGGGTGCGACGCTTAAATCCAGACAAATCAAACTTTTTTTAAAAATCAGATTTATTAAAAAAATACAAATGAAAATCCTTTTACTTATAAGTAGTGGTGTCTTTCAAGAGTAACATTACTCGATGCATCCTCTTTCCGCCGCAATGACTGCCTCCAATTCTGTCCTAAAGCGATCGCACGCACTCTTTACAACATCGCTGTCCATACTCGCGAATGCTGCTTCGATAGCGGCGCGTCAGAGATGCGATAATAGACTGACTCGTCTTATTGGTAACTCTTTCGACGACGCACCAAACGTAGTAGTCGAAGGGGTTCAAATCCGGGTTATTCGGGGGCCAGAACTCCTTTTACCAGAATATGTCAACGTTATCCGAGAGCGAGTTTTGGACTAAATGGCTCGTATGAGGTCCTCCTCTGCCATTCGACGCATTGTTCGCTCGCCGACATTCAATACTGATGCGATTCCTCAGCGACTGTTCCGGGTTCTCCGAAATCAACGCCCCAGCCTTCTCGATGACTGCTGCAGTTCGTGACACGCGTTGCCTCGAATGAGGTTTTCTCGCCAGGTTAGCCGAACCTTCCCCAGACTTCTCCCAACCATTATAGTTGGCCACAATACCCTAAACAGTTGACCTCGGGTACCCGAAGTATCGAACTATTTCAGTGGGCGAACGTCCAGCACGAAGACTTCCGGTAACCGCGGCTTTTCGGTTGTACTCCGCACTTGTCAGTAACATCTCGGTCATTTTGAGGTTCTGATTGTTTACTAGATGCCTATAGCTTTCAAGAACGCAAATCGCGACCTCTGGTGCAACTACGATATGGCGGGAAATTAAAATTGAAATTTGTCCGGATTTAAGCACCGCACCCTGCATAATAATGCCTCACTTAGTACTGACAGTTAAATTACCACAAAAAGCATTTTATGTATGTTTATATTCTATCTATTTATATCTGGGTCCCGCTCCAGCTACTGCCGGATCTGGATGCTGAAGAGTCCTCTCCATTTGGCTCGGTCCTCCCACCACTTTTCTTCCTCCACTTGCTACCAGGTCACACCTCTCCTTTCCACAGATATTCACACTCCCATTTTCCATCGTGTTCTTGGGCGCCCTCTAGGTCTTTTTCCATCCGTCTTTAGTTCTTCCATAAGTTTGGGGAGTCTCTGCCCATCATCCTCTTAACATGCCCATACCATCTTAATCACTTTTTTTCAATTTCTTCTCTCATACTTTTTGTTTAAGGTCCTTTCTGATATCTACACTCCTTACTCTGTCCATTCTTGTTTTTGCCTTAACTGTTCTAATAAATTTCATTTCTCCTGCTTGCAGTCTGCGCCAGTCTCTTTCTGTCATTGTCCATGTTTCTCCTCCATAGGTGGCAATAGGGAAGTAATAACTCTTCTATGTAAGGAGTTTTGCTTTTTATAAAACTTCCTTATTCCAAATCAGGTGTTTTATTGTTTGGTAGAAATTGCCTCCCTTCTGTGACCTCCTGTTAATTTCGTTGGTTATTCTTCCATCACATCCAGATATTTCACTCCCTAAATAAGTGAAACTGTCTACCACTTTGAGGGATTCTTCATTCAAGGTAATATTTCCGTTGACCCCTTTGCCTCTTCCAAATACCATTACTTCACTCTTACCTTTATTTATTTTTAATCCATACCTTTTCATTATTTGCTTCCACGCATCAAGTTGTAACTGTCCATCTACCTCTTTATCGCCCCGTATTACCATATCATCTGCAAAAATCATCTTTTTGTCTTTTTCTTTCACTATATCTTTAACTGCCCTATTAATTTCCTCCATCACAACATTAAAAAATGCAGGAGATAGAATACTTCCTTGTTTAAGTGCTTGTCTTATTTCGAAGTATTCAGAGTTCCCCAATGATGTTCTAATTCTACAATTGTGTCCTTTGTACATTGTCTCTATTACATTAATGTATCCATCTTCTATATCTATTTTCTTCATTTCTTCCCAGAGTCTTTCCCTGTTAACTGAATCATATGCCTTTTCTCTGTCTATGAAAACCATTATCACCCTTTTGTTATACTCCCAACTTTTTTTCCATCAGTTGGCGCATAGAAAATATCAGGTCGAATGTGCTTCTTCCTTTCCTAAGCCCATGCTGTTCTTCACTCAGCTCCTTTTCTATCTTTTCACTTATTCGATTTAGTAAAATTCTTTCAAAAATCTTGGCTGTATGACTCATAAGGGTTATTCCTCTGTAGTTTTTAGAGTCTTTTATTGCTTTTTTTGAATATGGGAACAATGTCTCCTCTTCTCCAATCGTCTGGTATTGTACTATTTCTCCACACACTTGATAGTACTTATACAGCCAATGCATTCCCACTGGGCCTGCTGCTTTTATCATGTCCACTGATACTTCATCAAGTCCTGGGACTTTCCCCCCATTCAGCTTCTTCACAGCTGTTTCCATTTCTTCCCGTGTAATTTGTCCTAATTCTGCTTCCCAACTTCTCTCAATTTCTCCATTATTGTTTGTTTCCATGTGTACCAGCTCCTCAGCGTTTAACAGTTTCTTAAAATGTTCTTTCCGGAGTTCTATTATATTCCCTGGATCTTCAATCATAGTACCATCCACTGTTTCCATCTTTAGTTGTACTTCAGAAGGCTTCCTTTTATTTTTCATCATTTTATAGAACATTTTCTTATTGCTCTTCACATCTACATCAAGTTTTTTTTGTAAACTCCTCCCATGGCTTTTTCTTTGCTGTTTCCACCATTTCTTTGCACTTCTTCTTTTCCTCTATAAAAGATACATAGAGGAAAAGAAGCAGTGCAAAGAAATAGTGGAAACAGCAAAGAAAAGGCATAGGAAGAGTTTACAAAAAAACTTGAACAATATGTGAAGAGCACTAAGAAAATGTTCTATAAAATGATGAAAACTAAAAGGAAGGCTTCTGAAGTACCACTACAGATGGAAACTGTTTTATTATTGTTATTAAAACCCTAGACATCTACAGCACATTAAAAGAGGTGATTATGGGAAGCTGTCTTTGAGAAAGGGGAGGGGGCGGGGGGGGGGATAATGACAATGACAAATTGTCACCTCCCTCTACCCGCGGACACTTCCAGACCAAAACTTGGATCCGCGTGTAGAAAAGATGCACTCCTCGAAGGCGGAGTTCGCCGACCAGGCCAGACGGACACGTGGAGCCCGATGTGAGTTTACGTCTGGGAGAGGCGGTTTTACAGCTGACAGGCTGCGGCAGGCGAATGGAATACACCGCGTCGCGCTATCGACCGGCCGGCTGCACGAGCCCTCCCGGTTGGCCGACAGATAGCTGTTCTGACGTTCACCAGGCGGCCAGCATCCTCACGTGTAGCGTGCTTTCTGTCCCGTCTTTTCTGTGCAGGTTTCTCAGCTGGCCTAAAATTTGCGTCCTTCTGATATCTCGTTATACAGAGGGTCCCAGAAGGAAAGATCAGTAGTCAGGGATATGACAGAAATGTTCATTTGAAGCAAGAAAATTCATATGAACATACGCGCTATACCGACTGGATTTCCAGATAGCACACATTTAATATACGTGATGGGTAACATGTTGATAAGTTCAAACATTTTAGAATAGCAAATAATGGTCACCCGTGTGGGGTTTGCTAGTCCCCCATCGAACGCCTCCCCAGGTGGCGGATAGGGGAATGCTCTTTAGGTATAGAGGGTACCGGGGAAATAAAATACCCGGGGTGGACCAAAACGAGCACGGGCAAGAGAGGCTCGCTCAGCCGCGATGAATGCAACCCTCGTAGGGGTAGAGTAACCCAAAATCAAGACTCCTGGTCCTCCAGGTTGGGGGTTGTGCAGAGGGCTACCAACCCACTCATGTAAAAAACGGTGAGGATACTCAACGCCAGCCTCGGAAACAGGACAGGATTTACTGGAAACAAAACTGGCAAAGCTACAGGGAATTATCTTTTGGATCATGGAATATTAGAAGCCTGTATCGTCCTGGAACTGCCCAAATACTAGCAAGCGAATTAAGAAAATATAGAGTGCAACTGGTAGCTCTCCAAGAAGTAAGATGGTGGGGAACAGGTTCACTGAAAATAGCAGATGGGACAATAATGTATGGAGACTGCGGCCAGCGCCATGAATTTGAAACCGATTTCTACATTCATAAATCAACAGATGACTCAGTAAGGGAGTTCAAACATGTTTATAACCGTATATCCTATATAACTATTCAGATGCAGTTTATCAACAACAAACAAGACACTTTTTAGTTTCATCAAAATTCTAAGAAAAAGATCACTTAGCAGTAACTTCAAAATACGCTTATATCATTCGACCATTGTACCTGTGATGTTATATGGGTGTAAAACATCAATATTTAGAAAGAAATATGAAGAAAAACTGTTAATATTCGAAAGAAAAGTACTAAGGAAAATTTTTGGACCTGTATACGACGAAATAACATGGAATGGAGAATAAGAAGAAATGAAGAATTAAGAGGGCTGTACAAACACCGTAACATCGTCGAAGTGCTCAAGAGGAGAAGGTTGAATTGGGCAGACCATATAGTAAGAATGACAGAGAATCGACTACCTAGAATGGCATTCAGCAGAACAATCGATGGAGCGAGAGGAAGGGGGAGACCCAGAATCAGATGACAGGATAACATTCGGGAGGATACAATTAGGATGAACAGCAACAGCAACTGGACAAACAGCGCATTGGACAGGCAGAAGTGGAAGAGGCTCATAGAGCAGGCGTATGGTCGATAAGGCCCTTACCGCATGTAAAGTAAAAGTAAGAATAATGGACACAATTACTTGCATTTTTTGGAAAATACGTTTGTTGAACGCCTGGAGGATGTACATTTGGCGACGCGAACTGCAATGTACTTCCAGCATGACGGAGCCCCTCCAAACGTTAGGAGATACGTGAGGGAACACCTCAACCGTTATCCTAATGTCTGAATTGTTCGTGGAAGTGCAGTTAAAAAGGCCTACAAGATCGCCAGACCTTGCGCCATTATATTTTTGTTTATGGGGTTGGATGGAGTCTTGAGGTGTACAAACGAAATGTGATACGCGAGATGAACTGCTTGGTCGCATCGTGCAGGAGCACTCAGACAAGCAACATAAAATGTTTTCCCTCGAGTGCACAAAGACACTGACGGTGGGATACTCGAACATTTATTGTGAACTGTTCAGCAGCTGTAAATGCACTGAAGTTGACGCTCGGGTATTCGAGAATTTATTGTGAACTGTACAACAGGTGTAATGTGACGTGCACGATAATACTTAGAGGTGAATGTATTAAAAATACACTCATGATCAGAAAAAACAGAACACCTTGAACGATTAGAGAGAGGACGTTCATATTCACAGGACATGTACATTAGTATGTTCAGCATGAATTATTAGCGTTTGAACTATGTCGGCTCGCAGGTCCAAGGTCAACAACGATATCGCAGCGTAACAGCTCCTACCGGTAAAACGTGCCTACGGCTGTCGTCGCTATAAACCGAATGTAATGGATCAATGTGACTTGAGCAGATGCGCGGGTTGCCTCCCAGACATATGTACGAACTGTACCAACAAATTAATGGCTTTTAAAGATGGCGCATTATTGGTATGACAGAATGTGATGCATCTATCAGGGAAATTGCTGCTCGAGTGGGACGAAGTGTTTTTGCAGTGCGACGGATGTGTGCAGAATGATTCACAGAAGGCCGTAGAACACGAGGTGGGTCAGGTCACACCACCCAGACAACTCCCCGAGAAGATCGACACCTCATCTGAATGGCATTGCAGTACAGATCTGCATCCTTCTCGGCTCTGGCTCAACAGTGGAACGCGTAACACATCGTACACTATCACAGGTGACAGTCCGTCGCCGTTTATTCCGGTATGGGTTACGTGTGCGTCGTCCACTTCTCCGCCTGCCTTTGACGAATGTCCCGAAACATGCTAGACGGCAGTGGTGTATGGGACGACGTCACTGGGGAAAGGACTGACATCAGATAGTGTTTTCGGACGAATCCAGGTTCCGTTTGTTTGAAAATGATGGCAGCATTTTGGTTCGCCGCAGACAGGGGGAGCGGCATCACAATGACTGCATTCATACAAGAAGTACAGGATCAACTCAAGGCCTTATAGTGAGGGGTGCTATTGAGCACAAACACAAATCACAGTTGGTGAGTATCCAGAGCACTGTGACCAGTATGACCTATGTGAATGACATCCTGCGAGCTGTAGCCATGCCCTTTCTGTACAACAACCCACACTCCATTTTTCATCAAGGCAACGTACGCTCACATGCTACACGAACACGTGTCTTCTTGGTGTCACAGGATGTCAGCCTTTTGCCCTGGCCCACCAGATCATCAGACTTGACGCCAATCTAATAAGCGTGCGATATGGTAAAATGTAATTGTCGAGTGACTAGGGCCTCCCGTCGGGTAGGCCGTTCGCCGGGTGCAAGTCTTTCGATTTGACGCCACTTCGGTGACTCGCGCGTCGATGGGGATGGAATGACGATGATTAGGACAATACAACAGCCAGTTCCTGAGCGGAGAAAATCACCGACCCAGCCGGGAGTCGAACCTGGGCCCTTAGGATTGACATTCTGTCGCGCTGACGACCTTTTTCTTCCTTTTTTTTTCATCTCATTTTGTTCGTTTTCGTTCGTTTCATCTGCTCGGTGCGGGCGTCGCAAGACACTCGTTTCAGTTCGTTGTTGATCCATTAACTCAGTTTTTTTTATTACAGATGGTAGCTAACCCTCTGACCGAGCACGCTGAGCTACCGTGCCGGCGAGCACTCAGCTACCGGGGGCAAACGCGTGGTACGGTGAAACGACAGGTGCAGCACTGTGACCCAGTGCCAACCACCACTGATGAACTTTGGAACCAGGTGAATGCAACATGCATTACTATACCGCGACGTAATTCACGCCTTATACGCGCCGATGACGTCACATGTGTGAACAAGTTATCAGGGCCCATGGCCTGCTAGGCAGCAGGACACATCCTGAACCGAGATGACTGTAATGCTACTCATTTCTGCAGAACATACTAATGTACATGTCCTGTAAATCTGAAGGTCTTATCTCTGGCCGTTTAAGGTGTTCAAGGTGTAAGTGTTGTACATGTGTAATGCACTGAAGAATACAGAAAATGAATGACAGTAGGCGTTAAATGTGTTTGCTCTTGGAAACGATTCAGAACTAGGCATATGTCGATATGGAGCTTTATTATCTCAAATAATTCCAGTCATACCTCTGAATATTGACCATTCCTCCTGGGGCACCCCGTATTCAATCGACATACGGCGCAAAAGAAAGCAATAAAGAAAGGTTGACACACGGATACGTGTTTCGAGAGTACCGCCTTCTTATGGGTACCTACTTTTTCGAGGGTTAGTGATTAAGTTTGAATTAGCACCTAGAAAAAAGGAAGTTACGTCATTAAAGATTTCTTTGTTTTCTAGACGTGTCTGCTGGCCTGGTACACATGGAAATTCCATGTCACAGTACCGCATCCCGCAGCTAGAGGAAACAAAAGAGAAATTGCGAAGTCCATACTGTAAATGATAGAGAATTATTTTGAATAATGTTTATTCAAAAAAGGACATCTCAAATAAACGAACAGTGCTGCTACGACATTCAGTTAAAATACAGACAGGAAATACCCTATCAAACGCAATAAGTTACGTAGAGGGCGCTAAGAGAGTGGTAGCAAAATCCCCCAACTAAACAGTCAAAAATGTCTCTGAGCACTACGAGACCTAACATCTGAGGTCATCAGTCCCCTAGAACTTAGAACTACTTAAACCTAACTACCTAAGTACATCACACGCATCCATGACCGAGATAGGATTCGAACCTGCGACCGTAGCGGTGGCGCGGTTCCTGACTGAAGCGCCTAGAACCGCTCGGCCACTCCAGCCGGCAACTAAACAGTCATCAAAGATACGCGAAAACTAAGTCCATTTCGTAATCACAATGTACGAAATATTCAGCTGCTCAAAACAGTGTTCAGAGTTCAACGTGATGATTCACAAATTAACACACTTGATGCAAATAACAGTAACTCATACTCTCTCTGTTCTCAATTCCATACATCAAGCGGAATAAGGTAGAGTCCTCCTATGGAGCAGATTCAGACCTCTCGAAATATGAAGTCCCTTCAAAAGTATAGTAGCGGTCGTTCACCGCCCAGAAACAATCACCTATATGACTGAATCACGCACGTTACCACAGGCAGGTCTGTCTTCTTCGATCACTCGACAGCAAGCGTCCCTTCAAGATCGAACCGAAAAGTGTCCTCAAAAGTTAGTCTGATAGCGGCTGTTCACCGCCCAGAATCAAACCCCTATACGACTGAATCACGCACGTGACCTGTGGCACGTCTGCCTTCCTCAAGAACTTGACATAAAACGTCCAGAATCGCTCCCTTCAGCTCTTCACTCCGGAAGTCCCTGTCTCCACTTGTCTCGAGTAGTGTTCTGCTGCTGTCTGCTTCTACATTGGCTGCTTCTACGTCCCCACCAAAAATACATCGTTCTTAAGCTCTAAGGACACGTTCTGACTCAACACGACCACTTTTCCGCACTAAACCAATATATTAGAACAATATTTAAACAATGAAATGTTATAAACATTCTAACATACTCAAATAATTTACAATAATTATAAATAGAGATTTTGTCCATAAATAAATAAGCCGGTGGTCTTGTGCAGGTGTGCTCACGATAAATGAGAACAGATTGGCGTTACATATTATTTAAACAATTATTTATGCCTTCTTGATAGAGGCGTCTTTCGGTTATCTTTTCAGTTCTGGTGTTCGTTAACGCAAGCAACTGACCAATTTTAAATCAACACAGTATTTTATACCACTTGCATCCAACATTTAATTGTTTTGTAATATAGTTTTGCATTTATTGTTATGTGCCAGTGTTCAATCTACATTATTTTATTATGTTTGTATCCTATATTTTAACACTGTATACTCTCTTGTATGCTGTTTCCAATGTAGTGTGTCATGCCATAAGCTAAATAAATAAATAACTGTTAAATTAGTAAACTGTTCATTCAATAAATACACAATTATAACAAAATGTAAGGTATTCATACTGTGTTCAATTGCTGTGTGAATGTAGAGAATACAATGTTATGACAAACAGTTGCATAATGAAAAAGATGTAAAGGATGTCTTAAATCAATGAATAAAATAGATGCAGATACGTAACTTTCAGCGATGATAGCTGTAGTACAATGCTATAATCTTTGATTTCGTTTGTTGAAATCGCATGAAGTGAATAAAAGTTGTTACTCAGTGTGGAATATTAACCTCTGTAGTTTTAAATATATTGTTGTGTGACTGGGTGCTTCACAATTATCTGAGATCTTACTGGATGGACGAATAACTTTCCTACATACTCGTAACGTTACAACGTGCACTGGACTGATTTTAACTCCGGTCCAGTGCTGAATCCTGTCAACGATAACTATGATCACTTGTAGAATGTCAAGTTTGGCTGTTCTTGGCGGCGACAGTGACACAGTTCTGATACTGTCTTGAGGTACTGTTGATGTGTGAATGCTGACAGTGGATCTGAGCGTCGGCTTACATTCGCGTTTGACGGATAGATGTCCGTTTAGGAACTATTTGTGTGCTGCAAGGCGGATTCATTAAATAAGGCTTGCCTTGGGCATCCTCTGGGTGATACCGTTAACTCAATTGCAACTGAAATTTAGGCAGCTCGCGCTCTTCTATGTATGACTGTCCCATTTCTCCTGTAGGACACGGCAGAAACATCATTAACACGTTTATATTAGGTCGCTTTGTTGTCTGCTTTTTCCGGTACAATTTTTGCAATTGATTTTAAACTAGCTTCCCAGTGCGCTAGAACCTTCCTAACCTAACCTAACCTAACCTGAAATTTTCAACATAGCTCAGAAGTCGATGAGAATGCAATATTAACTAGCTTTCGTGTCTGGTTTGCGGTGGAGGGTACTATGTTTACCGCTATCGTTTCCTTATGAGCTAAAGACTTGAAACTTTCAAGGTAACTCTGAACAGGATGACAATGCAATAGTAACTCGTGTTCTTCTCTGGTGTCTGGCGGGGGTACTTTGTTTACCATTGACATTTCCCGATGAGTTAAGAGATTTGAAGGTTTCAATATAGCTCAGAACTCTGACAATGCAGTATTAACTCGGTCTCTTGTCTGGTGTGTAGCGGAGAGTACTTTATGTACCACTTCTGTTTCCCCCTTTTACTATTCTACTTGCGAATGTTTCGCGGTAACAACGGTAGCTGGTAAGTTCCCAGGTGAGCTCGATTCTAATTTTTACCTTCGAGGTCTTCTCGTGAGATAATTGTAGGAGCAAGAAATGTATTGGTTGACTCAAGCGAAGAGAATCTGAAATAATCCTGAAATTTACCACAAGTCTCTCCTGCAATCTCATCGATATGTTTGAAATCGATCGAATAATTTGATACAAGCAAGACTAAAAGCAGAAAATAATTATTCGAATAAAAAACTTTTTAATATAACGCTTCTTTAAAACGGACAAAATTGTATAAAATAATTTCTCCTAGACCCATATAGATTCTTAACCCCGTAGAGATAGCCCTTAAAACTCGTGCTTCTGACTTTTTAATAGTTATGAAAATACTTGTAGAATTTAAAACTAAGAACAGGGAGAGCATGCAGTACATAACTGGTGCATGAATGCTTCACTTTCTTACTGTTATCTGCTGCATTCGTCCCACGCCTTTCGTTTTAATTCGACAAGTAATTTATATAGATATTAAAAATCCACACGCACAGATTTTTGGGATTATCTATATGGGATTATGAATCTGAATGGAACTAGAAGAAATTATTTTATCTTTCTAGCACGTTTTGAAAACATATTATGTCAACATGTACTTAAATACGAGGCGTGTTTTTTAAGTAAGTACCGTTTTGAAATTTAAAAAAAGACGTGCTAAGATATCTCAATAATTTTATTTTTACATGAAAGCCTGTACCTTAATCTACTTTACTACATAATTTCCGTTAATAATGAGGCACTTGTCATAACGTTGTACCAGTTTTTGAATACCCTCCTCATAGAAGTCTGCCGCCTGACTTGTTAACCACTGCATCACCACTGTTTTGACTTCGCCATCGTCCTGAAGACGCTGGCCGCCCAGGTGTTTCTTAAAGTGCAGGAACAGATAGTAGTCACTGGGCGCAAGATCGAGGCTGTACGGGGTATGATCTAGAGCAGGGCTTCCCAACCTTTTCAGCTGGCGGACCCCTTCTTCAGTCGAAAATCCATGGCGGACCCCTAGTCAGTCAAGAGCACAGTAACTTAAATTTTCAGAGCGAAACCCATGTGAACTGAAAGCTTCTTAATGCAAGTGCCATGTTCCCAATGACCCGCCCCCCCCCCCCCCCCCAAAGTATCAATAGTCTTTGGTTTAGAGATGAATGAAAAAAACTTGAAATTAACGATCCAATTTCAATTCCCACTGTATCCAGACACTTACTAGTGGATTTACTCCCTTTGTTCAGCACACTATAGCCTGATTAAAATTACTTGGTAACTGAAATTTTACACGATGGAGCTGTCTTCCTCCAAGAGCCATCAACGTCACGTCCAAACTGTTCGCTGTTGACAAGCTGTCGCTTATGGTCAGTTCACTTCCGCTCTTTGGCGACTGTTGTTTACGGAGCATGCATATTTCGTAACAGTCCTGTGTGTGTGTGTGTGTGTGTGTGTGTGTGTGATTTTTCGTGAAATCCGAAGAAAAATGTTCAAATGTATGTAAAGTTATCCTTTGATCGTCCTCCATCCTCATTCATTTCAACTGGAAACTTCCCTTGTTGTGAAGGCGATGGAGAAACTGCACCCTTCTTCAATGATCCTGACTTCAGCCACTGATCCATGTTAGAAGTAATAAACTGGTCAAAAATCGACTTATGAAACAGGTAGTGCACTGACAAAGCAAGTTTAACATTTAATGATGCCTTGGGCCGCATACGTGCCAGCGAGCGCTGTGATTGGTCGACAAAGCCAGTTCCGCGCATGCGTAAAAGGTTTCAGCGCATCTAGCGCCGTGAGCCGGGGCCCAAACGAACCCCGTACTGTTGCTAAACAGTCGATCAGAGAAGCCGCATTCTCCGGCACTAAACTGTGTATACGTTCTCACTTAGGAACAGCAAAGGCTGCTTGGGGATACGACCTGAAGTAAAAGTACACGTTTTTCACACGAAAAAAAAAAAAAAAAAATAGTGATGAAGTTGATTTTCACATTTTTATTCAATAATTTTACTCATTATTTTACACGATTTGGTGAAAGGTGGCCGCGGACCCCCCACAAAGAGCCGGCGGACCCCTAAGGGGTCCGATGTCTTACAGTAAGCTGCTGCATTGATTGTCTCATTACGAGGCAGAAATTCCACAAGCAATACTCCTTTTCTGCCCCAAAAAACTGTGCACATGATTTTCCGGGCAGAAATTGTTTGCTTAAACTTCACTTTTCTGGGTGAAACTGACCTCCGTACCACCCCGATCTTGCGCCCAGTGACTACCATCTGTTCCTGCACTTGAAGAAACACCTGGGCGGTCAGCGTCTTCAAGACGATGACGAAGTCAAAACAGTGGTGATTGTAGTGCTACAACGATGAAAATTAATATTACGACGATGTCAAACCTTATTTTCATGATTTAAAGAAGTATTCATGATATTAAAAATGTAATTATGATTTTATTATTTTCATTTTTGTGCTCAGTGTATCAAAGACTTTCTAGTGCACGGAATAAATTAGCATTGTTTGTACCACGAAACTATATATGATTGTTAAGGGTTAAGCATGTAATAATTCGATGTAAGACATTTTGTTGAGTCTGAATTTTGTTCTCGTACTGGTCGGTAGAGAAGGAAAAGTTCCTTAATCGATGTGAAGGTATAAAGGCTGTAAAACGGAGAGAGAGAGAAGGTAAATACAAGTTATTCAAAACAAATATATCTAAAGTGTAACGTCTTGTGATTTCCTATAACTAAAAATTGCAAGGTCTAATCTGAGCCTGTCCTGAATAACAGCGAAGAACATTTGTGTTATCATATATTTTCTTCGTTTGATCACGGTTGTGATTCGCATGTATCTTTTTGTTACGCGACGTGCTATGAATATTTTCATTATACGCGCAAAAGTACACACAGCTTTAATCGAACCTGTGTCTTTCGGAAACGATAACTTTTAATCAATACAATTACGCGAATACCGTCTAACTCGCAACCGTGGTCGCAAAAGTGTTTCCTGGACCAAATAATTCTTATAAAACGTGTATTCTCCAATGCGAGCAGCATTGCACTATCGCTGACTCGCAACAATCGAAAGAGTAAAAACAGTGCTTAAATAAAATTGCCACCTTTTAATAATTATTATTATCCCATTAAATAAATAAATAGAAATTCAGTGGCTATCCAATCAATAAACAGAGAGGGCAATTCATGATGCAGTGGTTAACAAGTCAGGCGGCAGACTTCTATGAGGAAGGTATTCAAAAACTGGTACAACGTTATGACAAGTGCCTCAATATTGACGAAAATAAAATTATTGAGATATCTTAGCACGTCTTTTTTTTTAATTTCAAAAGGGTACTTACTTAAAAAAAAAAAAAAAAAACGCTTCGGGCTTTATGACTGCCAACGTAGACCTGTAACGTGAAACCAATTTCTTTGTGGGACAGCAGGAAGGACTGTGAGTTGCTGTGGTGTCGGTTACACGCCGCCACGCCCTCGTCGCCCCCGTGATGAGTCTAGTGATGTTGGTGGGTGGGGGGAGGAAGGAAGGGGGGAGGGGGGGAGAGGCGCCGGAAGCGTGTGCGTGCGAGGCGGCTGGGCGTGGTCGCAGGAGCGGTGCCGACATAGGGCGGTATCGTGGCTGTCATACTAATTAACGACCAGTCGCGCGTGTGCGGAACACGGCATGCGTGACGCCGTGTGAGGACGTGCGCTCAAGTTCAGGCGTAGGAACTCTTCATGCTTCATGGACGAGAACGAGCGCCACCGATAGGAGTACTACTTCTGACCGTTGCAATCGGTACGCACACTATGGTATGCGCTTCCTAATATGTTTCAAAGTACGGCGATTTTTCCGCTCCTCATACGTTGAGTTCTACTGGTTATAGAAAGGTAGGGTCAAGTGTTTTGGATAGTCTTGAGCTAGATACCATTTGTATACCCAACAGAAGGGTCGTCTTAATGTAACAATCCTATACTAAAGGGTCAATTTTTGAATATTACAAACTTCCTCCAGCTTAGGCAAATGAAGGAAATCGGTTGGTTCTTTCTGCATTAGATGTGGTCTACGGTGACCCTTAAGGTGCTGATGGAGGCACAATGTAATTCATGAGCGGTTCGTGAGAAAACCCGAAAAAAGTGTTTTTCACAATTTTTTTGCCGTCAGCAGCGGATATCTAAATAGCTAGCTACAGTAAACTGTTCAAATTTTAACGGTGTGTTCTCTAGGCATCTGTCTAGAAGCACATCTTCCCGTTTTCAAAAATCTTTATCCGTTATCGAGAAACACCCCAACAACGTGGTTTTTGTGTATAGCGGATTCTAAGACGGCTATGCGCACCAAATGAATGTGTTACGATATATTCCTAAGATCCCTATTTCGAACACTCTTGATATCTCGTCATTTTGGAGGTAGAGAGGTAGAAATTTACCCTTCATGTACACGTAAAGTACACACGTAAAATCCGGATTGAGGCGGAAACGTCATTTCTAAAGTTACGTACCACGGAGAAATATGCTGTAAAGTGTCTTCGTTATCGTCAGGGTTCTGGAAACGCCATATTGTTGTAGAACTCAACCAGATGAAAAAATTTTGTGCACATAAAATCCGATATGAGGTGTAAAAATATATAGTTTAGCGTTATTTCAGTTTCACAAGTAAACTATCGACGAAATTTTACTGATCCATAAAGTTCGTTTCATATGAGTGAAATGCCCTGCTGTAGCGTGGAAAAGAAGTGAACCAACGGAAAAATGCTCCTATCGGGTCACAAAAAAGGCGAATATACTCCTGTTGAAAAGACACTGAAAAGCTGCGTCATTCTACCATCCTACACACCCTTAAAAATTTTCTCAAAAATTTTGATGTGCAAATAAATTCGCGATTTTTATGTTAGGAGAAAGGAGACAGTGGCCCTGGGAAAGAGATGGAAGAGTAATAAATAATGTAAGACGACAGTGGCTGTGGTAGAGAAAGAGCGAAGGAGGCACTGACAGTGTGACAGAAAGAAAGGGGAACAGTGGCAGCGGAACGTAGTTGACAGTGACGGAATGGTGCTAGCAAAAAAGTGACGGAAGCGGTGCCAGTGGCGGAGGAATAAAGAGAAGGAGAACGTGGAAGTGGGTGAGAGCCAGTGACAATGAGAGGCAGAGTATATGACAATGACAACGAGGAAGAGATGGACAGTGACACTGAGAAGAGACGGCAGCTGTGGGAATGAATGAATGAGACTGGCTGTGAGGCAGGAGACAGTGACAGAGAAATACAAGGAGATACCGACAGTGAGTTGGGGTGAAAGAGTGAATGGGAAAAGGCAATTGGGAGTGGGTGGGTATGAAACAGTTACAGCGATGAACTAGTGAGTGTGCGCGAGTTACAGTTAGGGAAGATTCTGCGAGTGAAAGGTGAGTTGCATGTTAAAAACGATTGAGAGTGTATTCGCATGCCAAAAGTTTTGGGAAAATAAGTGAATCAAGGTGGCAGGTTTGTTGATACATTAACGAGAACTATCCAACGTGGCTACGACGAACGGAGTACCACTTGCGACCATGTCATACATCGTAAGAACGATTCACAAGAAGATCCTAATCGACAGGGGTTGGAGACAAGTTTTACACGTGACAGTTACTGTGCTTTGAAACCCGACAAGAACAGCTCCTCTCAGTCAACGTAGGTCCATTCCTCGGAGAAGGCTATTCCTCACAGCTACACCTACAGCTGTACTTCCTGAATCGGCCACACATCACAGGAACTGTACAATAGCTGACTACAGACAAGTCGTGTGATCCGAACAGTCGAGATTTTGCCTTTTTTCAAAGGGCCGAGCGCACCGAAGGCCCAGTGAGAATGTAAATAGCCTGTTTAGGTTTTTATGTTGGTAACGCCACGTAGCGCTCTGTATGAAAATCACTGACTGTGCTGTGCGCAGTCTCTGGCTGGTTTGCATTGTTGGAATATTTGCTATTGTAGTGTTGAGCAGTTGGATGTGAACACCGCGTAGCGTTGCGCAGTTGGAGGTGAGCCGCCAGCAGTCGTGGATGTGGGGAGAGAGATGGCAGTATTTTGAGAGCGGATGATCTGGACGTGTGTCCGTCAGAGAGAGTAAATTTGTAATATTGGATATCATGAACTGATATATATATGATGACTTTTGAACATTATTAAGGTAAATACATTGTTTGTTCTCTATCAAAATCTTTCATTTGCTAACTGTGCCCATCAGTAGTTAGTGCCTTCGGTAGTTAAGAATCTTTTATTTAGCTGACAGTACTGACGCTTGCTGTATTGCAGTAGTTCGAGTAGCGAAATTTTTGTGAGGTAAGTGATTCATGAAAGGTATAGGTTGTTAGTCAGGACCATTCTTTTGTGGGGATTATTGAAAGTCAGATTACGTTGTGCTAAAAAAATATTGTGGGTCAGTTTAGTGATGATTAGAATAAGTAAAGAGAAAAATTTCTGAGTACGTTCAGTTTTGCTCAGCTGTTTGGAAATCAAATAACGTAGAGGTTTTCCAGCACTGTCATTTATAAAATTTTTCCAAGGGGATGTTTCATGACGTTAAACCCGCAATTGTAGACGGAGTAGTCCATACCGGAGGCTGTTCAGTGATGTTTTGAGGGTATTTGTCTTGTTTTCGGCGATAAAGAGTTGTCCTTTCTTCCACATCTTTGTGATAAATATGCTGTGGACACTCCCACTTTCCAATATGACAAACGCATTGTTCAAAGGACTGCACTAAATCGTTCCTGGTTTGACGAACACCCACTAACCTTGTCGCACCTCGACTCTCGATAAATCACCCGATTTTAATCCCACAGAAAATGTCTGGGAGTATTTGGATCAGAGGGTCATACGTAGCAATCGACATCCCCGTATAACTGTATGGGATCTAATCATCAATAAGTGGCTTCAGCTAGATTGTGGCGTACCTGAATAAATCTGAGGACCCTCCTCCTCGTCGAAATGAGGCCGTTATCAAGACTGGAGACGGTGTTAGCGCAGTGTCTCCTACACGTGACTGATTCTTGTTTGGTGTGCTTAGGAGCGCCGGCAATCAGTAAACAGCTGCTGCACGCGAAGACGCGAGGAGAAAACGAAAGAAGCTGGTTTTCTTGAGAAACATTGTCTCATTCTGCACGCGCCTGCGTCCTTTTTCTCACGGCGAATCTTCATCGCATGCCAACTGGTAATTCTTTCACATGGACTCGTTTCGCATACTGAATAACGAGTGGCAAAAACGCAGAGAAAAAGTACCTCGGGGGAAAAGCGTAGGGTTCCAAGTGACTGGAAGAAGGTATGGACCGTCCCGTTTTTACAATATGACGTCAGTTTGTTGCAAAATATCGTGAGGACTTTTATGTGAGCGTATTATGACCTTTTTTCGAGACCCAATATCTCTTCTGTGGTAATCAAGAAGAACTGCGCAAAGAATGTTCTTGCCGCGCGGGATTAGCCGAGTGGTGTAAGGCGCTGTAGTCATGTACTGTGCGGCTAGCCCCGACGGAGGTTCGAGTCCTCCCTCGGGCATGGGTGTGTGTGTATTTGTCCTTAGGATAATTTTGGTTAAGTAGTGTGTAAACTTAGGGACTGATGATCTTAGCAGTTAAGTCCCATAAGATTTAAAACACACGCATTTTAAAGAATGTTCTTGTGGAACTCAACTCGCTTTGTTAGTACTTAGCCGGCCGTTGTGGCCGAGCGGTTCTAGGCGCTTCAGTACGGAACCGCGCTGCTGCTACGATCGCAGGTTCGAATCCTGACTCGGGCATGGGTGTGTGTGATGTCCTTAGTTAGGTTTAAGTAGTTCTAAGTTCTAGGGGACTGATAACCTCAGATGTTAAGTCCCATAGTGCTCAGAGCCATTTGAACTATTTTGTTAGTACTTGAATTGTACTAGGTAGTGATCGGCAGCACGCACGTCGATTTCTTTTTCCCTGATTGCTGGAAGGCCTTCGAAACGGTCCCGCACTGTCGCCTACCGAACGATACACGGGCTTACAGAATATCGGACCATTTTTTTGATTGAACAGGACTCCCTAGCATTCAGGACTCAAATTCCGATTTTAGCGGCCTAAATCGTCAGGTGCGACAGTAACTTGTCGTGTCATAGAGTTAAATAACACTAGAAAAAGTACATAGAAAGGTTTCGCCCTGGACGTAAACTGACGGAAAAAGCGCATCACAGAAAAATAATTAATGTAGATAAATGAAATTTCGGGAATATAATTCTCTAGGTAACGTGTTTAAAGGATTAATATTGTAAGGTCACAGTTTAACGTAAGCGGGAGATACGTCATTACAATAGTGAAATGCTGGTACATTAATAAC
This sequence comes from Schistocerca piceifrons, assembly GCF_021461385.2. Lineage (NCBI taxonomy): Eukaryota > Metazoa > Arthropoda > Insecta > Orthoptera > Acrididae > Schistocerca > Schistocerca piceifrons. The sequence continues at coordinate 434,772,457 of NC_060144.1, read as the reverse complement.
CGGTGTAACCTACGGAATGTTAAACGCAAGCATGCAAAAGTGCATGAATTATGTCGAACAGGTACCGGTTGTCAGTTTGTGGGATGCAGTTTCATGCCCGTTGCATTTGGTCGTTCAATACAAGGACGCTGACCCTATCGTCCGATGATGTCCCATATGTTATCGATTGTAGAGGGATCTGGTGATCAAGTAAGCCAAGGCAACATGTCGACACACTGAAGAGCATGTTGGGTTACAACAGGACTATGTGGGCTAGTGTTATCCTGTGTTGGAATAATATTCTTCTCGCGTGTGCAGCCGGATCATAACGTCATCTTGACACAATATTTCAGCGGTCCACCTGGCCGCCATCTTCAGGTGAGAGTGCTGGTACACGATCTCGCCGGAACTAACTTCTCAGCGCAAGCGGCGGCCCCAATACAGGCCTCAGAGGCCCACAACGCGTGCGCGAGAAGGTGCCTGCTTTAACCGTAACAATTATTGGGATACATGTCAACAATAGCCATAAAGAGTAACCGTCAGTTAATGGTAAATTTTCTATCATAAGACAGAAATATATGCAAAATTTATCAGTGTGAAGATCATAAACCCACAGTAAGAGAGGCCAGTTGCATTATGACAGCATGCTGAAATGTGCTCAGTTCCCACAATGATTTTATTGATAACATCTTCTAATTTGCACTTCGAATCAGTCTGGAGGGGAGTACATTCAGTTAATGACTACAGTTACTTAACTTAGGCAAAAATGTCTTCTGTTGACTTGGTGTTTTGGCCTTTAATTCAATCCAAGAGAAATCTCTTCTTCTACTTTCGACATAGACGATAAATTTCAATTTCATCGTAATAACACTGAAATCAAACTTCCTTCCGTATAACCGAAATAACCAGCAACTGTCCGCAGCCGATAATCCACAAGTCCCGAGTTACAAGTACACTAACACAGTTCCCTCCTCACACTTCGTGACATACATGCGGACTCATTCAAGCTTCCAAAACCAAAGACATACATGTGCCAAAGACAAGCTTTCAAGAAGTTACATTGGTATGAAAATATAAACAGTGACACTGATTTTTGTACAGCATACGGTAGAAATTTATGCGCTATTTCAAAGTATGAATTGTGCTAATAGATTCAGTTACTGTTTTTACTCAAATTCAAGCATCTGGCACCTGACCTTCAGTGAAAATAAACGGAAGGGTTTGCACATTAACAGATGGAAATATCCATTATTGTTGTTAATACGACTGGCTGTCAAACACTGACAACAGTGACACGCGTAAAATTTGTAGGATTACGATTGCAGGGTGACCTAACGTGTAACAGTCACATAAATCAGTTATGTGTTACGGTGTGGCAATGTTTAAGATTTTCATTGGATTTTGGCTGACAGGAGAGGTTCGGAGTATAGCACATTACTGGAATTACAATGAAATGAATACCCCTAGCTGCATACAGGCGTTGATATAAGTCATCGGGAACAATTGAAAACGTGTGCTTCGATCGGGATCTTCTGCTTACATAGCAGACGCTCTATCCATCTGAGCCACCGAGGACACAGAGGATAGTGCGACTGCAGGGACTTATCTCTGTCACGCCTCCCGTGAGACCCACGTTCCCAACTTATTGTCCCGCACTGTATTCATAATGCTCCCGCCCGTTATACTCATTACTCGCGGCTTTTTGCCGATTCCCGTAAAAGTTCGGGCACTGTTTGTGCATCCGCACAGATGAAGATGGTCAAATGGCCGGTGAGTCTTAACTATATATACACTCCTGGAAATGGAAAAAAGAACACATTGACACCGGTGTGTCAGACCCACCATACTTGCTCCGGACCGCAGCGACGCACGGATGCACGCCAAGACCGTAGGATCCTACGCAGTGCCGTAGGGGACCGCACCGCCACTTCCCAGCAAATTAGGGACACTGTTGCTCCTGGGGTATCGGCGAGGACCATTCGCAACTGTCTCCATGAAGCTGGGCTACGGTCCCGCACACCGTTAGGCCGTCTTCCGCTCACGCCCCAACATCGTGCAGCCCGCCTCCAGTGGTGTCGCGACAGGCGTGAATGGAGGGACGAATGGAGACGTGTCGTCTTCAGCGATGAGAGTCGCTTCTGCCTTGGTGCCAATGATGGTCGTATGCGTGTTTGGCGCCGTGCAGGTGAGCGCCACAATCAGGACTGCATACGACCGAGGCACACAGGGCCAACACCCGGCATCATGGTGTGGGGAGCGATCTCCTACACTGGCCGTACACCACTGGTGATCGTCGAGGGGACACTGAATAGTGCACGGTACATCCAAACCGTCATCGAACCCATCGTTCTACCATTCCTAGACCGGCAAGGGAACTTGCTGTTCCAACAGGACAATGCACGTCCGCATGTATCCCGTGCCACCCAACGTGCTCTAGAAGGTGTAAGTCAACTACCCTGGCCAGCAAGATCTCCGGATCTGTCCCCCATTGATCATGTTTGGGACTGGATGAAGCGTCTTCTCACGCGGTCTGCACGTCCAGCACGAACGCTGGTCCAACTGAGGCGCCAGGTGGAAATGGCATGGCAAGCCGTTCCACAGGACTACATCCAGCATCTCTACGATCGTCTCCATGGGAGAATAGCAGCCTGCATTGCTGCGAAAGGTGGATATACACTGTACTAGTTCAGACATTGTGCATGCTCTGTTGCCTGTGTCTATGTGCCTGTGGTTCTGTCAGTGTGATCATGTGATGTATCTGACCCCAGGAATGTGTCAATAAAGTTTCCCCTTCCTGGGACAATGAATTCACGGTGTTCTTATTTCAATTTCCAGGAGTGTATATAAAGATGGTATTTGTTCTTTCGGACATGTTTACTATGATCGTACCTCTACCAACATGCTTAACTACAGGTAAATATTTGTATCATCGGTTTTTCTGTAACAAAGTGTGGAACGTCTGGACAAAGTAGCGTTGGCTGTTCGCGACGTCATATTGCGACGCGACGAAACTGGAGCGCATGTCTGTTTTGATGCGCGAGAGGAGCTAACTATAGGCTTTGGAATACTCCACGGTGCGTAGCGGTGGGTACTGCATGTACCACCATAATTTCCCCGATTCCATGTCCGATTTGGGAATGATCTGCTAGAAGACTCGGTAATTCTCTGTATGAGACGTAATTTGCCTCATTTTCTCAACACGGCTACATCGTTAGATGTGGAGAATGAATGCTTTTCCTGCAGCTTGTTCCACCGGAGTTAAAAAAAAAAGAAGTCTCTGAGCACTATGGGACTTAACATCTGAGGTTATCAGTCCTCTGGAACTTAGAACTACTTAAACCTAACTAACCTTAGGACATCACACACATCCATGCCCGAGGCAGGATTCGGACCTGCGACCGTAGCGGTCGCGCGGTTCCAGAGTGAAGCGCCTAGAACCGCTCGGTCACTGCGGCCAGCCACTGGAGTTCGATGACCATCTGCGCTTACTAAAGGAACCCGTCACGAAACTTGCTACTCTTCTTTGGGCTTCTCCAGCTCCTCTACTAACCCTAGCTAGTACAGATCGTAGAATGACGAACAGTACTCGAGAGAATTCGTCGGCCGAGACTTTTGTAAGCTACGTTACTGGATGCATTACAATTTTTTAGATTTATTCTAATCGATCTCAGTCCAGCATCTACATTTCCTGCAATTAGCCCATGTGGTTGTTCCATTTTGAATCTCCGCGGACACATAATACCAGATATTTTAGATTTGTGGATTTCTAGGGATTGATCTCTCATCGGATAATAAAACAATAATTCGACTTTCCGCTTAGTTATAAGCAACGAGTTACGTTTGTTTAATATTAACGGTTATCAACTACCGTTAGTCTGTTCTATGCAGGTCTATAATTTTCTGACATTCCAACTTTCTTATACTCAACAGCATTATCTGTGAATAATCTAATACATATTCCGACGTTATTCACCAGTTAATTCATGTATACACTACCTGATAAAAGAATGTGAACAGCTAATAGTGGACATTAAGGGGACCTGGACGTGAAAATGACTGAAAAATCGAAAAAAATGCCACCATCTGAAAGACAAATTTCTCCCGTTTCCAAAAATGTATGGTTTATTAACTTTTAAATTGTTATTATAGTCTTAAACGCTCGGTGAACAAATGTCCGCACAGTGGCTTCAGGCAAGGAATATCACCATAATCATTCCATGCCTGCCATAGTCATGGGGACCTTGCACATAAAAAACCTTGCAGATAAAAAATTACTTAGCAAATGTCTACATGGCCGTACACAAAACCCTAACGAGAGTTTCAACAGTTGCGTGTGGCAACGAGTACCAAAAACAGTGTTTGTTGGATGGACGGTACTCAAAATGGGTGTGATGGATGCTGTCATCTGTTTCAATGATGGTGTAATCAGCAGGACAAAAATAATGGACAAATTAGGCATCCAGCCAGGAAATAATATATCTGCTCTGACTGCCATAGATCGTCAGCGACTAGTTGAAGCTGATAGGGCTGTGGAAGCCACCACCAAAGAGTCCAGAGTAAGAAAAAGGCTCCTGAAGAAGTCTACAGAGGATAAAGAAGCAGCTGATCAGCAAGATTATGCTTCTGGAATGTTCTGAAAGAGCCATACGGTGAGTCAAAAACACAGTGAACATTCTTTTCTCATTTTCTCGAAACTACATTTCAGAAGATTAGGTACATATAACTTCACAATGGTTCTATCCATGTTCACCAAATCCGGAACCGCGCTGCTGCTACAGTCGCAGGTTCGAATCCTGCCTCGGGCATGGATGTGTGTGATGTCCTTAGGTTACTTAGGTTTAAGTAGTTCTAAGAGTAGGGGATTGATGACCTCAGATTTTAAGTCCCATAGTGCTTAGAGCCATTTGAATTTTGAAAACATCAGTATAGGGCTGCGCTGTGATAGTGTAACCCAAAACAACAAGGGGTGCAAGCCCCCTCCATGAAAAACACGACCACACTATAACACAACCTCCTCCGAATTTTACTGTTGGCATTACACACGCTGGCAGAAAACGTTCACCGGGTACTCGACATACCCACACCCTGCCATTGGATCGCCACATTGTGTACCATGATTCGTCACTTCACACAACATTTTTCCATTGTTCAGCCGTCCAATGTTTAAGCTCATTAAACCAAGCGAGGCATCGTTTGGTATTTACCGGCACGATGTGTGGCTTATGAGCAGCCTCTCGAGCATGAAATCCAATTTTTCTCACCTCCCGCCTAACTGCCGTAGTACTTGCAGTTGATCCTAATGCAGTTTGAAATTCCTGTGTGATGGTCTGGATAGATGTCCGCCTATTACATATTAAGACCCTCTTCAATTGTGGCGGTCTCTGTCAGTCAACAGACGACGTCGGCCTGTACGCTTTTGTGCTGTACGTGTCCCTTCACGTTTCCACTTCACTACCACATCGGAAACAGTGGACCTAGGGATGTTTAGGAGTGCGGAAATATCGCGTACAGACGTGTGACATAAGTGACAACCAGTCACCTGTCTACATTCGAAGTCCGTGAGTTCCGCGGAGAGCCGCATTCTGCTCTCTCACGATGTCTAATAACTACTGAGGCCGCTGATATGGAGTACTTAGCAGTAGGTGGCAGCACATTGCACCTAATATGAAAAACGTATGTTTAGGGGATGTCCGGATACTTTTGACCACATAGTGTATTTAAGTGATTCACACTGGAAGATCACAGGTTGATGTAAGTAGGAGGTACTGCATTGTAAATGTGAAACGGTGGTATATTATTAACCGCCAGAATGTGGAATACGAGCGTGCAAATGTACATGCAGTGTGTTGTACAAGTGCCGATTCTCAGGTTGTGGGCTGGGGTGCCGTTGCACTTGGTCGATCAATACAAGGACGCGTAATGCTAGTTGTCAAATGGTCAAATGGCTCTAAACACTATGGGACTTAACATCTGAGGTCATCAGTCCCCTAGACTTAGAACTACTAACTAACCTAGGGACATCACACACATCCATGCCCGAGGCAGGATTCGAACATGCGACCGCAGCAGCAGCGCGGTTCAGGACGGAAGCGTCTATAACGGCTTGTCCACAGCGGCCGACTGCTAGTTGTCGATCATGCTGAAGTTGTCGTCTGATTATGCCCTATATGTGCGCGATTAGAGACAGATCTGATGATCGAGCAGATCAAGGCAATACGTCGGCACTCAGCAGAACACGTTGGGCTATGACAACGGTATGTGGGCGAGCTTTATCCAGTTGGGAAACCACCCGTCGAATGTTGTTCATGAATCGCAACACAACCAGTCGAATCACCACATTGACGTACAGATTTGCAGTCAGGTTGCGTGGGATGACCAGGAGAGTGCACCCCTACCTTAACCCCAGGTGTAAGTTCAGTGTATCTGACACGTTGACAGGTTGATTGGTGGCCCTCAGTCGGCGTCCTTGTAACCAACACACGGCCATCACCGTCACCGAGGCACAACCAGCTTTCATTAGCAAACAACAGACCTCTACCCTGCCCTGCAATGAGATCTCGCTTGGCTTCAGTGAAGCGGTTTGGGGTCACTGGAATGCACGCTACAGGGCGTTTCCCTCGGAGCTGAACATGAAGTATCCGATTTGCAACAGTTCGTTGTGTCACTGTGGTGCCAACTGCTGCTGAAATTGCTGCAGCAGATGGAGTATGATGCACCACAGCCATACGCTGAACGCAAAATCACCAAGATTGGCGATATTTTGCTGAAGCTAGAAATTTAGCGCGGACTTCAATGCGAGATGCTTATAACTTTGTCTCGAAACCTGACAGAAAATCCAAAGAGATTCTGGTCATAGGTGAAGTATGTTAGCGGCAAAAACAATCAATGCCTTCTCTGCGCGATAGCAATGGAGATAATATCGAAGACAGTGCTGCAAAAGCTGGGTTACTAAACACAGCCTTCCGAAAAGCCTTCACAAAAGAAGACGAAGTAAATATTCCAGAACTGGAATGAGAACTGCTCCCAATATGATTAACGTAGAAGTAAATATCCTCGGAGTAATGAAGCAACTTAAATCACTTAATAAAGGCAAGTCTTCTGGTCCAGACTGTACACCAATTAGGTTCCTTTCGGAGTATGCTGATGCATTAGCACTATACTTAACAATCATATACAACCGTTCGCTCGACGAAAAATCCGTACCGAAAGATTGGAAAGTTGCACAGGTCACACCAGTATTCAAGAAAGGTAGTAGGAGTAATACACTAAATTACAGGCCCATATCGTTAACGTCGATATTCAGCAGGATTTTGGAACATATATTGTGTTCAAACATTATGAATTACCTGGAAGAAAACTGTCTATTGACCCACAGTCAGTATGCGTTTAGAAAACATCGTTCCTGTGAAACACAACTAGCTCTTTATTCACATGAAGTGTTGAGTGCTATTGGCAAGGGATTTCAGCTCGATTCCGTATTTCTGGATTTCGGGAAGGCTTTTGACACTGTATCACACAAGCGGCTCGTAGTGAAATTGCGTGCTTATGGAATATAGTCTCAGTTATGTGACTGGATTTGTGATTTCCTGTCAGAGAGGTCACAGTTCGCAGTAATTGACGAAAAGTCATCGAGTAAAACAGGAGTGATTTCTGGCGTTCCCCATGGTAGTGTTATAAGCCCTTTGCTGTTCCTGATCTATATAAACGATTTGGGAGACAAGACAGCCGTCTTCGATTGTTTGCAGATGACGCTGTCGTTTATCGACTAATAGTCATCAGATGATCAAAACGAATTGCAAAATGATTTAGAAAAGATATCTGAAAGGTGCGAAGATTGGCAACTGACCCTAAATAACGAAAAGTGTGAGGTCATCCGGATGAGTGCTAAAAGGAATTCGTTAAACTTCGGTTACACAATAAATCAGTCTAATCTAAAAGCCGTAAATTCAACTAAATACCTAGGTATTACAATTACGAACAACTTAAATTGGAAGGGACACACAGAAAATTTTGTGGGGAAGGCTAAGCAAAGACTGCGTTTTATTGGCAGGACACTTAGAAAATGTAACAGGCCTACTGAGGAGACTGCCTACACTACGCTTGTCCGTCCTCTTTTAGAATACTGCTGCGCGGTACGGGGTCCTTACCAGATAGGACTGACGGAGTACATCTAAAAAGTTCAAAGAAAGGCAGCACATTTCGTACTATCGCGAAATATGGGAGAGAGTGTCACAGAAATCATACAGGATTTGGGCTGGACATCATTAAACGAAAGGCGTTTTTCGTTGCGTCGGATTCTTCTCACTAAGTTCCAATCACCAACTTTCTCCTCCGAATGCGAAAATATTTTGTTGACATCGACCTGCATAGGGAGAAAGGATCACCACTATAAAATAAGGGAAATCAGAGTTCGTACGGAAAGATATAGGTGTTCGTCCTTTCCGCGCGCTATACGTGATTGGAATAATAGAGAATCGTGAAGGTGGTTCGATGAACCCCCTGCCAGGCACTTAAACGTGATTTGCAGAGTATCCATGTAGATGTAGATGCAGATGTGATCCATCTCGGTAGTGCCACGTGGCTGTCCGCAGCCCTGTCTTATTGCGACCGAACACTCCTCTGACCACCGCTGCCAGCAGTCATGTACAGTGGCTAAGTTCCTGCCAAGTGTAGCTGCAATATCACACAAGGAAAAACCAGCTTCTCGTAATCCTGTCACACTACCTCGTTCAGACTCAGTGACGTGTGAAATGATAATTAAATCAAGACTCTAAGAAATCGACAGGCGTTGATATACATCAACGGGGACAGTTGAAAATGTGTGCCCCGACTGGGACTCGAATCCGGGATCTCCTGCTTACATGGCAGACGTTCTATCCATCTGAACCACCGAGGGCACAGAGGATAGTGCGACTGCAGGGATTTATCCCTTGCACGCTCCCCATGAGGCCCACATTCCCAGCTTAATGTCCACACACTACATTCGTAGTGCCCCTGCCCATTACACTCGACTCGCGGCAGACAATCTTACCGAGTCCCGTGAGAGTTCGGGCAAAGCACGTGCATCCAGCACAGAAGAAGAAGGTCGATGGCCGCCTAGTCTCAACTATATGAAGATGGTATCTGTTCTATCGCCAGCCGGAGTGGCCGAGTGGTTCTAGGCGCTAGTCTGGAACCTCGCGACCGCTATGGTCGCAGGTTCTAATCCTGCCTCGGGCTTGCATGTGTGTGATGTCCTTCGGTTAGTTAAGTTTAAGTAGTTCTCAGTTCTAGGGAACTGATGACCTCAGAAGTTAAGTCCCGTAGTGCTCAGAGGCATTTGAACCATCTGTTCCATCGGACATGTCCGAAAGAACAAATACCATCGGTGACCATGCAGCCCTCTTAGAACGAAATGAAAATTAAATCGAGACCTTAAGTTGTCGAGAGGCGTTGATATACATAAACGGGGACAGTTGAACATGTATGCCCCGACCGGGGCTCGACCCCGGGATCTCATGCTTACATGGCAGACGTTCTATCCATCTGAACCACCGAGGGCACAGAGGATAGTGTGACTGCAGGGATTTATCCCTTGACGTTCCCCATGAGACCCACATTCCCAACTTAATGTCCACACACTACATTCGTAGTGCCCCTGCCCATTACACTCGACTCGCGGCATACAATCTTACCGAGTCCCGTAAGAGTTCGGGCAATGCGTGTGCACCCAGCACAGAAGAAGGAGGTCAATGGCCGGTTAGCTCTGTGTGAAGATGGTCCCTGTTCTTCCGGACATGGCCGAAAGAACAGATACCATCTTCATGTCAGTGACGTGTTGTTAATGGCGTTTTTGTCACCTTAAAGGCATTCGTGACTAACATCAACTTAACGCGTTCAGTCACAAAGGTAACTAACGCTTATGACCGTTGCAGCGTGTATTTAAAGCAAATCCGATTTGCACCTTCATAGTGGCGCTACTGTTATGCGAATGTCGCAGAATTTGAGTAGACATCATCTTTAAGATGCAGAAACACGCGTACCAACTTTCGCTTGCGTCGTACAACTCCTCCTCGGTGCTGCGATTTTTTTTTTTTTTTCGTAAGTGTGTCCTAAGCGTGGCGTCTTGGAAGTTCTCAGATGACAGTAGTGTATCGCGACAGTTTCTCGGTGGGAGCCGAGCCTGTCGCATGTAGCGAGCGAAAGAAAGAGCTGAATCAGCGGTGCCACCTGGTGCTGAGACGGAAGCAATTATTTCGGTCCTGGAAGCGCTCCAAGCGACGCCGCGTCAGGGTCGAGGGCAATGTGTCCCGGGCGGCGACGGCGCAGGCTTCTGTCTCACAAACTTGCACCTGATCACGCCGCGCCAACACACGCGGAACGGCGGCACCACCACAACGCAAACCAGTGTCCGAAGCTCGGCGTCTCTGCGATTCATAGTCACTGACAACCACATCTGCCCTCAGACACGGAGTGAGAACATGAAGCGACAGCTCTCGCCGATCTCGGGCGAAAACTGGCTGCCTGTCAGATTATGACATTAACTTCCACTGACTACAACTGATGTTACTACAGTTGTTTCGGAAAATCACGCAGTTTCATTGAAATGCTTGTTCAGTCGTTCTGTCTTACGGTGCGCACAGGTAATGACACAGTCCTATTTTTCTGACTCGATGCGTGTTAAGCAGAATTCCTTCTTTTTGCAGGCAACTCGGGATTTCTAATCAACCCCACTATACGCACACTAATAAAGAAAATTTTATATAACATATTGCAAAATTATTAACTGGTTTTCCATGTCTGTTGTCTCTCTTAATTAAACAGAACCACGCCAATGATAAATTTAAAGCGTAAGTAAAGAGGTATTATTTTTAAACTTTTAGGTGTATATATTGACGAAAAATTGAATTGGCAAAAAACTCGTTTTGAAGATTCTTAAACTAGTCAGTTCAAGTACTTTTGCTCTTCGCGTCCACGCAAGTCTCGGAAATAAATAAATCAATAAATCAACACACTTCTCACGTGGAAGTTTATTCTCGAGTAATTCATCTTCAAAAGTGCACAAGAACGAACCACATGAGTAGTGATGTTCACAAACGTTTGTGTTCTCGACACCAGTTTAATCAAATGGTTCAAATGGCTCTGGGCACTATGGGACTTTACAACGGAGGACATCAGTCCCCTAGAACTTAGAACTACTTAAACCTAACTAACCTAAGGACATCACACACATCCATCACCGAGGCAGGATTCGAACCTGCGACCGTAGCAGCAGCGCGATTCCCGGCTGAAGCGCCTAGAACCGCTCGGATACACCGGACGGCTGGACACAAGTAAATATTTTCTCTCACGAAATTTGGTGTGAATAATCGACTATTATCAGAAGGAATATTGACGTACATAATTACGATACTAGAGGGAAAAGTTCTTTAATTAAAATTCATTAATTTAAAGGTCTTTTTTGAGTGCAAATTCAAAACGTATCATTAGTTTCGCATTTTGTTTTAAGTTTATCAGATCGATTTAGACTAATTGTTCAGGTAACGAGGTGCAGCTCATACGTTTCTTTAAAATGGTAGCAAAAAAGAACCTCCTCGGCAATGCACTACTGTTATTGTGAATTCCTCTGGGCGCTACGAAAACGTAACTACGAATTTTTATGTAAGCTCGTGGATCTCAGAAATATTTGCAAGTTATGAATTTCCCACTCGCAGACTGCGGATTCGATGAGAATTAAAATATCTGAAAACGATGACAGAGCTATCTTAAACAGTTATTTACGTGGAATTCAACTCTGAAGCATCGTCTTGCGACTGAGTTGGATTATATATTTAAGATTCGTATAGAGTCCCCTGTCATGAGTTGCTACTACAAACTGCTGACGCAAAACATTAAAATACACAGGAAGCTGTCTGCTGTTCACTTTCATTAATTACTGCTACAGAAAATGTATGTCTAGTAAAAAAAAAAAAAAAAAAAAGACTTTGCATCTTCTGCTACTATTTTTTTATCAGTAGCGCCCCCCCCCCCCCCCCCAGTGTTATTTTTACGCATCTCAGTGTGTATGACGTCACATTCCTGAACTATGTGTCGCATTGTGACGTAATTTTGGAGGTGCATTCATTGGCATCTGTGAATACTGTCTGCAAAATTTGTTGCGAATAGAGATAGCGAAACAGTAAAGAAAAACTAAAACGCCACGGCTTTATGCTGAAGTTTTACTGCATAGACACCGAAAAATGTAGTAAGCGATAAATTTTTTTCCTTCGTTACTTTGTGAGGAGAGATTTTACGTGTAAATTGTTTTGGAAGTCGCTAAGTGCTACCATTTTCAAATACTGGATAAATATAGTAAATTCGGTCAATAATTGTTTGAAATATAAAAACTAAAAACTCCTCTCGAGCAGGCCATGAAGGCCCCAAGGTACCGACCGGCCGCCGTGTCATCCTCAGATCACAGGCGCCACTGGATGCGGATATGGAGGGGCATGTGGTCAGCACATCGCTCTTCCGGCCGTATGTCGCTTTCCGAGACCGGAACCACTACTTCTCAATCAAGTAGCTCCTCAGTTTGCCTCACAAGGGCTGAGTGGACCCCGTTTACCAACAGCGCTCGGCAGACCGGATGGTTACCCATCCAAATGCTAGCCCACCCCAACAGCACTTAACTTCTGAGATCTGACGGGAACCGGTGTTACCACTACGGCAAGGCCGTTGCCTTGTGTGAAACATGAAAATCAAATTTTTGGTGTCCCCCGAAGCCGTAAAATTGCCAACCTGCAACTGGATTTGGTTGACTGCGTGAATATGTGACTGTTTTAGCTCTTTAGTATTGTACAGGTGTGGAAAAAAATGTAAAAACACAAGAAACAGAACATCTTACCATGCTTAAGATTAAGAAAACCGGTGTGTCTCATAACTGATTGTAGTCGTCTCGGAATGGACAAGCAATTCTGTAAAGTTATCAGTGGAATCTTATACCCTTCTGGCCATTAAAGTTGCTACACCAAGAAGAAATGCAGACGATAAACGGGTATTCATTGGACAAATATATTATACTAGAACTGACATGTGATTACATTTTCACGCAATTTGGGTGCATAGATCCTGAGAAATCAGTATTAAGAACAACCACCTCTGGCTGTAATAACGGCCTTGATACGCCTGGGCATTGAATCAAACAGAGCTTGGATGGCGTGTACAGGTACAGCTGCCGATGCAGCTTCAAACCGATACCACAGTTCATCAAGAATAGTGACTGGCGTATTGTGACGAGCCAGTTGCTCGGCCACCATTGACCAGACGTTTTCGATTGGTGATAGATCTGGAGGATGTGATGGCCAGGGCAGCAGTCGAACATTTTCTGTATCCAGAAAGGCCCGTACAGGACCTTCAACATGCGGTCGTGCATTATCCTGCTGAAATTTAGGGTTACGCAGGGATCGAATAAAGGGTAGAGCCACGGGTCGCAACACACCTGAAATGTAACGTCCACTGTTCAAAGTGACGTCAATGCGAACAAGAGGTGACCGAGACGTGTAACCAATGGCAGCCCATACCATCACGCCGGGTGATACGCCAGTATGGCGATGACGAATACACGCTTCCAATGTGCGTTCACCGCGATGTCGCCAAACACGGATGCGACCATCATGATGCTGTAAACAGAATCTGGATTCATCCGAAAAAATGACGTTTTGCCATTCGTGCACCCAGGTTCGTCGTTGAGTTCACCATCGCAGGCGCTCCTGTCTGTGATGCAGCATCAAAGGTACCCGCAGCGATGGTCTCCGAGCTGATAGTCCATGCTGCTGCAAACGTCGTCGAAATGTTCGTGCTGATGGTTGTTGCCTTGCAAATGTCCCCGTCTGTTGGTTCAAGGATCGAGACGTGGCTGCACTGACCCGTTACAGCCATGCGGATAAGATGCCTGTCATCTCGATTGCTAGTGATACGAGGCCGTTGGGATCCAGCACGGCGTTGCGTATTACCCTCCTGAACCCACCGATTCCATATTCTGCTAACAGTCACAGGATCTCGACCAACGCGAGCAGCAATGTCGCGATACGATAAACCGCAATCGCGATAGGCTACAATCCGACCTTTATCAAAGTCGGAAGCGTGATGGTACGCATTTCTCCTCCTTACACGAGGCATCACAACAACGTTTCACCAGGCAACGCCGGTCAACTGCTGTTTGTGTATGAGAAATCGTTGGAAACTTTCCTCATGTCAGTACGTTGTAGGTGTCGCCACCGGCGCCAACCTTGTGTGAATGCTCTGAAAAGCTAATCATTTGCGTATCACAGCATCTTCTTCCTGTCTGTTAAATTTCGCGACTGTAACACGTCATCTTCGTGGTGTAGCAATTTTAATGGCCAGTAGTGTAGCATCCTTCCTGCAATACAGTTCCACGTTCAGTTAACGATTTTAGAGATGGTTAGCGATCACTCATTCTTCTCTCCGAAGTAGACTATGGCGGCCAGGGGAGGTGCGTCAATTCATACTCGTGCTCAGAAAACCAATGGTGCTGTGTGAACAGGGGCCCTGGCTAAAATGGTTCAAAGGGCTCTAAGCACTATGGAACTTAACATCTGAAGTCATCAGTCCCCTAGGCTTAAACTACTTAAACCTAACTAACGCAAGAACATCATACACATCCATGCCCGAGACAGGATTGGAACCTGCGAGCGTAGCAGGAGCGCGGTTCCGGACTGAAGCGCCTAGGACCGCTCGGCCAAAGAGCCGGCTGGGACCCTGGCGTCTTGGACCACAGCATCACCACTGGGGAACAAAAACCTTACCAGGGGATGAACGTGATCAGCCAGATTGGTCACATAATCCTTGGCAGTAATGCCACCTTGCATAGTAACCCAGGTCCCATGGAATACTACGATATTGCTGCCCAAATCATAACCGAATCCCCGCAATGTATCACTCTTTGGTCTCTCCAGGAGGTTGTAAACAGAGTGAAACAAAACTCGTTCGACCAAACGACATTCTTCCATTCCTCCACAGTCCAGATTTAATGACTTCGGCACCACATTTTCACGTTACGTGCGTTTGCATCACTTAAGAAAGGCAAGTCGTCCGGTCCAGATGGTATACCAATCAGGTTCCTCTCAGAGTATGCAGACACAATAGTGCCTTTCTTAGCAGTCATATACAACCGCTCACTTGACGAAAGGTCTGTTCCTAAAGACTGGAAATAGCACAGGTCACACCAATATTCGAGAAAGCAAATAGGAGTAACCCATTGAATTACAGGCCCATATCACTTACCTCAATTTGCAGTAGGATTTTGCAGCACATACTGAACTCTAACATTATGAATCACCTTGAAGAAAATGACTTATTGATACATAACCAGCCGCGTGGAATTAGCCCAGCGGTCTTCGGCGCTGCAGTCATGGACTGTGCGGCTGGTCTCGGCGGAGGTTCGAGTCCTCCCTCGGGCATGGGTGTGTGTGTTTGTCCTTAGGATAATTTGGGTTAAGTAGTGTGTAAGCTTAGGGACTGATGACCTTAGCAGTTAAGTCCCATAAGATTTCACACACATTTGAACATTTTTTGATACACAACCAACACGGATTTAGAAAATATCATTCTTGTGCAACACAGCTAGCTCTTTATTCCCATGAAGTAAAGAGTGCTGTCGACAAGGGATCTCAGATCAATTCCATATTCCTAGATTTCCAGAAGGCCTTTGATACCGTTCCTCACAAGCAACTATTAATCAAATTGCGTGCATATGGAGTATTGTCTCACATGTGTGACTGGATTTGTGATTTAATCTAAGAGAGGTGACAGTTCGTAGTGATAGATGGTAAATCGTCGAGTAGAGCAGAAGTGATATCTGGCGTTCCGCAAGGTAGTGTCATAGGCCCTCTGCTGTTCCTGATTTACATAAATGAGCTAGGTGATAATCTGAGCAGCCCCCTTAGATTGTTTGCAGATGACGCTGTAATTTACCGTCTAGTAAAATCATCAGACGAACAATTTCAGTTACAGAATGATCTAGATAGAATTTCTGTATGGTTCGAAAAGTGGCAATTGGCACTAAACAAAGAAAAGTGCGAGGTCATCTGCATGGGTACTAAAAGAAATCCGATAAATTATGGATATATGATAAATCGCACAAATCTAAGGACTGTCAATTCGGCTAAATACCTAGGAATTACAGTTACGAGCAACGTAAATTGGAAGGACCACACAGATAATATTGTGGGGAAGGCGAAACAAAGACTGTGCTTTGTTGGCAGAACACTTAGGAGATGCGACAAACCCACTAACGAGACAGCCTACATTACAATTGTCCGTCCTCTGCTGCAATATTGCTGCGCGGTGTGGGATCCTTACCAGGTAGGATTGACGGAGGACATCGAAAAAGTGCAAAGAAGGACAGCTCGTTTCGTGTTATCGAGCAATAGGGGTGCGAGTGTTACTCATATGATACGCTAGTTGGGGTCCAGTCACTGAAACAAAGGCGGTTTTCTTTGCGGCGAGATCTATTTACGAAATTTCAATCACCAACTTTCTCTTTCGAATGCGAAAATATTTTGTTGACACCCACCTACGTAGGGAGAAATGACCATCATAATAAAATAAGAGAAATCAGAGCTCGAACGAAAGATTTAGGTGTTCCTTTTTCCCACGCGCCATTCGAGAGTGAAATGGTAGACAAGTAGTATGAAAATGGTTCGATGAACCCTCTGCCAGGCACTTTAGTGTGAATTGCAGAGTAGCCACGTATATGTAGATGCAGATATGGTCATAATGTTTTGGCTCATCAGTGTATTATCGTCTACAGTTCCTTCCGTACATTTCCTGGGTCAAGAGTGGTCGGCAGTTACTTTTATTAAAAAAATCTTTAATTTCCTACACATGGGAGCAGTGCGGGCTGTTGTAGACCTACGTTCTTTTCAGCCAAATATCGCATTGTGCTAGGGATGACGCAGAGAGATTTACATTTGGGAATATTTGGGAGGGAATTTTCAGTTCTGTCGTTCACCTTATGAGCAAGGAAAACAGTCCAAAAATTAGAGGGCGGAATGGTAGAGAAGTAGTATGAAAATGGTTCGATGAAGCCTCTGCCAGGCACTTGAGTGTTCAAAAAATGCTTCTAATGGCTCTGAGCACTAAGGGACGTAACTGCTGTGGTCATCAGTCCTCTAGAACTTAGAACTACTTAAACCTAACTAACCTAAGGACATCACACACATCCATGCCCGACGCAGGATTCGAACTTAAGTGTGAATTGCAGAGTTGCCATGTAGATGTAGATGTAAAGTAGGTTTGGAATACCGGCTCGCCTTACAATTCCTAGCTTCCGTAGCTCCCATGGTGTTCCTTCGGTGCTGACAGGGATCTCGAGTGCGATAGTCAGGCAGTGTCTTTTGCAGCTCTCGTCCTTTGTTTTCCATCACTATTCTCTTCAACGACCGTCCTTTACTACGACTGAACACATATTTTCGTCCGTGTTGTGACTTAGTGGATGATGTTTTCCCCTTTCCCTGGATGTGGTATGAATCTTCGATACGGTGTCTCTTGAAACACGAGACACTTTGGCTGCCTTGTTTACGGAGGCACCCACCATACGAACATGAACAATTACCTCACGTTCGATTTCATTTAGCTTCGACATAATGCACTCGCAACTACACCGAACACTTCGGTCAACATGATTGACACTTGCAACCTACTCGTATTAAGGGCGCTGCACAGGTGCCGTTCCTGTTCAAATACAACAGTGCAACCTGCAGGCTCGGCTAACATCTTCGTTTACATTCTTCGCGGTGATTCCATATTTTTGTCCAACCCCTGTAGATTCTGAAGAAAACTGACAGCAGCTTTTTTAAATACACTGTGTGATCAAAAGTATCAGGACACCTGGTTGAAAATGACTTACAAGTTCGTGGCGCCCTCCATCGGTAATGCTGGAATTGAATATGGTGCTGAAGCACCCTTGGCCTTGATGACAGCTTCCACTCTCGCAGGCATACGTTCAATCAGGCGCTGGAAGGTTTCTTGGGGAATGGGAGCCCATTCTTCATAGAATGCTGCACTGAGGAGAAGTGTCGATGTCGGTCGGTGAGGCCTAGCACGAAGTCGGCGTTCCAAAACATCCCGAAGGACTTCTGTACTATTCAGGTCAGGACTCTGTGCAGGACAGTCCATTACAGGGGTGTTACTGTCGTGTAACCACTCCATCG
This sequence comes from Schistocerca piceifrons, assembly GCF_021461385.2. NCBI lineage: Eukaryota > Metazoa > Arthropoda > Insecta > Orthoptera > Acrididae > Schistocerca > Schistocerca piceifrons. The sequence continues at coordinate 434,754,287 of NC_060144.1, read as the reverse complement.
TCACAGACAGTGCATTATGAACGGATGCTCGATCGTGTTGAAAGATGCAATCGCCATCCCCGAATTGCTCTTCAACAGTGGGAAGCAAGAATGTGCCTCAATATAGGCATGTACTGTGATAGTGCCACGCGTAACAACAAGGGGTGCAAGCCCCCTCCATGAAAAGCACGACCACACCATAACACCACCGCCTCCGAATTTTACTGTCTGCACTACATGCGCTGGCAGATGACGTTCACCGGGAATTGACCATACCCACACACTGCCATAGGATCGCCGCATTGTGTACCGTGATTTGTCACTCTGCACTACGTTTTTCCACTGTTCAGTCGTCCATTGTTTACGCTCCTTGCACCAAGCTAGGCGTCGTTTGGCATTTACCGGCGTGATGTGTGGCTTATGAGCAGCCGCTCGAGCATGAAATCCAAGTTTTCTTATCTCCCACCTACATATCATAGTACTTTCAGTGGATCATGATGCACTTTGGAATTCCTGTGTAAGGGTCTGGGTAGATGCCTGCCTATTACACATTACGACCCACTTCAACTGTCGGCTGTCTCTGTCAGTCAACAAACGAGGTCGACCTGTACGCTTTAGTGCTTTACTTGTCCCCTCACGTTTCCACTTCACTATCTCATGGGAAACAATGGACCTAAGGATATTTAGGAGTGCGGAAATCTCGCGTACAGACGTATGACACAAGTGACACTCAATCATCTGGCCACGTTCGAAGTCCGTGAGTTCCGCGGACCGCACCATTCTGCTCTCTCACGACGTGTAATGACTACTAGTGTCGCTGATATGGAGTACCTGGCAGCAGGTGCCAGCACAATGCACCTAATATGAAAAACGTGTGTTTTTGGAGGTGTCCGGATACTTTTGATCACATACTGTAGTTCCACAGTTACACACCATTGTTATTATTTCACACCCTTCATGGTTATTTCTTTCTTTGAGATTAGTTTCCGGGTGACAGTCCCATCTCAAGTGCTCTCTTATAATCAGCCAAGTTGTCAGGCTGAAATCTGGCATCGTCTCTCCTCACAGTTAAGAGTAAAACTGCATAGGAATGTGATATACATACCACACTCGATGGATACCACGTTCTTGTGCAGTTGCAGTCCTACTATGATCTGTTATGACATCATGTTCCATCTTGACGGATTACGAGAGTGAGCTCTTGAGAATACGGCTACGACCTCGAAACTGGTGGCCGAGAATGATACGTAAATAAACAATTTAGAAACTAAATTATAGCTGCGGAATAACGAACAACATCCTCTTTGGAAAGTAATGAAAAAAAATGTATCCACAAGGGTGCTGTGTATGACTTTTTTTCCGACAAGCGCTGAATGAATACATTAACGTAAAAAGGATGTTTGTCGTTGGTGTACGTCGCAGGTAAATGGAGCCTCTTAATCACAGTGCTACTCTTAATACAGAAATCTGATTACAGGTGCTGTAATGCACTTGTGGGGCTTCATTAAAGAGGAAACATAAACTGTTTACGAACGCGCCAATCAAATTAGTGCAGGGCTACAACGCGAGTGCGTTTAGAGCCTGTGACATTTCACTGGCGATAACATCGGCTGTCTCAGGCATTCAGAAGGAATTATATGTGGCTGAACATTTGTACACGGTCCTCGCTGAAAAGCTGATACCTGTTTCTAAAATGCTGAAAACTATATAACCGCTTTCTTAAAACAGAAGTACAGTTTTTTCCTAAAAAAAATGCGAGTGGAGCATCGCTTTCAAGATCGGAAAAATTTAGTTTAATGGAGAACAATAAAGGAAAAGGTAACATACTGCAAGCCAAATAATTACGATTCAAGATCATACCTGGAAGAGAGTTTTCTGTATTTAACATAGGAGAAGTTGTTAACCACTGACTGGACCACAGATACACCATAAATTGTGTAAAGAACCGACACACGTTACAGATTGATTCCAAACAGCGTTAGGGAGCCGAACAGCACACTTTATTCCTAACACATATTGTAGTCAAGGTATACAGGAAATGTTCAGTCTTCACGAAACAAGGATCATCAGACGTTCCAAGGTACTCGAATATTACCTCTCGATGCGCTTTACTTTTAATGTTTTTCTCACTTTTTTCGCGTTTATTTCGTCCAACACCCTGTCAGTAGTGTCTCTGAATTACCATTTAGGATTCACCTATTCAACAATGCCATACAGCATTAATAGTGACAATAACTCTTACGAAACGCATATTTAAATTGTTTAAATTGAACAATTTCATCATGAATACAGTCATATTGTGTATTAATTTCTAAGACGAAACTATGACAAGAGTATGTCAAAGTGAAATAAAAAGAAATTCATTGTCAACCGATTTAATTCCTACTCTAACAAGAAGAGAAGAGGGTACTTATGTCCGTAGTTCGAAGTGTGCCACATAGGAGGATAATCGCAACAAATTTGCAGTGTGTGTGGTGATCATTTCCTTGTGCTACGGCTCATCTAGCTATAAATATTTTGTTTATTTCCCTAGATTACCAAGTTCCTCAGGTGCCTGAGAAAAAAGTGATACTGCGCTCAGTTAACAGCTCTCAATAACACGATATGAGTGATAAGAGAAACTTCAGAGTCAGATATAGTAGATATCATAAGAAAAGGAAGCGAAGGAGATTAGAGTTTAACGTCCCGTCGACGACAAGATCAGTAACGGCAGAGTAAAAACGCTGTGTTAGACAGGGGTGGAGCAAGCAAAGGCCCGCGGGGCTTTCAAAGAAGTAATCAACAAATTCGCCTCTAGGGATTAAACCTAAGTAGCACCGAGCGAGGTGGTGCAGTGGTTAGCACACTGGACTCGCATTCGGGAGGACGACGGTTCAATCCCGCGTCCGGCCATCCTGATTTAGGTTTTCCGTGATTTCCCTGAATCGCTCCAGGCAAATGCTGAGATGGTTCCTTTGAAAGGGCACGGCCGACTTCCTTCCCTGTCCTTCCCTAATCCGATGAGACCGATGACCTCGTGGTTTGGTCTCTTCCCCGAAACAACTCAACTCAACCTAAGTAGCAGCCCCTACCCAATGCGAGTCAAGTGTCTTACTACGGCGTCATCACGCTCGGTGATATGTCTTGAATGTGGACTTTGGATGTGTAGAACTGCGATTCTCTTTCTCTCTCTCTTTCTCTCTTACACCCCCCCCCTCCCCCCCCCCCCCCACACACACACACTCGATAAGAGAGGGCGGAGGAGTTAGCAAAGATTCTGAAAGCGTGAAGAAATGAAAATATGATGTACTGGGTTACTTGGAGTATTTACTATTTTTTCAGTGACCCGCCCTTGTAAAGTGTGTGAAGTGTAGATGTTCACAGCAACTGACTTGCTGCTTCACCACACAGTAAAATGGATTTACAGCAGAGTATTTAACTTTTTCTCTTTTTACATATCCTCAATTTCCAGTGGTTCGACCTATGCAATTTTAGAGAAATAATGTCATCAGATGTTGCACCAGGTGCCAGTCAGTAGTCTTTTCGGATGGAAATGAACACATATGTATGAGAATGACAGAGAGCGAACACAGAGGAGCGATACACTTTTTCTGAGAAGAATTAAACACAATTTTTGCTTGCTGTATTCCGGAAGTGGTTTACAATGTAACTTTTTATCTTTTCCTATAATACTGTTCGATTAGATCCAGGGAGCTCACTCGTTACTGGACGGAACATACAAAGTAGAGATTGGGGAAATAACCTCAGTCGTCACAATCACTTTATGGACACATCTTGTGACTTTCATGTTTTGTAATGATTTGTGGAAGCGGAAGAGGGCATTTCGCAAAACTGGTCGGACTCAACGTTGAACTCTAGGTCCCTAGATACCAGGCTGAGTATGGACAGCGAGATCGTGCTACTTCCCCTAGGCCGGTGAATACTGAAGATAACTAACTCAGCCATACAATGGTGACCGGCCACCGTATCATCCCCTGCAGTATGACGTCATTCGGGCATTGAGTCAGCAACTGGTACTTGTCAGCTTCCCACACCTTGGAATCGCTACTTCATGTAGCTCCGCAATTCGCCTCACGAAACTCAATGCACCCCGTTCGAGTCCTCATAACAGGGAAACATTCCTGGGAATACCGGGAACTGCTCCGCGTCCTCCCAATGGCAGGCATCACACTGACTACGGGAGCTACAGGGTCGGACAAATAGTAAAGTACTACGGATTCATTCACAATGCAGAGACCTTTCCCATTCGCATCGAAACCGAGCTGTCAATGTATTGTGGTTCCTCAGTGCGTTTAACATCAGTAGGATGAGGAATATTATCAAATTATCGAGCAATAAAAGAAATCTAGTTGTGTTTTCTTAGCCTTGTTTCTATGTGCAGTTTTTTTTTTAGAATTCTCTGTGTGTTTTCACTAAGGTGACAAAACTCACGGGATACCTCCTGATATCGTGTCGGACCTCTTTTTCTCAGGGATAGTGCAGCAAGGACTCTGCAAGTCATTGGAAGTCTAGAGAAGAAATATTGAGCCTTGTGCCTCTATAGCCGTCCATGGATGCGAAAGTGTAGCCGGTGCAAGATTTTGTTCACGAACTGACCTCTCGATTATGTCCCACAAATTTTCGATGGGACTCATGTCGGGCGATCTGGGCGCATTGTCATCCATTAAAAATTCCATCGATGATTGGGAACATGAAGTCCACGAATGGCTGCAAATGGTTCCAAGTAGCCGAATATAAGCATTTCCAGTCAAAGATCGGTTCGTTTAGAGCGGAGGACCATGTCAATAAAAGTTCAAATGTGTGTGAAATCTGGGACTTAACTGCTAAGGTCATCAGTCCCTAAGCTTACACACTACTTATCCTAAATTATCCTAAGAACAAACACACACACACCCATGCCCGAGGGAGGTCTCGAACCTCCGCCGTGGCCAGCCCGAGGACCATGTCCATTCCATGTAAAAACACTGCACAGAACTCTATTGTGATCACGAACGACACGTGCAACGCTTTGAGGACACTTCTCAGTTATAGTTCGTGGTCAAATACACCAGCGCAGACTGCAGGCTTGGCTAGCATCTCCATTTATGTTAAAGCAAGCATTTCTCACGTGTTTCCGTGTTGTTGTCCGCGCCTCTATGTCGATATCCTGGCATCTAAAGGACGATATGTGTCGAAGCATCTTTCTGTTAGGCTGCCTTTGTTGTTACTAAGAAATCTATGAGTTTGCTTCAGATACATGCCGTGCAGTGCCCACAGCGGTTGTGCTAGCCACGCCCTACACTCTGGCAGCAGCTGCTCTGAATGGATTCACATTCATCACATACCACGTCACTGATGGCAGGAGATATCTCGCCATAATTTCTTGGCACAAGTAATTTACCGCTGCGATGTAATAGAGAGTGCTTATTTTCTTCGCGAGAATGGAGGTACGAGGTTGGAGTGGAGGGGTTCGTTGAACCCGGAGAGAGCAGCGCATCATGGCGCCACCCCCGCCCCTCACCCCCACCCCCGGCTGAGTGGTGCGGCGGCTGCTGGCGCCGCATTGATCTGTCTGGCCCTCCCACGCACCAACAACGCCGCGCCGAGACTCGAGCCGCGCCAGCGCCTATCTGCCGCCTACCCGTGACTCATCTCGCGCTCTGTGACATTTACCAGACATCGCGCCGTCGCCATTTCGCACTCAAGTTCTACATCCCAGTTCACTGACTGTCTTCTAGTTCGGTGAAGTAAGCAACCAATTCGTTCTCATAATCATGTCAGGTCCGCATGCGGCCCCAATCAAATATTCGCACGGCCGGCGATTTTCAGCGGTATTTTACACAGAGGTTACAAAATTCATGGGATAGCAATATGCATATTTACATACAGCGGTAGTATCTCGCATACAAGGTATAAAAGGCCAATGTATTGACGGAGCTGTCAATTTTACTCAGGTAATTCATGTGATAAGGTTTCCGACGTGATTATGGCCTAAAGACTGCAACTGACAGATTTTCAACGTGGAATGGTAGCCAGAGCTAAACTCATGGGAAATCCCATTTTGGAAATCGTTAAGGAATTCAATATTCCGAGATTCACAGTGTCCATAGCGTGCGGAGAAACCCACATTTCGGGCATTACCTCTCACCACGGACAACGCAGTGGCCGACAGTCTTTACTTAACAACCGAAAGGAGCGGCGTTTGCGTAGTGTTGTAGGTTCTAGCAGACAAGCAACACTGCGTAAATAGCCGCAGAAATTAATGTGGGACGTACGAAGTTCGTATCAGTTAAGGCAACGCGAATATGGGAATCTGAATGAGTGTGCCCAGTAAATGGTAAGAAAAACAGTACTGAATAAAAACAGAACAACTTCCGGTCTGAACTTCACCCTCCACACCGTGCACGTTAAACGGCTCGGAGCATTCGACGCCTTATATCATTTTGAAAGAGGCAAAATCGCAAATCTTTTGACCTCACTACACACCTCCACCAGCTACTGTCCAATTCCTGATTCGTATGGCCCACTGAAGACGTGCAGCTTTATGTGCCGTTGTTGTAAATGACTTTTTGCAAGGTACTCGTCTCAAAATCTCGGTTGCATGGAGTTCTCTCTCTAACGTTAGCTCGGAAACTGGTTAAAATACAATCAGGTGACAAAAGTCATGGGATAATAATATGCAAATGTACATATGGCGGTAGTATCACGTACACAAAGTATAAAGGGGCAGTATCATTTGTACTCCGGTGAGTCATGTGAAAAGGATTCCGACGTGATTATGGTCGCACGGCGTCAATTAACGGACTTTGAAAGTGGAATGGTAGCTGGAGCTAGATGCAAGAGATATTCCATTTCGGAAATCGTTAGAGTATTCCGAGATCCACAGTGTCAATAGTGTGTCGAGAATATAATTTCACGCATTACATCTCACCACGGACAACCCAGTGGCTGACGGCCTTCACTTAACGCCTAAGAGCAGCGCCGTTTGTGTAGAGTTGTCAGTGCTAAGAGTCAAGCAACACTGCATGAAATAACTGAACAAATCAATGTAGAGCACACGACGAACGTAACCTGAGCCGTGCTGCAGCTCGTGTTGGTGCTGTTTGTAGGTTTCCGCCCTCTGTTGGACGCCAGACGGTATCATTTAGTTGGCATGGTTGCGGTTGGTTGGTCTTCTTCTCGTGTCGACTGGCGCCACTAGGTTTTGCAAGTGTTACCTGTCCGCTGGTGGTCCGCAGCTCGTGGTCGTGCGGTAGCGTTCTCGCTTCCCACGCCCGGGTTCCCGGGTTCGATTCCCGGCGGTGTCAGGGATTTTCCCTGCCTCATGATGACTGGGTGTTCTGTGGCGTCCTTAGGTTAGTTAGGTTTAAGTAGTTCTAAGTTCTAGGGGACTGATGACCATAGACGTTAAGTCCCATAGTGCTCAGAGCCATTTGACCCATTTGTCCGCTAGTGGCAGCAGCGGCTGTTATCGATATGCAAGTAACTGTTGCCCTATCTCTGGGGCGACGTCGTTGTTTTGTCGTGTCATGTTGTAAGGTGGCGTGGTCTCGTGACCTTCATTTCTTACATATTCCGACATCACCATCGTTTTCTGATCTATCCGTTGCACAACTCGTCAACACACATACACATGCAGTGTGAGTGTGCCAGTTCGGTTGGGGACTCAGGAGCAGCCAGGTCCGTGCAGTGCGCGAACACGCCGGGACCGCTGGCGGCACGCATGAACTGCCAGATGGAAGGGCTGTGGTCACGAGGCTGCACGACCTCGTCGTAAACCGGATCCAGCAAGCTTTAAGATGAGCGCATTTCAATTCACGTAGAGAAACCTCCACCATTGTGATATCTCACGATTCTTCAGTGACTCGGGTTCGTGTTGCTGCTTGTAATGTCGCCAGGGTGAAGAGCAGCGAGTGGAGTGCTTAACGGCAGTGTACGTTTCCTTGCCTTGCCACTGCTGTCCGGCGAGGCGTGCAGTTTTGACAGCTTTCTTGATTGTAGACCGGCTGGTGATTCTTCTACTCTGGTCGTAGTCATTCCTTTCTCATTCTGGGCGCTCTAAACACTGTATTCTCGGGACATAGCGCAGATCGCCGGTTCCGGCTTTGGCATATTGTTCCATCGTTGCATTTGGATTACCGGATGTCAGGTAGCTTCAGCAAGATTATCATTAGTCATTCGTTGACTACCACTAGTCTGAGCTACCATCTTGTGAAGTGAATGCAACTCTTGGCTGCCGATCTCATTGCTCGCGAAAGTGTTTGTTGCCGGACCTTCTCAGAGGTCGATTCCTGGAGCACTGTCGGGAACAGTTGCTTGTTTTTTTAATTGACTTTTGCTATTGTATTTGCTGCTTTACAGCAGGTTTCAGTTTTTTTTATATTATTGCCATTCCTGGCGTGTAAGGCCTTTAGCCGTGATTGTGGTCATTTGCCTTAAGATTCAAATTTGGTATTTGTATTTTAGCAGTAAGCCTTAAAACCTTATTTACTGACATTCCTGGCGTCTGATGCCGTCTCCTGTGTTTGTGGCGATTTGCCTTTAAAATTTCAGTACCTATAATTTGTAAGTTGCAGCGAGTTTTAAACAATGCTTAATCTATAGTCATTCCTGGCGTGTAAGGCCTTCTGCCAAGACCACAGTGGCTTGCTTTTAAAACATTATCTGTTGTACCTGCATTTAATGGTGATGGTCCAAATGGCTCTGAGCACTATGGGACTCAACATCTTAGGTCATAAGTCCCCTAGAACTTAGAACTACTTAAACCTAACTAACCTAAGGACATCACACACACCCATGCCCGAGGCAGGATTCGAACCTGCGACCGTAGCAGTCCCGCGGTTCCGGACTGCAGCGCCAGAACCGCACGGGCATCGCGGCCGGCTATTTAATGGTGATTTGCTAGATTGTAACTCACTGAAAACACTATTATTTACAATGTTGTTTATTCCTTCATTAATAACGTGTGGTATTTTGTTATTTATCATTGAGTCTGGAATTACTGGTTTAAAAGAAATTGTGTGTAATTGTAAAAGGCAACCAATAGTAACTGATTACGGCCCTGTTCACAATTGTAACCTAATCCTGCCTTCCCTTGCTCACCACAAGTTTCATAAGCTTTAGGACAGTGTGGTGAAATTTGGCGTTAATGGGCTGTGGCGGCCGACGACCTACGCGACTGCCTTTGCGAACAAAGCGACGTCGCCTGCAGCGCCTCTCCTGGGCTCGTGACCATATCTGTTGGACCCTAGACAACTGCAAAACCGTGGCCTCATCACATGAATCCAGATTTCAGTTGATAAGAGCTGGTGGTAGGGTTCGAGTGTTGCGCAGACCCCACGAAGCCATAGACCCAAATTGTCAATAAGGCACTGTGCTAACTGGTGGTGGCTTCATAACTGTATTTGCTATGTCTGCATGGAATGTAATGGGTCCTCCTTATGTTCGACCAGCTGGAGACCGTTTGCAGCCATTCACGGACTTCATGATACCAAACAACGATGGAATTTTTATAGATGAAAATCCGCCATTTTACCGGGCCAAGGTTGATCGCGATTAATTTGAAGAACATTCTGGACGATTCGAGTGAATGATTTGGCCACCCAGTTCACCCGACATGATTCCCAACGATCAATTATAGGACGTAATCGAGAGGTCAGTTGATGCACAACATCCTGCGCTAGCAATTAGGGACGGTTATGGAGGCATCATTGATCAGTATTTGTGCAGGGGACTTCCAATGACTTGTTGAGCCCACGCCACGTCGAGTTGCTGTACTAACCCGGGCAAAAGTAGATCCGACACGATATTAGGAGTTATCCCAAGACTTTTGTTGTGTCTAGGCAAGACAGCCTAGACACAATGCGAGGAAGCCGGAAAGCACGCGCTAAGCTAAAGCAGGATGGCGTGAGGTCTGAAACAGGATACGTAATGAATGCTATAAAGAAAAGTACGTAGCTGCTGGAATACTTAACTTTAATCCATCCTTGTGGTACATCTAGAGATTGTGGCGATACAAGTGAGACTCTTTAGATACATGCAATGTTATTAATGGCGCCTTGCTAGGTCGTAGCCATGGACTTAGCTGAAGGCTATTCTAACTATCTGCTCTGCAAATGAGCGAGGCTTCGTCAGTGTGCATCGCTAGCTACGTCGTCCGTACAACTGGGGCGAGTGCTAGTACGTCTCTCTAGACCTGCCGTGTGGTGGCGCTCGGTCTGCTATCACTGAAAGTGGCGACACGCGGGTCCGACATGTACTAATGGACCGCGGCCGATTTAAAGCTACCACCTAGCAAGTGTGGTGTCTGGCGGTGACACCACAACTTTTGTCTCCTCGCTGTATAATAAAATGCAACTAACGCTGACAGCCGAATCCAAAGACGTTATCTGACGTTAAGAGTTTCTTAAGAGCAAAGTTTTCCTGATCCGTAACTAACAAAAATACTTACGAAGGCTGTGATGTGTTAAGACTGCTTAATTTTAATTGACATTGGTGAATTCGGCCGTGAGCTAAGTTGCCCGCTTACCACATGGGCACAGGGGTGAGTAGAGCGGATACTGCGGGGTTAGAAGCCGTGAGAGGGGAATGCTTTATTGTTTGTCTCCCAGTAATGACAACTCACGAGCATGCACGGCACGTGCCGATCAGCCGTCCTGTAGTAAATTTTAACCCGAAAGTAACATGTGTTCAAGAATGCGCAATACAGGAACGGTCATCATCAAATGCGGTACATATTTGTAGCAAGGAACATTAAACTGACGAACTGTGGTGTGCGTACCGTAAGACCTTCGGTACACACACCATCAGATTATTTGACTTGTCGCTCTAACGAAGTAGGCGAGTGTCAGCAATATGTCTCGTGGTCTTATCGTGGCATGTTTATCTTCTGACGTTAGGTCAGACGATACAAATGCCACTTGCACGCTTAGAGTATCAGATTGACGGTGACCAGCTTTAAACAGAACTTGATTAATTTTCACACACATTTATTAAAATAATAAAAAGCATAGACATTACGTAACTTGATTCTGGATGCTGTTTACAATTGACAATCTGAAGGTCCTTTGGTGTTGGTACATTAATCTTATTCTCACATATCTCTGATACTTGTCAAAGTGTCTATTCATTTATCTTCATGGCTATGTACAGGAATATGATAATCTTCTTAGGTGCAGACTGAAACTTGACTACAGACTTGTACAGACTAATGCAGAAAAATGCAGACTCGTACAGACAAATGCAGACTAATGCAGACAAATGCAGACTGACTAATCGGAGGTCTGTACACTCGCTATAATACCTCACGCATTCAGGTATCACTGCGTGAGTGTGATCCGCGAGGAGAAAAGGTTCTACGTTAGCAGCAATCTCATTGGCTGCGTTACATATTAATACGCGGATCGGCGGAAGCAGAATTTGGTCCGTCTCTAAGGCAGCACCATCTCGTAGTGTGGAGACGGACGAGCGTTGCGCCTGTGCTGTTGTGCATAGCGGGGCGCGCTCTAGTGGGAAAGTTGTGTACGCACTGACTACGCGGAAGTATGTACACAACACGAAGAGTGTTGTAATACAACACAATAGAGAGAAGAAACCCAGCACTTAAATCACTCATCTACCTTTTGTCATGCTGTTTCATGTTTAATATATTTAAATATACTTACAAATATTATTAACTGTAGCTAGTCTACGATAACGTTGGAAGATGAAGAAGTTAATTAAAATTTGTGCTACAGCCGGGACTCGAACCCAGGCTTCTTGCTTAGTAGGTAGATTTGCTGACCATTACACAACCACAGCATTATGGTCAACATTGCTGTACGCACTACCCAAGTCAAATACCCTCCCAAACACGAACTCCAATTCACATCTCCCCTTAAATTGTTAACCATAATGATGTTGTGGTGTAATGGTCAGCATATCTACCTGGTATACAAGAAGATGCGGGTTCGAGTCTCAGCTGTAGCACAAATTTTAATTCACTTCTTCAGCTTCTAACGTTATTGTAGATAAATTAGTGACTTAAGTGCCTCAGGGAAAATTTATAGCTAGTCTGTTGGGGACAAATAATATATTTATGTAGGTTACCATTAATATTAGGAGCGATTAAAAAGTTTCCGTTCGAAGGCCGTACAGTCCAGAATCGGTGTGTCAATCAGACAAAATTGCCCGTCGGTACTTAGGCAATCATTCCACCATTGCAGCAAGTTGAAGACACCGTATCATGTTGCGTGAAGAAGTCCGTAACTGTCTTAACTGTACATCCTCGTCCTGTAGGAATCCTCGAGCCTTCAAGGCCATTTTCAAGGGACCGAAGATGTTATAATCGTATGGGGAGATATCAGGACTATAGGACGGGCGCTCAAATGTCTCCCTATTGAGCTGTAACTTTTACGTTACAACATTTGCCATATGTGGACGTGTTTTATCGTGAACCAGCTGCACCCCTTGTCGCATCATTCCACAACAGTGGATTTCGACACAAACGCTGCCCCATACACATTCTTCCCTCTCTGGCGGATGTCTACCGGTGTTTGGCCTTTGGCTGCCAAGAAAAGAATAACAGCACGTTGGTCCTCTTTGGACGCCACAGTTCACGTTTCCGCATCTACTGCACGAACATCGGAAAGACATAAATGCCATACTAATCACTTGCCTACATATCGGTGATTATGCATCCGCATCGGAATCGCGCTACGTTGCATATACGCTGCAGAAACGACCTCTGAGGCAGGCCTTTTGAACGCCCTTTATACACTGAAGCGCCAAAGAAACTGGTACAGACATCCGTATTAAAATTCAGAGATATGTAAACAGGCAGAATACGGCGCTGCCGTCGACAACGCCTTTGTAAATTAACAAGCGTCTGGCGCAGTTGTTAGATCGACTACTGCTGCTAAAATAGCAGAGTATCAAGATTTAAGTGAGTTTGAACGTGGTGTTATGATCGGCGCACGAGCGGTGTGACACAGCATTTCGGAGGTAGCGATGAAGTGAGTATTTTCACGTATGACCATTTCACGAGTGTGCCGTGAATATCAGCAATCCGGTAAAACATCAAATCTCCGACATCGCTGCAGTGGGAAAAAGATCCTGCAAGAACGGGACCAACGACGACTGAAGAGAATCCTTCGTCTTAACGATACTACAGCTCTTCCGCAAATTGTTGCAGATTTCAATGCCGTCAACAAGTGTCAGCGTGCGAACCATTCAACGAAACATCATCGATATGGGCTTTCGGTGCCGAAGGCCCATTCTTGTACCCACCATGACTGCACGACACAAAACTTTAAGCCTCGCCTGGACCCGTCAAGACCAGCAATAGACTGTTGATGACTGGAAACATGTTGCCTCGTCGGACAACCTAGCGAATCTATGGGCCCTGCATGTCAGCAGTGGACTGTTCAAGCTGGTGGATGGTCTGTAATGATGTGGGGCGCGTTCAGTTGGAGTGATATGGGACCCCTGATACGTCTAGATACGACTCTGACAGGTGACACGTACGTAAGCATCATGTATGAACATATGCGTCCATTCATGTCCATTGTGCATTCCAACGGACTTGGGCAATTCCAGCAAGACAATGCGACACCCCACACGTTCAGAATTGCTACAGAGTGCCTCCGGGAACACTCTTCTGAGTTTAAACACTTCCGCTGGTCACCAAATTCCCCAGCCATCAACATCACTGAGCATATCTGGTACTCTTACGGATTTACGGACAGACCTGCAGAATTCATGGAGTCAGTTCCCTCCAGTACTACTTTAGATATTAGTCGATTCCCTGCCATGTAGTGTTGCGGGACTTCTGCGTGCTCGCGGGGCCCTACACAATTTTAGGCATGTGTACCAGTTTCTTTGGCTCTTCAGTGTAAATTCAGTACATATGCGGCCCGAGGCGCCATCCCACAGCTACGGTATTCGCTCTAGAGGAAATAAATTTGACGACCACTTGGCTAGACTCTGCGAACCACGGGTTTATTATGGCATACTAGTCGGGTTGGAGAGTCCTTGCAACGAAGAGAGTAGAGACGGCGAGGAGCACAGGCGACGAATGCCTTTACAGACAATGTTGGCGAGACAGACGACAGTAGTGATGCTAGCAGATCAGACGGCAGCGGCACAGGTGAAGACGGACAAACATAAACTACTGGCCATTAAAATTGCTACACCAAGAAGAAATGCAGATGATAAACGGGTATTCATTGGACAAATACATTATACTAGAACTGACATGTGATTACATTTTCACGCATTTTGGGTGCATAGCTCCTGAGAAATCAGTACCCAGAACAACCACGTCTGGCCGTAATAACGACCTTGATACGCCTGGGCATTTAGTCGAACAGAGCTTGGATTGCGTGTACAGGTACAGCTGCCCATGCAGCTTCAACACGATACCACAGTTCATCAAGAGTAGTGACTGGCGTATTGTGACGAGCCAATTGCTCGGCCACCATTGACCAGACGTTTTCAATTGGTGACAGATCTGGAGAATATGCTGGCCAGAGCAGCAGTCGAACATTTTCTGTATTCAGAAAGGCCCGTACAGGACCTGCAACATGCTGTCGTGCTTTATCCTGCTGAAATGTAGGGTTTCGCAGGGATCGAATGAAGAGTAGAGACACGGGTCGTAACACATCTGAAATGTAACGTCCACTGTTCAAAGTGCCGTCAATGCGAACAAGAGGTGACCGAGACGTGTAACCAATGGCAGCCCATACCATCACGCCGGGTGATACGCCAGTATGGCGATGACGAATACAGTGCGTTCACCGCGATGTCGCCAAACACGGATGCGACCATAATGATGCTGTAAACAGAATCTGGATTCATCCGAAAAAATGACGTTTTGCCGTTCCTGCACCCAGGTTCGTCGTTGAGTTCGCCATCGCAGGCGCTCTTGTCTGTGTTGCAGCGTCAAGGGTAACCGCAGCCATGGTCTCCGAGCTGATAGTCCATGCTGCTGAAAAAGTCGTCGAACCGTTCGGGCAGATGGTCGTTGTCTTGCAAACGTCCCTATCCGTTGACTCAGGAATCGAGACGTGGCTGCACGATCCGTTACAGCCATGCTGATCAGATGCCTGTCATCTCGACTGCTAGTGACACGAGGCCGTTGGGATCCGGCACGGCGTTCCGTATTACCCTCCTGAACCCACCGATTCCATATTCTGCTAACAGTCATTGGATCTCGACCAACGCGAGCAGCAATGTCACGATACGATGAACCGAAATCGCAATAGGCTACAATCCGACCTTAATCATAGTCGGAAACGTGATGGTACGCATTTCCTCTCCTTACACGAGGTATCACAACAACGTTTCACCAGGCAACGCCGGTCAACTGCTGTTTGTGTATGAGAAATCGGTTGGAAACTTTTCTCATGTCAGCACGTTGTAGGTGTCGACACCGGAGACAACCTTGTGTCAATGCTCTGAAAAGCTAATCATTTGCACATCACAGCATCTTCTTCCTGTCGGTTAAATTTCGCGTCTGTAGCACGTCATCTTCGTGGTGTAGCAATTTTAATGGCCAGTAGTGTAGAATAAGGACTGATTGTGTTGTCATCGGAGTGTCACGAAAACAAGTGTTCATTAGACACCAATATTGGATTATAAGAGAACTGTAGAAATACAAGACTTCACACGCTTCCGTACAGAATGATCTAACCTAGATGATGGAACACGCCATCTAAGGCCGAGAGTCTCGAAGCATTGCTGAGGTCCTCGCGCACGGGCGATGGCTGTCCATGAGATAGAGGCTCAATATCTTTCTGAGTCACTTCCTTCTGGACAACTCCGGTTGTGGCTTTCTATTTCTCTATCTTCTTACAACATAAATGGTTAATTTTAGGTACTTCTGTTTTCTAGTTTGCCGTTTACAACCATTTATAGTTGCAACTTTATTACTTTGATAAAATAATAAGATATCAAACCTCATTTTTGTCCATGTACAATTTAATAGTGTTAAACGCGACCTGTCCTAGTCACAAGGTGGCAGGTCATTTGTAAATACCAGCACACAAAATAAAAACATAAATACTGGTCGGGGAGCAATGGAAGGTAAGTCTTGTGAAAGGGTTCAGCTCACTATGTTTCCGTTTAAAAAATCGAGTCACAAGCATGAGACAGGAAACGTTTCGGACAATGAGGAATCGTTAGGACATTCGCAAATACGGAAGTTATGCCCAAAAATAATAACTTCCGAGAAATAGAAAGAATTAAAGATTTCGGTATGTTGCAGGTAGGCTATATCTGAGGAGGAAAGTCATTGCTAAGGCGGTGCTCCAGTGGTATGACACCCACGTTCGAATCACAGTTATTTTCCTCGTCTTACATGGTGATAATCTGAATTTTGTACGCAGTGGGTGAGAGTGCACTGATATATCTCTAGGTGTTTCCTCATATATCCTACTGAAATCAGTGCGCTAAGTGGTTGCGAGGTGTTTGGCTTGCGCTGTGGATATTTCCAATGTAGTTCTTCTGTGACTTGTGGTTTTGCAATAGATGGCCTGAAAGAGCTTGTCGGTAAAATGTTTTGTTTTAATCTTGGGAAAACTGTAATAGAAACGCACCAAATGTTGAAGTACACTTTTGGAGACAGCGCTTTAGATCGGACATAAGACTTACGACTGGTTTAACGGTTTCGAAATCGACTGACGATAGCTACCGGTCGGGCAGGCCGTCACACCGGAAAATGTTCACAAAATGAGGGATCAGATTTTGCAATATTGTAGGCATACCATCCAAGACCTCTGAAACACCTTAGAAATAAATTGTGATACTTGTGAGCATTTTTTTCAAAAGAATTCAGCTTGAGAAGGATTACGGCGAGTTTGATGCAAGAATAGTTTCTTGATGATCAAAAGAAACATAGAGTGGAAGTTTGCCCGGAACTAAAACGAGTGCTTCAGGACCATGTAATATTTCTTTCGAAGATTCTCATTTGTGACTAAAGTTAGGATTATGACTATAGCCCTGAAATTAAGCAGCAGACATCGCCATGGAACAGTTCTCCTTCACCGTGGCCAAAAATGCTCGAGAAGTCATGAGTAACATCATCACCAGGTCCTTGTTTTATATATATGAGGGCTATTCGGAAAGTAAGGTCCGATCGGTCGCGAAATGGAAACCGCTGCGAAAATGAAAATTGTTTTGTCTGCAACAGTTAACTACACCTTACAATTACTTCTCTATGTAGTCGCCGCTCCAACTTTCCAACACGCTTATCATAGAAGGCAGGCTCCTGTGCCTTTCATGAATTCTCTACGCTAGTCCATAGTTCGTCGCCTGCGCCAAAATGTTGTCTTCATAGCCAGCGGTTCATGTGAGCAGAGATGAAAAAGTCATGGGAAGCCAACTACGGGCTGTATTGTGGATGATCAAATACTCCCCATCGAAAACGCTGCAGGATCATCTTCATCGGTCCAGAAGATTGTGGCCGGCTGCAGACATCAGGCGAAACTCTCGGCAGTCCCTCATACTTGGCGCGAGACACTGTTTTCTGGGCACCTTTACCTGCTCACTGTGTGTTCAGAACTGAAAAGAGTGACGTGATGCGATCGACGGGCATACTAGAGACACTACTCAACACATGTGCAAAGTTCCATCGGATTTTCAATTGGTTTTCATTTCACGCCCGATCGGACCTTGCTTTCCGAATAGACCCTGTATATATACCTCGAGGGGAACAACTTTTGTTAGAGACGAAGTGTTCGCTGACGCTTCCCAGAGACGTCGGGGTTCTTCGGTATTGCAGTTACCGCAATTTTTCTATTTGACAGTGTCTGTATGGTTGTCCTTCTGACATGCATGTCTGAAGGAATAGACACTGCTGACGATCGACAGTCGTATTACATTATGAAGCGTAATCTTCTAGTGTTCGCCGGCTCTGAGACAACGAGATTCCCGCGAACTAGCAAGGTCTGTTGACCAGGTGGGCAGCATACTACCTGCCCCAGTAAATGAATTGGTAAGAGTGATTTTCAACAACAACAACAAAAAAAGAATGAATGTCTTTAAGCGAAGAAAGCTATTTTTAGAATTCGAATCAGCAACTTCGATTGTGCCTGTCCTACCGTATTTTACGACTCGAAGATAGGAAACACATAGTGCTTACTCCGTGCCGCCTCTCAAAAGCATAACCAGTTTTAAACGTTGCAAAGAGTCTGAAACCCATTGTACATACAGACTATCTCAGGAGGAATGGTCGGTATTCAGGATATGGCAGGAGCGATCATTCTAAGCAAAAAGTCTAGTAAATATGGACTCTAAAAGGCGTACCTTAAGAGCTATGAGCACTTCTTCTTCGATAATTTGAAACAAATCTCTTCTACTGCAAACTTCCTACTTTCCATATTTTGGGAGGAGATGACATGGACAAAAAACAATATCTAGTTAACATGGGCTCTAAAATGAATTCGTTAAGAGCTATGAGCACTTGTTCAGTAGAACAGAAGTGTTTCACAGTAGCGAAGATAAATAGCTCTTAAAGTATGCATTTTAGAGACCATCTTAAATGGACATTTTATTCTTGTTTTGGTCCATACCACCACCGATCAAAATATGGAAATCAAAGAGCTTACAGTAGAAGAGGTCTGTTGCATAGTATCGAAGATGCAGTGCTCATAGCTCTAGTCCATATTTAACAGATTTTTTTTTGCTTCGAATGATCGTTCCTGCCATGTCCTTGAATATTGACCATTCTCCTGGGATGTATATACAGGGTGATTGTAATTAAAGCTAAACTTTCAAAACGCTGTAGAAGTAACATCACTGGTCAGAATGACGTCAAATTGCAACCGAATATTATCGGAGAAGGAAGAACACGTATGGCATTAGAAAAAGAATAGTGCGAAAATTGATCAATAGATGGCGCTTTACGAGTCAGGATACCTAAATGATAACATCTGTCATGCTCACGACCAAGTGAAGTTGGTATAAACACGCCGGGTACACGGCTTTTCCTCCTTTCGCGTTTGAGACGTTCGCCATGACTGTCTCAATCCAGGATCGCGCTCTGCTTGTAATGCTGTATTACAGGCATGATGACTGTGCACACGTCACTCTGTAGAAGTTCCGGACACTGAAGGGTTTGAAGAAAGGCGTTGGTCTGATGACTGCCGTGGGTCTGGAGGAAATCATTCAGAAATTCGAAAAGACGGGTTCTTTTGGTGTGCAGCCGGGTAGAGGGAGGAAACGAATTGATTGACATCAGTGGAAGCAGTGGCCACAGCAATGCAGGAGGAGACGAGTGGTGATATGCAAACGTATAGTGCACGGAGAATGCCCGTACATTGGGCATACCCATGAGCACGGTGCATAAAATCCTACGAAACATCCTGCTTTGTTATCCATTGAAAATAACCCATGTGCACGAGTTGCTTCCTGTTGGTTTGCCAGTAAGTGAGATCTTTGCTTTAGAATTTCTTGCTCGCATGGAAGTGGACAGTGAATGGCCGTGGAAGATTTTGTGGACAGACGAAGCCCACTTCCATCTGACAGGATAAGTCAATACAGGAATTGTCGAATATGGGCAACGGAATATCCACAGGCAAATCAGCCAGTACTTCATCCTGAAAAGGTCACTGTGTGGTACGGATTTACGGCATCATTTATTATAGCGCCATAGTTTTTAGAACAGACAGGTGTTTCCGGTCCTGTTACCTGTACCGTCACTGATAAGCGCTTTGAGTGTATTTTGCGCAACCACATCATTCCAGCTCTCCAACAGCGTGGATTTGTGGATGGGATCATTTTTATGCAAGATGGCGCACCTCTGCACATTGCAAATCCAGTTAAGCAGCTGCTGAAGCGCCATTTCGGAAATGATAGAATTATTAGCCGCCATTTCCCTACAGCCTGGCCGTCCCGATCACATGATCTTAATTCATGTTCAGTGTTCCGATTGGAAAATTAGCTGCACTGAAGGCACTCATTGCGCAACACATTCTGAACGTGACCCCGGAAACATTTCGATCAGTTGTGGAATTCTCGATTCCAACTTGTTGCAGAAAACGGAAGACAGCATATTAAGCGTGTTTTGCGCCAGTCACACGGAAATTAATAATCCGATTGATGCCTTTTATGCAGTTTTTAGCCTTAGGAGAATTAAAAACCGATGCGATTTATGCTTTTTATGCGGTTTTTGGCCTCAGGACAATTAAAAACCCATATGATTAATGCTTTTTATGCGGTTTTTGGCCTCAGGATAATTAAAAACCGAAGCGAGGATGCTTTTTATGCGGTTTTTCGCCTCAGGACACTTAAAAACCGATTTTTCTCATCCGATAGGATATGTCCCTGTTGCAGTGGATGAGCTTACATAATTAACAGTATCACAGCTGTACACCCATGCACACTGAGTAGTGCAGTTTGTTTAACGTCAAACGTACAGTTTAGGCATTGTTGTGTGATTCATTTGTCATTTGTGGTCGACTACTACTAAATTATGATGATTACAGCGCCATCTATTGCTACATTTTGTAACTATTTATTTTGCTTCTGCCGTACGTTTTCCCCCTTCTCCGATAACATTCCGTTGCAATGTGACGTCATTCTGACCAGTGGTGCTATTTCTACAGCGGTTTGAAAGTTTAACTTTAATTATAATCTCCCTGTATATTGAGACATTGTTCATAACGAGTTTTAAGGGAATGAGGAGAAAAACTCAACAGAAGGGGCCTACGAATGACTGGGTACTCCACTATTATAATTCACGACTGCACAGGCCCTACGGTAACCAGACTAAAAATCAGATGATAGCCTACGTGACTTCTTTCTCCACCACAAAATGAAAATCAAATTGAAAGGTCGAATTTCTGATACAGTGAAGGAGATCCAAGCGGAATTGCTGAGCGTAATAAGCATCTAAGAAAAAAAAACACTTTCAGAATGCTTTTCAAAAGTGGCAGAATCTGTGTATTCATTCCCAATATTTCGGCGACTTTTGGGTACCACTTCGTACTTAACGAGCTATCCGTAACTGTAGTTGTACTTGTATAATTGTAAGCATGTCAGAGTTTAAATGAATTTCGAATGAACATGCTGTACCAAAAGTAATCTCCATAAGGAGCAGAGAAAAAGGGCACGCTTACACTGAAAATGGCCGCCGCGTGGTTAACGAGACCTCTACAATGCATTGCGGGCCGGCGTTCTCCCATTTCCACAGGCGCCACGATTAGTAATGAAGCGCCGTGTAGCGAGCAGCGTAAAGCGCCGGCCATTTACATTGGAGAGGGCCGGCTATGCTCATTCACGTCCCAGGAGGTGTGGCCACGCCTCCCTCACTCTGGCGTCCGTGGCGTGGCGCGCCACAGCCTTTTAGCATATCGCCCTTTAAAGCCCCGCGAGCAGCTGCAATATTGTAAACGCGCTCTGTCGCCTGCTGCGTTTACACCGCGGAGCGCAGCTTCCAAGCGCTTGCTACGTTTCTGCGTGGTGAAAGCACTCCCATCATAAAACATCCATCTCGTAAAGTACCGCGTACAGAAATCATTTCAATGGCACAGTTTCTCAACACTTGCATCTACGAAACCACATTCACTGTTACACTGCAGACATGAGGCTGGAGTCCAAGATACACTAATGAACCAAAAAACTATGACCGGTTGCTTAGTCCGGCTTTGGAACGCAATACAGTAGTGATTCTGCGTGACATGAATCGACAACCTTTGTAGGTTTCTGGAAGTATGTCGCACCAGATGCCTACGAATAGGTCAGTGATGGAGTGTAAGGCTAGTTCGCGTCCGTAGTAGAATACTACACGTGCACCCTGGGTAACGCTAAATGAACTAGCACTAAAGGCAACCAGATAATCCAGATAATCGTGTGCTGGATCTCCTGGTAAACACATCATGAATGATACCGACCAAATGAACGATGAAGAATTGACTAGAGCACTCGGACCGTGCCTCCGAGTCTGCCACCTAAACATTGAAGGCATAAGTAGGAGCAAATGTGAATTTCTCCAGAGAGTTCTCACTCAGAACAAAATCGACGTAGTCGCGATACAAGAGACTCATGCGGAAAACATAGATCAGCTGGCCTCTAGAGGAAAAATCCCTGGATTCGAGATACTGGGGGCCACCTATCACCGTAATTACGGCGTGGCAACCTACATACGAAATAAGATAGAAAATGCTTCCCTGTGTAAGATATCTACAGACAACAACATACATGAAGTTGCTGTCAAAATTGGCGAGACCATTATAGTTAACATCTATAAGCCTCCCGGCTGTCCATGGCCTCCAGAAGTACTCCAAGAATATCCCCACCCTGCTATCTACGTAGGAGACTTTAATAGTCACCATGAGAACTGGAAGTACGCACGAAACGACCAGAACGGTGAATCCCTGATGAGCTGGAGTGAGGAGACTAACACCCACCTGATTTTCGACGCCAAGGACCGCGGATCATTTCGATCAGCAGCATGGAGACGAGATTATAACCCTGATTTATGTTTTGTCACTAAAAACAAAAACAACCAACCGCTAGCCGCAACTCGTGAAGTCCTGTCTGATTTCCCACATAGCCAGCATCGCCCTGTTATCTTAAAAGTCGGAATTAACATCCCAATCATAAAATCCTTTCCTCGCCCACGATGGAATTTCCAGAAGGCAGACTGGGCCGCCTTTGCAGAAAACCTTGACAAGTGTCTAGGTTGGATACCCCCGACTAGGGACAACTATGACAGATTTGTGGGAGCAGTCATCGCCACGGCTAAGAGGAATGTACCCAGAGGTTACCGGAAAGAGTACATCCCTGGCTGGAATGAGAGATGCGAAGACCTGTACCAGGAATTTACCGAAACCAACAACCAAGAAATCGCGGACGAACTGTTGCACAGCTTAGACGCAGCTCGACGGGAAAAATGGATGGACACCGTGGAGAATCTAGATTTCACTAAATCCAGTAGGCAAGCATGGACCCTACTCCGTAACCTGGGAGGCAGTAAACGTAAAATAAAAGACACCCACCCGATAACCCCTAACAATGTGGCCGCACACATAGTTAGAACCTCAAGAGCACCAAGGGACAGAACACACACCACGACCGTCAAACGTGAATTAAGATCCTTAAAACAAAGGGCATCGCCTACCTCCGAATTTTCCCAGCCTATCACAGCGGAAGAAGTTGCAGCAGCCTTGTCAAAAATCAAAAGTGGCAAGGCTCCCGGCTTCGATGGCATCCACCCGGAATTTCTACTTCACTGTGGAAAATATACTAGAACACGGCCCGCAAATTTCTTAACAGATATTTTAGAATTGGGTAATATCCCACACCAGCTTAAACGAGCAAAGATTATAGCGATACTAAAGCCAGGCAAACCTAATGACATGCCCCAAAACTACCGCCCTATCGCTCTGCTGAACTGTGTCTATAAGCTGTTGGAACGTATCATCTACAACAGAATAAGCGGAAAAATTCTTGAAGTGGTACCGATTGAACAGGCAGGTTTTCGACCCAATCGCAGTTGCACCGACCAGATCCTCTCCCTAGCAACTCATATAGAGGCGAGTTTTCAGAAAAAACTCAAAACATCAGTAGCCTTTATTGACCTATCAGCCGCTTATGGTACCGTTTGGCGACAAGGCCTGATATTTAAGTTGCTGCGGGTCATACCATGTAATAAGCTGGCCAACCTCATTGATAACATGCTCACAGATAGAAGTTTCAGAGTCATAATGGGCGACTTAAAAAGTGACCAAATGAAGCTCAACAATGGTTTACCACAAGGCTCCGTTCTGGCGCCATTGATGTTTAACCTCTACATATCTGACTTACCTGAAACCACTTCTCAAAAATTCGGATATGCCGACGACTGGGCAATAGCTGCAAGAGGCAGATCAATGGAGGCAACGGAAAACACATTAACTGCGGATCTAACAAAGCTGGGAGATTACTTCCGAAGGTGGAGATTACGACCAAACGCGACAAAAACGGAGGTGACATGCTTTCACCTCGACAATGCCCAAGCAAAAAGAAAGCTCAACGTTCATTTCGAAAACAGGCAGCTAAACCATAATAATTACCCCAGATATCTAGGCGTCACCTTTGACAGAACCCTAACATTCAAGGAACACCTACGTAATACAGCCGCAAAACTTCAAACTCGAAATAATATCATACAGAATCTATGTGGGACCACGTGGGGCTCTTCCGCGGCTGTACTGAGATCTTCGGCTCTGGGACTTGTCTACACAACAGCAGAATATGCCGCACCGGTATGGCTAAACAGTAAACACACAGGCTTGATCGATGCTCAACTAAACTACACAATGAGGATGATATCAGGAACAATAAAGCCAACGCCTTTACACTGGCTACCTATACTGAGCAACATTCCCCCACCGGACCTGCGCAGAGAGAACGCTCTCTTACGCGAGTATGGAAAAGTGCTGAACAACGAGAAACTGCCAATCCATAAGGATGTTCCTGCCCTGGAGATGAACAGATTGCACTCAAGACACCCCTCTTTAAAAAAGGCAAAAAATACGCATCCTCTCAACCCGGATTATGGCAACCTCTGGAAAATGCGGTGGAGAGAATCTGTGCCCCAAAACCTGCAGAATATGCCATCCATCAATGTCCAACCACCAGGATTCAATTTGCCAAGGAAAACTTGGACGACCCTGAATCGAATTCGGACAAACAACGGCAGATGTGCAGACAGCCTCCACAGGTGGGGTAAAATCACCACCCCGAGATGTGACTGCGGTGCGGACCGGCAGACGATTCGTCACATCGTGGAAGATTGCCCTCTGAGACGTTTTGCAGGAGACCCCAATGAGTTTCTGACCGCGACTGAAAGTGCAATAGACTGTGTCACAAATCTGGATGTTTGTTTGTGAACTTTTGTTTGTTATACACACTATTTTTAAACACTTTTATGTCTACAACTATATGTTACACACTGTGACTACTCTTTATTTCTGTGTCTTATGATTTTTATGTCTTTTCTATATGATGTGTTATATGCCATAAGCTAAATAAATAAATAAGGTCAGTCATTCCCGTAAGTTAAGTGCCTGTGGTTTGCGGACGCGAAGCAGGCGCCAGGTTGCGTTGCAGAAGTGTTCCATCTGGTTCAGATTAGACGAATTTGGTGACGGCCAAAACGTCAATGTTAGGTCACTCCCATGCTACTCTCAAACCACTGTCGCACGACTGAAGCTTTGGGGCAGGGACAGTTGTCCTCCAGGAAAATGCCATTGCTGTCGAAGAATACATCAAGCATGGAGAGAATCCTGAAGTCTGCAATAATGTACACAACGTATTGTCCAAAGAACGAGGCCCCATGTCATATGGTGCAGCACTGTCTAATCATCGCCTACA
The DNA here is from genome assembly GCF_021461385.2 of Schistocerca piceifrons. Classification (NCBI taxonomy): domain Eukaryota; kingdom Metazoa; phylum Arthropoda; class Insecta; order Orthoptera; family Acrididae; genus Schistocerca; species Schistocerca piceifrons. The sequence continues at coordinate 434,728,994 of NC_060144.1, read as the reverse complement.
CGACAGCATCGTCTTAGTCAGATCCAGAAGCGCTGGAACCGTATAAATTTAAGCTCAGCTGAAAACTGAGATGTTATGGTTTTTATTGTGGTCTTCACTCTGAAGACTGGTTTGTTGCGGCTCTCCACGCTACCCGATCCTATGCAGTCTTCTTCATCTCTGAATAACTACTGCAACTTACCTCCTTCTGACGCTCCTTACTGTATTCATCTCTTGGTCTCCATCTATGATTTTCAACCCTCTAATATTAAATTGGTGATCCCTTGATATCTCAGAATGTGTCTTATCAACCAAACTCTTCTTTTAGTCAAGTTGTGTCACAAATTTCCTGTCATTCCAATTCTATTCAGTATCTCCTCATTAGTTACTACGTCTAACCGATCCAATTTGGAGCATTCTTCTGTAGCACCTCTATTAAAACGCTATATTCTTTTCTTGTCTAAACTGTTTCCACGTTTCACTTCCATACATGGCTACACTCCGGACAAATACTTTCAGAAAAGACCTCCTAACACCTAAATCTATATTTGATGTCAACAATTTGTTATTTTTCAGAAACACCTATCTTGCATTGCCAGTCTACTTCTTATATCCGCTCTACTTCGGTCACCGTCAGTTATTTTGCTTCCCAAATAGCAAAACTCATCTACTACTTTTATTGTCTCGTTTCCTAATCTAATTCTCTCTGTATCGCCTGATTTAATTCGACAACATTCCATTATCGTTGTTTTGATTTTGTTGACATTCATCTTATATCCTCCTTTCAAAACGGTGTCCATTTCATTCAACTGCCTTTACAATTCCTTTGCTGTCTCTGATGGCGCTGCGGTCGCAGGTTCGAATCCTGCTTCGGGCATGAATGTGTGTGATGTCCTTAGGTTAGTTAGGTTTAAGTAGTTCTAAGTTCTAGGGGACTGATGACCTCAGACGTTAAATCCCATAGTGCTCAGAGCCATTTGAACCATTTGCCTCTGATGGGATTACAATGTCATCAGCAAACCTCAACGTTTTTATTTCTTGTCCCTAAATATTAATGTGTTTCCAAATTTTTGTTTTGTTTCCTTTACTGTTTGCTCAATGTAAAGATTAAATAACATCTGGGGTAGAGTACAATCCAGTCTGATTCCCTTCCCAACCAGTGCTTCAATTTCATGCCCCCTCGACTTTTGGAGCTGCCGTTTGATTTCTGTATAGGTTGTAAAATAGCCTTTTACCCCCTGCAATTTCCCCCTGCTGTCTTCAAAATTTCAAAGAGAGTGTCCCAGTCAATATTGTCAAAATCTTTAGATCTATAGATGCTATAAACATAGGTTTGTCTTTCCTTAACCTATCTTCTAAGAGAAGTTCTAGGGTTATTGCCTCACGTGTTCCGGCATTTCCCCGGGATCCAAATTTGATCTTCCTCGAGGTCAGCTTGTACCAGTTTTTCCTTTCTTCTACAAAGAATTTTCGTTAGTATTTTGCAAGCATATATTGTTAAACATGTAGTCCAGTAATATTCACCTGTCAGCACCTGTTGTTTCGGTACTAGAATACTTACATTCTTCTTGAGATCTGAGAGAATTTCGTCTGTGTCATACATCTTACTCATAAGACGGAATAGTTTTGTCACGGTTGGCTCTCCCAAGGCTATCATTAGCCCTGGTGGAATGTCGTCCACTCCAGGGGCCTTGTTTCGGAGTGTGACTATCACTCTGTATTATATCAGGTGGTAAAAGTTACAGGACAGAGCGACAGTGCTTGTAGTGGACGTGGATTGTTCCCAAGTTAATTATTTCTATCGGTTCAAAATTTTAATAAAGTTGTCTAATATTTTTTGTGCTTTGTAGTATCCGCTCGACCACCTGCAGAAGTAAATGTAGGCCTGCTAGGAACCACCATAGATCCGACGCGGTTGTCTCAAGGGAGCTCATGTTGAAAGCTGGAAGTTAATACTTCTTCGTAAGGTTGACCAATGATTCTGCTGTGGTGTGCGTACACAAACTCGGAGTCTGAGATATTATTATGGCGAGAAGTGGCGAGCGAACAGTTGCTGTACGTTATTGTTACTTGCTTGCGCACTGGAGGGATTTTGTCAGATTGGTGTATGCATACAGTGAGAGTAATATTCGTATCTTTGCTGTTGCCAGAGCCGTGTTTATTGACTTTAGACATTGTGAAATAATTAAAGTCTGTGTAAAGTTTGTCAATGTTTAAATTATTTTGCAAATATAGTAAATTAAAGTATTTATTGGTTGCTTTCTTTTTCTTTCTTTTCCACCGTTTAAGCTGGCCCGGTGGCCGAGCGGTTCTAGGCGCTTCAGTCCGGAACCGCGCGACTGCTACGTCGCAGGTTCGAATCCTGCCTCGGGCACGGATGTGTGTGATGTCCTTAGGTTAGTTAGGTTTAAGTAGTTCTAAGGGACTGATGACCTCAGATGTTAATTTTTTGCCTTCTAAGAATTGCTTTTGCACTTTTATAGAATTCTATAACGCATTACGAAAATTTCCTGGTTGAGTTACGTTTAATTCGGAAAAAAACAATGCTGAGAATGTAAATGACGTAATACAAGTAAAACTCCGTGGCGCTATTGTCCAGTAGAACACTGTCGACTAACAGCTGGTTCATCCATTTCCTAATGCGTAACTAGACACCATAATGAAGAGGATAGGTGATCAAAAGACAAATGGCCAGGCTGTTAATGTCCGCTTTCCAAATCACTGCAACAATCTATCCTGCAAGTAGTTCCTCATTTTTGTTTTCCAGTCTCAGTGGAACTCTTTCCAAACCTTCCAGCAATGCAAATTTCTTGGTAGTACTGGCCAAAGACTCATTATTCCCGTGTGGAAGTGGTCACACTCACCATAAAGCCATCAAAACCTAAGAGTAAATAGTGTCTTGAGAAGCACAGCTTTCGCAATGATGGCTAAAGGCGTGACACATGTTTGAGGACTTCGACCTGAGTGAACGAAGCACGTAGAAAATCCAATGACGTCACAGGAAAGCGTGAGGGCTCATGTCTCATATCAGACTTATTCAGCCTTTCCTCCTCATTGACAATTACATCAACAAGTTCTAGCTTTTTGGATAAGATATAAAAATTTCATCAGTTTCGACAGCAAACCAATACCGACAACGATAGTTCAGGGGTACATGCCGACGTAGCAAGAAGAAGATGAAGAGACAAAAAAAGTTTATCGGGATATTGAACGGGTAATTCAGTACTAAAGGGAGATGAACATCTAATGGTCATGAGGGTTGGGACGGGGTTGTAATGGAAGGAATAGAAGAAAGGGTCCCGGGGGGAACACGGGCTTGGTACTAGGAATGAGAAAGAAGAAAGGCAAATTGAGTTCTGCAATAAATGTCACATGGTAACAGCCAATAATCTGTTGAAAAAACACAAAAGGAGGAGGTATACTTGGAAAAGAACCGGAAACATGGGAAGATCCCAGCTGGTTAGGCAAGGCAAAGATTTCGAAATCATGTATTGGACTGTAAAGCGTACCCAGGGGCAAAGAATCAGATCACAATTGAGCAATCATGAAGTGTAGGCTGAAGTTTAAGAGAAACATCCGGAAGAATTAGTGTGACAGGAAGTGGGACACTAAAATACTGAGGAACGATTAGACAAGATGTTGTACAGAGAAACATACTCTAGGTGCAAGGAAGGTAACTGCGAAGAAACTGAAGAAATACTTCAGTGCATCGATGAAAGAATGAAGCACAAAAATGTTCACGGAAAAACAGGAATCCAGCAGTATCATAAATCACTTAGTAATAAGTAAGCAGGAAGTGCAGGAAAGCCAAGGCTAAATGAATGCAGGAAAAAAATGTGAAGAAATTGAAAAAGAAATGATCGTCGGAAGGACAGACAATGCATACAGGAAAGTCAAAACAATCTTTGGTGAAACTGAAAGCAAGGACAGTAACATTAAGAATGCAATGGGAATTCCACTGCTAAACGCAAAGGAGAGAGATGACAGAGGGAAAGAGTGCACTGAGGCCTCTGTGAAGGGAAGGATTTGTCTGTTGATTTGTTATAAAAATAAATTGGAGTCAATACGGAAGGCATAGGGTGTCCAGTATCAAAGTCATTATCTAAAAGAGTTCTAGAAGACCTATACCAGATAAGGCAGAAGGGATAGATAACATACATCGGAATTCATAAAAACATTGGGGGAACTGGCAGCCAAATGATAATTCAGTTTGGTGTTTACAATGTATGAGACTGGAGACGTGCCATCAGACTTTCGGAAAAAATCATCCACACAATTGCGAAGATAACGAGGCCCGATAAGTGGAAGAACTATCGCACAATCAGCTTAACAGCTCATGCATCCAAGCTGCTGACAAGAATAACGTTCAGAAGAGGGGGAAAGAAAATTAAGAATCTTTTACATGGCGATCAGTTTGGCTTTGGGAAAGTTAAGGGACCAGAGAGGCAGTTCTGACATAACATTTGATAATGAAAGCAAGACTGAAGAACAATCAAGACACGTTCATAGGATTTCTCGAACTAGAGAATGCGTTCCAGAATGTAAAATGGGGCAAGATGTTCAAAATTCCTAGAAAAATAGTTGTAAGCTATAGGGAAAGATGAGTAATACACAATATGTACAAGGCCCAAGAAGGAAGAATAAGTTTGGATGAACAAGAACGAAGTGCTCGGATTAAACAGGGTGTAAGACAGGGGTAAATACTTCATTTGTACTGTTTAATCTGTACATCGGAAAGCAATGACGGAAACAAAGGAAAGATTCAAGGGTCTGATTGAAATTCAGGGTGAAAGGACATGAATGAAAAGATCCGCTGTTGACATTGCTGTCCTCAGTGAAAGTGGAATGAATTACAGAATCTGTTGAATGAAACGAATAATCTATTGAATACAGAAAATGGATTGAGAGTAAACAGAAGAAGGACGACAGCAATGAGAAGCTGCAGAAATGAGAGCAGCGGGAAACTTTAACATCGTAATTTGTGATCACGAAGTAAACAAAGTTAAGGAATTCTGCTGCCTAGGCAGCAAAATAATCCATGTCAGAGGTAGCAGGGAGGACATAAAAAGCAGACTAGCACTGCCAAAAAGGGCATTGCTGACCACGAGAAGTCTACTGGAATCAAACATAAATCTTAATTTGAGGAAGAAATTTCTGAGAATGTGCGTTTGGAGCACAACATTGTACGATAGTGTATCATGAACAGTGGCAAAACCGGAACACAAAGAGATTCAAAGCGTTCGAGATGTGAGGCTACGAACAAATGTTGAAAATTAGATGAACCGGTAAGATAAGAAATGAGGAGGTTCTCCGCAGAATCGGAGAAGAAAGGAACAGGTAGAAAACTCTGACGAGAAGATGGGGCAGGATAGAAAGACAGTGTTAAGACTTCAAGTAGTAACTTCCATTGTATTAGAGCGGGGTGTAGACAGTAAAAACTTCAGAGGAAGACAGATATTGGAATATATCCAGCAAATAATTGAGGACGTATGGTGCAAGTGCTACTCTTTGATGAAGAGGTTGACGCAGGAAAGGAATTCGTGACTTACTGTTTGCGTCTAGTGTATATATCAAGTTTGTATTGCGTGTATCTGAGACGGGGCGAGGGAACAACCCGGTATTTTCCTAACTGGATGTGGGAAACCGCATAAAAGCCACATCAAGGTTGCCCGGCTCATCAACCAGCGAAGCGTATTCGATACGTGGTTGGGTAGCCTCCCCGTCCGTCGGCAGTGGGCGTGTTAGCGATGTCGACTATGCTGGCAGGTCGATATGCTTTTCCTTTTGAGTAAGTAATTCCTGAGACACGAGTCGGGGACTCGCGTTAAAGTCAGAGAGACGCGAGCAGGTGCTGTGCGTGACGTCATGCGCCGTAGGGGCAGCTGCAGCACGCAAGAGCGCGCCCAAGGAGAGGCGGTCAGTTCAGTTCAGCAGGTGCCCCATTTAACGACACGCACACGTAAACAAAGCAAGGGCTGTGTCCACCTGTCCTCCTCAGTATCTACGGTACGTTTCTGGTCGAGGGGAATTCATAGACTCCACACATACAGTTTCTCGTCTGCATTTTAATGGATGAAACCTCGAAATCTGCTAAGTATAACAAACTGATTCATCAGAAATAAGATTAACGCTCGAGGTAAATATACTGTAAGTTCGCCAGGCGCGTTCCAGAAAAGGCCTTGACTGAAATGCAAATGTACTAGCACTGCCTGACATTCACTTCCAAAAGGAAGTCGTTAAGTTAGAGGCTGACTTCGCCGCTTTGTTGCGTCTAATCTACATCTATACTCTGCAAGCCTTATGGTGTGTGGCGGGGGTACTTCCTGACTACTTTCAATTCCCACTTTTCTTGTTCCAGTTGAGAATGGAACTTGAGAAGAACGACTGATGACAAGCCTCCGTGTTGCACGAATCTTCACGATCCCTACATTAGATACGCATAGGAGGAAGCAGTATTTTACTTGATTCTTCTAAGGACGTTCACTTTCAGAATTTTAACAGCGGACCGCACCGTGATCCACAACGAACATTATAGTGACACTTTCGCGCTGAGACACTCCACTCTTCTTTGGATATTCTCTAATTCTCCTATCAATACCATCTGGTACAGATCCCAGAATGACGAACAATATTCAAGTATTGGTTGAACAACGCACCGTGCACTATTTACTCCTTGAGGTGATGGGTAAAAAAGAGTGGAGACCTGTTGTTTTGCCATTTTTTATGTTTTGTGGAGATCATGAAGGTAGCAGCGTAACCATTGCTTTATTCCATTTGTTTGACTGTATTTAATTTAGTTTGGAAGTTGTTGTCACTTATGACAACGGATGTCTACATTTTTTTTTTCAAGGTGACGATTCCATCTTTGTGTCTAGCCTTCGGACGCAGAGATACTGGCTGGACTGCGGCGTCCTGTTAGTTGACTCTCGTCGCTGCGACATACGTCATGCGCGACACCGGATACGCACACATGGCCTGCACCAGCGGTCCACATCCGCTGCGCTCCGCCAACGTCAGCGGCAATGACCGGGCGCAGTGTTTGACGAGCGAGCCGCCCGACGTTCCCATAAAAGTGAGAGTGCGCCAAAGTACTCAGCAATGTCGATATATTTTCCAAAAACATCGATTATATCGGCGATATTTCTTTCGCCTATATATCGATATCGTAATGGCAATACCGAGTGCTGATATTTTTATTGTATGTTAAATTTTTTTCGCAATTTTCAGTAAATATTTGAAGTTGTTCTTTTGAACTTGTAGTAGAACATAATTTTACATTCACTATGTGAAAGAGTTTTTCTACTCTTTGAGCTTTCATCTTTGAGTGTTTGAAGCAAGTATAGGTGCACTGGGGATGGCGGTGTGAATGGAATAACAAGATTTTCGATGTGAAGAAATAGCACAACTGTTGCATTGAAAACAATTTTTAAAGCAACTAGTGTGCTATTTCTCCACATCCGCATTCTTCAAAAATAATTGCTGAAAACGATGAATTAAAGTCCAAATGACAAGATTAGTCTGTATGGCGGGAGGAGACGAGTGAGTTGAAATGCTGTCGTAATCGGCTTTCGGCGCTACTTACAGAAACTGCAACATTTAGCTTCATCACGCAATTTTGACACTACAGCTGCTAGGTCGGTAGCGTCAGCAGAAATGAAAAAAACAGGAAAGTCGACATGATGTGTTCCGGAAAAATCCAGTATGTGACGAAACCGAACGACGGGCCGTCTTACACCTTTTATTGCGCCAGTTACATGAAATTACTATTGGTAGCAAAAAGGTTATCGACAAGCGTGAACGTGCATCGCTTTCCTTTCAGTTCTTGATCTAAAGGGGGCTAGGCAGGCTGCTAGCTTGTTGATGTACATAATATTTAATAATAAATCAGTACTTAAATATACAGTTCTAAAACTGGCAGTTTATTTACAATATGCAGCTGATATTTTTATAGGCAGGTAGATCGATATTTTCTCCACCAATATGCCGATACATCGATACTTTCAACGGTATATCTAGAACCTATCATGATATTTTTTAAATATAGATTATGGGATTCTCTATATTTTTTACGTATCAACAGTCCTACTCAGCAGTCTGACATGGTGACAACGGGAAATTTGGTGACCCCATGCACGGCAATATCCCACTGGACTGGATCAATACGGACGTGCGTAACGGGGGTCGATGGACTTAAATTAGTAATAGAATGTTTCTACTATCAGAAGATTCTGACGCATCGGTAGCAGAGTCATTCAAAGATGGCCTAAACTTACAGTACGGAAATATCCAAAGTGTATGGTATTAATAGGTGGCAACTTTAACACGCCCAATGTTAACTGGGAAAACTACACATACGTTATCGACGGTTAGAGCAAACAGTCTTACAAATTAATACTGGGAACTTTATCTGATAACTTCCTCCTCTCACAACCAGTCCGACAACCCAGACGCGAAAGGAATATTCTTGACCTCCTAGTTACGCAGAGTCCTGATCGTTTTGAGACTGGCAACAATGAGAGAGCGATTAACGATCATGATGCTATTGCAAGAACAATGGCCACAAAGATATCTAGAAAAGCATTTGTGTTTAGTCAAACTGATAATCACTATCAGCTTGTTTAAAGAATGAACTGAAAATATTTAGTTCACACCTGGCAAATGCAAAACAAAAATTGAAAGACATTGTAAACCGAAGTCTGAGTAAGTACGCAGTAAATTCGTAACACTGGAATTGTGCAACCTCCGTCATTAACTGTATAATGACCTGTGGTGTGTTTACATTGATGCAGAATTAGATCACTGTAGTCGCATTTAAATCTACATCATACTCTGTGCAAGCCACCTAATGGTGTAAGATGAACAAGACTTCTGGTACCACTAAACTGATCCCCCCTTCTCTGTTCCACTCGTGAATGGTGCGTGTGAAGAATAATTGTCGGTAAGCCTCTGTATTGGCCCCAATTTGTCGAATTTTCTCGTCGTGATCGTCAGGCGAGATGTATGTGGGAGGATACTAATATGTTGTCCGACCCTTCCCGGAAGTGCTCTCTCGAAATTTCGGTATTTTAAACCTGCCCGTGATGCAAAACGCCTCTCTTGTAAGGTCCGTCAATGGAATTTGTTAGGCATCTAGCGCCGACTAAGGATTCTGTGGCTAAACGTGCCGATCTTCGTTCAAGCTTCTCTACTTCTCCTATCACTCTTACCTGGTAAGGATCCTACATCGATAAATCTGTCGAACAAGTGCCTTATAAGCTACTTCATTCGTGGATGAACTATATTTCCTTAAGATTCTTCCTACAAATGTGAGTAAGACATCTACTTTCCTACTATTTCTTTTATGTGGTCATCAGTTTTAAGGTCGTTGTGGCTAGATACTGTTTCCAAGACTTTTCATCAATAGTGTAATTTTACAGCAGTGGATTTCTTTTCTTATGTATGCGCTGTATTTTACATTTACTTACGTTCAGAATCAACTGCACCATTCATTAGTCCTCTGCAGGCCAGTCTGCAAATCGATACTGTCTCCTGCCGTTCCTACTTTATTATAGACAATCGCATCATCTGCGAACAGTCTTAAAGAGCATCCGACGCTTTGCCGGCCGAAGTGGCCGCGCGGTTCTGGCGCTGCAGTCTGGAACCGCGAGACCGCTACGGTCGCAGGTTCGAATCCTGCCTCGGGCATGGATGTGTGTGATGTCCTTAGGTTAGTTAGGTTTAACTAGTTCTAAGTTCTAGGGGACTAATGACCTCAGCAGTTGAGTCCCATAGTGCTCAGAGCCATTTGAACCATCCGACGCTTTCTACTAGATCAAATGGTTCAAATGGCTCTGAGCACTATGGGACTTAACAACTGAGGTCATCAGTCCCCTAGAACTTCGAACTACTTAAACCTAACTAACTTAAGGACATCACACACATCCATGCCCGAGGCAGGACTCGAACCTGCGACCGTAGTGGTCGCGCGGATCCAGACTGAAGCGCCTATAACCGCTCGGCCACACCGGCCGGCTCTACTAGATCATTGACATACATTGTAAACAGTAACGGTCCTATCACATTTCTCAGGGTACTCTGGAAATCACCATTGCATCTCTCGATTTTGTTCGCTAAGACCGACTCGTTGATATCTGTCTGCTTTCTGTCTGCTAGGAAGTCTTGAATCCAGTCGCAGATCTGGTCTGTTATTCGATAAGCTTTTTTTTTCGCTAAACGGCAATACGGAAAGGCGTCATACGTCTTCATGACATCATGGAACACGGCGTCAACCTGAGCGTCGTCGTCTATAGCGCTATGGAACTCATTGAGGAACAGAATGAGCTGAGTTTGCGGAATCAGTGTTGATTCTTATAGAGGAGATTTTCGTTCCCAAAAACGTCATAATTCTTGAGCATAAAACTTGTTCCATAATTCTACAACAGATTTACGTCAACGATATAGGCCTATAATTATGTGCATCCGTCCTACGGCCCTTCTTGGAAACGGTAAAGACCTGCGCTTTTTTCTGGTTGCGGGGTATCCGTTGCTCCAGCGATCTACGATAACCTGCTACTAGAAGGACGGGAGCAAGTTCTTTCGCAACTCATACATATGCTCGTATACCTGGGTGTAGCAACTTCTGAGGATCTGAAGTGCAGTGATCACATAGATTCAATAATAGGTGGAGCAGTTGTCGGTCTTCGACTAGAATACTGGGAAAATGCGTTTAGTCTATATAGGAGGCCGATCCATTCCAGAATATTGTTCAAGTGTGCGGGGCTCATAACACATAGTTCTAATAGGAATAACTGAACATATTAAGAAGAGGAGCAAGAATGGTCACAGATTCAATGGGCGAGCGTGACGGAAGTGCTAAAACACCTGAACGTGTAGATGCAGGTCTCCTACGAGTGCGTACTCAGAAAGTTTCAATAACAACCATTCTTCTTCTTCTGCACTCCATGGATTAAGCAGTTTTACTTTTTCTGGCTTCAGAACGTATCTGACCATCGTTTTCTTTGCCATCCCGGATATTTTCTTCCCTTAGGCCTATAGTACACGACTCTTCTTGAAATCTTCTCCATCGGCATTCTGTCAACGTGCTGTCTCCAATCACGACTGTATTTTACAATTTAGTAGGCTGTCCAGTCGTCCTTCGAATAGATGTCAAAAGGGAAGAAGATCGGGGCAGTACCCAACATGACTTTTTCCGCCGCCATCGACGCGCTATAAAGGGTTAATGACAGAGAGCAGGTGCGTGATTGCTACCACGGAGGTCAGGCGAACTCAGTCACAGCACGCAAACTCTACGTCAGAGAAGATAAGGATCTGTAAGGAAACTCAAGCACTGCTCGAGTGCATTCAGCTGTAACGATAAACATTGTCGAAGATGGAACGACAACTGCTTTAACACATATGTTTTTTATTAAATCCTTAGTCATTATCCAGTGGTTTAATTTGAGAGATCGACTATTTTTTCTGGAAGGCTGGTAAATGCAACTTTGATTAATGGTAAAAAAGCCTAAGCGACTTCAGAAAGTAATTCTACGCTAACACCATTGCCTGACAAGAGTGCTGCATGACAGAAGATAGTACAGGTTGCCGCTGTCCAGCAGGCACACTTGTGGTACGGTACGTGCTGTGACATTCCTAGCTGTGGTCGCCAGCATTTTATTTTGCCAGAAGCTCGCCTTGATGCAGCTTGATGCACGTGACGCAGGATATGGTACAAAACAGGAGTGAGGTACAAGCGACAGATGGTACAGTATGTACCAGTACCGTAGGAGAGTCCGCCAATTGTACTGAACTTGCTTCTGATTGGTCGGCAGGTTCAGGTGCTAGGCGCCAAAATGCCAAACTTCTCTTATTAATTACTTATATACTTTTCATCCAGGTTTTAGTATGACAGTCTCTCAGGGTTACCCTACGAGTCTATCGTTTTTGTTTATTAAATTTCACTAGTTTTGAGAAACATAAGATTGACGATACTGCAACCGAAGTGCTTCGGACACCTTCAGAGCGCTTTGGCGCGCCTGGGAGACGAAGTACTTTGGTTGCGCTAGTCACTCTGTTTCGGGCGTTCTAGCGGGCCGGGCACGTATCTCAGTGTCGTGCATTATTTAGATGGGAATATGTAATAGTCACTCTGTTTTGGGTGTTCTTCAGAGCTGGACACGCTGTACTCTATATCGGACGTAACTTAGTTGTCAATACGTAATACTCACTCCGCCTAGTGCGTACCAGAGAATCGGACATGTGAATCATATTTCGGTAGTTGGATGGAAAAGTTATCATACAATTAAGAAAGCTATGTCGAGTGTTGTGAAAGACAATGTAAATGTATGAATATTTGAATAATAACGACATACCATCTGACTTTCGGAAAAGCATCACCCACACAATTCCGAAGACGGCAAGAGCTGACAAGTGCGAGAATTATCGCACAATCAGCTTAACAGCTCATGCATCGAAGCTGCTTACAAGAATAATATACAGAAGAATGGAAAAGAAAATTGAGAATGCGCTAGGTGACGATCAGTTTGGCTTTAGGAAAAGTAAAGGGACGAGGGAGGCAATTCTGACGTTACGGCTAATAATGGAAGCAAGGCTAAAGAAAAATCAAGACACGTTCATAGGATTTGTCGACCTGGAAAAAGCGTTCGACAATATAAAATGGTGCAAGCTGTTCGAGATTCTGAAAAAAGTAGGGGTAAGCTACAGGGAGAGACGGGAGGGAATAATAAGACTGGACGATCAAGAACGAAGTGCTCGTATTAAGAAGGGTGTAAGACAAGGCTGTAGCCTTTCGCCCCTACTCTTCAATCTGTACATCGAGGAAGCAATGATGTAAATAAAAGAAAGGTTCAGGACTGGAATTAAATACAAGGTGAAAGGATATCAATGATACGATTCGCTGATGACATTGCTATCCTGAGTGAAAGTGATGAAGAATTAAATGATCTGCTGAATGGAATGAACAGTCTAATGAGTACACAGTATGGTTTGAGAGTAAATCGAAGAAAGACGAAGGTAATGAGAAGTAGTAGAAATGAGAACAGCGAGAAACTTAACATCAGGATTGATGGTCACGAAGTCGATGAAGTTAAGGAATTCTGCTACCTAGGCAGTAAAATAACCAATGACGGACGGAGCAAGTAGGACATCAAAAGCAGACTCGCGATGGCAAAAAAGGCATTTCCGGCCGAGAGAAGTCTACTAATATCAAATACCGGTCTTAATTTGAGGAAGAAATTTCTGAGGATGTACGTCTGGAGTACAGCATTGTGTGGTAGTGAAACATGGACTGTGGGAAAACCGGAACAGAAGAGAATCGAAGCATTTGACATGTGGTGCTGTAGAGGAATGTTGAAAATTAGGTGGACTGATAAGGTAAGGAATGAGGAGGTTCTACGCAGAATCGGAGAGGAAAGGAATATGTGGAAAACACTGATAAGGAGAAGGGGCAGGATGATAGGACATCTGCTAAGCCATGAGGGAATGACTTCCATGGTACTAGAAGGAGCTGTAGAGGGCAAAAACTGTAGAGGAAGACAGAGATTGGAATACGTCTAGCAAATAATTGAGGACGTAGGTTGCAAGTGCTACTCTGAGATGAAGAGGCTAGCAAAGGAAAGGAATTCGTGGCGGGCCGCATCAAACCAGTCAGTAGACTGATAACCAAAAAAAAAACCAAACAGGATATATTAATGAAAAGTGTCGCATACCATCATTGTCACTACTACAGATCTTGCCCTCTGTGGATACAGAGACTATCCTGGGCAAGTGGTATCCCGTAAAAAGCACAATCACAGGTTCGAATTAACAGCGTAGCAGTCTCCGCCGAAGAAGATGCCACGACAGACGAGCTGTCTTCTGCGCTGGGCACACAGCTTTAGAAGACGACAGGTTGGTGGAAAGAACAGTCGAGAGACTCTAATTCAGATCTCTCCAGGTTCCAGATCTGTCTTCCAAAGGGACACATAATATACACTCCTGGAAATTGAAATAAGAACACCGTGAATTCATTGTCCCAGGAAGGGGAAACTTTATTGACACATTCATGGGGTCAGATACATCACATGATCACACTGACAGAACCACAGGCACATAGACACAGGCAACAGAGCATACACAATGTCGGCACTAGTACAGTGTATATCCACCTTTCGCAGCAATGCAGGCTGCTATTCTCCCATGGAGACGATCGTAGAGATGCTGGATGTAGTCCTGTGGAATGGCTTGCCATGCCATTTCCACCTGGCGCCTCAGTTGGACCAGCGTTCGTGCTGGACGTGCAGACCGCGTGAGACGACGCTTCATCCAGTCCCAAACATGCTCAATGGGGGACAGATCCGGAGATCTTGCTGGCCAGGGTAGTTGACTTGCACCTTCTAGAGCACGTTGGGTGGCACGGGATACATGCGGACGTGCATTGTCCTGTTGGAACAGCAAGTTCCCTTGCCGGTCTAGGAATGGTAGAACGATGGGTTCGATGACGGTTTGGATGTACCGTGCACTATTCAGTGTCCCCTCGACGATCACCAGTGGTGTACGGCCAGTGTAGGAGATCGCTCCCCACACCATGATGCCGGGTGTTGGCCCTGTGTGCCTCGGTCGTATGCAGTCCTGATTGTGGCGCTCACCTGCACGGCGCCAAACACGCATACGACCATCATTGGCACCAAGGCAGAAGCGACTCTCATCGCTGAAGACGACACGTCTCCATTCGTCCCTCCATTCACGCCTGTCGCGACACCACTGGAGGCGGGCTGCACGATGTTGGGGCGTGAGCGGAAGACGGCCTAACGGTGTGCGGGACCGTAGCCCAGCTTCATGGAGACGGTTGCGAATGGTCATCGCCGATACCCCAGGAGCAACAGTGTCCCTAATTTGCTGGGAAGTGGCGGTGCGGTCCCCTACGGCACTGCGTAGGATCCTACGGTCTTGGCGTGAATCCGTGCGTCGCTGCGGTCCGGTCCCAGGTCGACGGGCACGTGCACCTTCCGCCGACCACTGGCGACTACATCTATGTACTGTGGAGACCTCACGCCCCACGTGTTGAGCAATTCGGCGGTACGTCCACCCGGCCTCCCGCATGCCCACTATACGCCCTCGCTCAAAGTCCGTCAACTGCACATACGGTTCACGTCCACGCTGTCGCGGCATGCTACCAGTGTTAAAGACTGCGATGGAGCTCCGTATGCCACGGCAAACTGGCTGACACTGACGGCGGCGGTGCACAAATGCTGCGCAGCTAGCGCCATTCGACGGCCAACACCGCGGTTCCTGGTGTGTCCGCTGTGCCGTGCGTGTGATCATTGCTTGTACAGCCCTCTCGCAGTGTCCGGAGAAAGTATGGTGGGTCTGACACACCGGTGTCAATGTGTTCTTTTTTCCATTTCCAGGAGTGTATAGTACAGTAGGGGCATCACGGTGGGCAAGGAAAATGGCGCTGCAACTGGATATGTACTCCAAATTTGAAGTACGCGGGACAGTACGATTCTTGTGGGAAAAACATCTAAATTGCATACAGATATACCTTGAAAACTTATGACGGTATATGGACCATACGCAGTGACACGTCCACCCACAGTGAAATGTTTCCTATGAAATGGTGCCTACAGTTTGACAAAAGCCACAAAGAGGTGGGTGTTGCTGATCAGGAATAAAGGAGGATCTTGCACCAAGCGATTTCCATCTTTTCGGCAAACTGAAAGAACATCTGGGGGACAGATTATCCAACGATAAGGACGTTCGCACAGCGCTTTTCGAATGGCTCCATGACCAAGGAGCGGATTTATATCGTCGAGAAACTGAATCTTGGAAGACCTTTCCGATCGTTGTTTACAAAGAGTTGGTGACTACGTCGACAGTTAGAGTCATGAATCTGTGTCAGTTTGAAGTGTAGTGCAGTATTCAATAAAAGTTACTTGGCCTGCCATAATAATATGCAACTTCCCTTTTGAACTGCTCTTGAATCATTATGTTAGATGTTGTAGCACACGCAGTTTTCATTAACCACCGCTGTATAGAGAATAATGTTATCTGTTGATAGTAGTAATGTAAGTTAATGACCGAGAGAGGTGGACGCAGTGGTTAGCAAAATTGCAGTCGTGTTCAGGACGACGACGGTTCAAAGCTGCATCCGACCATCGTGATTTAGATTTTCTGCGATTGCCCTAAATCGCTCCAAGCAAATTGCGGGATGGTTCATTGAAAGGGCACAACCGATTTCCTTCTCCCTCCTTGCAACACTTCAAGCATGTGCTCCGGCTCTAATAAGCCCAATGTCGGCGGGACTTTTAACTCTAATCTTCCTTCCTTCCTTTTTAAGTTAAGAACGAATAGAGCTAATGTTAAAATCAAGGGTAACAATTTAAAAGGTAAGAAATAAATAAATACATTTTGAAAATTGTGAACTGTGTTACCGTCTGACCCGGGTACTATAGAGTCAGTAACCATTTTCCACTTAAACACTTTATTGTGTGGCAATAAACAAGATGGACAAACATTAAGTTATTTCTTAATACAGATTTAGTGCATTTCAGTCAGATGACTGCAGATGTAAGCACATGTCCCATCGTTCACGTGCAGCCCGAGATACTCTTCCTAAAATCCCACATCTACAAAAATGTGGTTTCTGAATTATTGAAGGTTACTGATTTTTCACTTGATAAATTCTCGGACGAAAAGGGTACCCCATCTTGTTGGTAGACAATAGTCTTCAAAACATCATCGTGAATGAGCTATGGCTCTAAAAATTGTTCCAGTAGGTGAAGATAGGCCTTACCGCTTACTATTTTCTCAGCAAATATAATAGGTCCACACGCTTTTGATCTTCTAATAACCATCCATTTACCTTTGGCGTGTCCTGTTCCCATTTGGTAATACATTTGGCCGTTAATCTGCCAGAATCCTAAAGTTACATCTGTTCACACGTCCATAGGTGTAAAATACTTCCTTGTCGCCGAAAAGAATGTGCTGCACTAAATTTGTATTCATAACGGCATCCAATAAGTCATGGCATATAGCTTGTCCGATGGCATAGTCCTTACCTTTGAGTATCTTTGTGGACAATTTGAATGTAATAGGAACCTTTGTTCAATCTGAATCGCAGTGTTTTCCACACACAGTGCTGCGTGCCACACCCTTGCTCAGTCTCCTGGTCGATGCTTGAGGGTCTGTGAATAATCGCTTCCTCAGTTTCATCTGCTACGACCGGCGTTCCCGAACGCTGTTCGTTAGCAACACAATCAGTTCGATGAATTTGTTGACTGTGTCCTTAATGGCATGTCTGCTAGTAATCTGGTTTGTGAAATTTAGGCTTGAAATTGTTCCACGCCTCCTCATACGCCGTTCCACGCAGTCGGTCAGGATGAACAGCTATCCTTTCTTTTACTGTGTACATTCATTTAGATTAGCTGCTAAAAGGTGAAATTTTTTTAAAGTTTAGACAGAAATGGTAAAGGGCTTTGAAAGATGTCAAGTCCTTAGGGCTCGACTTTATTTCACTCTAATCATTAGTTTCGTGAAGATACATACAGTTAGTGTACTTATATCGAGTTCTGAGGAGACTATGATCGTATACATTACTGGCCATTAAAATTGCTATACCACGAAGATGACGTGCTTACAGATGCGAAATTTAACCGACAGGAAGAAGATGCTGCGATATGCAAATGATTAGCTTTTCAGAGCATTCACGTGAGGTTGGCGCCGGTGGCGACAGCTACAACGTGCTGTCATGAGGAAAGTTTCCAACCGATTTCTCATAGACAAACGGCAGTTGACCGGCGTTGCCTGGTGAAACGTTTTTGTGGTGCCTCGTGTAAGGAGGAGAAATGCGTACCATCACGTTTCCGACTTTGATAAAGGTCGGATTGTAGCCTATCGCGATTGCGGTTTATCGTATCGCGACATTGCTGCTCGCGTTGGTCGAGATCCAATGACTGTTAGCAGAATATGGAATCGGTGGGTTCAGGAGGGTAATACGGAACGCCGTGCTGGATCACAACGGCCTCGTATCACTAGCAGTCGAGATGACAGGCATCTTATCTGAATGGCTGTAACGGATCGTGCAGCCACGTCTCGATCCCTGAGTCAATAGATGGGGATGTTTGCAAGACAACAACCATCTGCACGAACAGTTCGACGACGTTTGTAGCAGCAGGGACTATCAGCTCGGAGACCATGGCTGCGGTTACCCTTGACGCTGCATCACAGACAGGAGCGCCTGCGATGGTGTACTCAACTACGAACCTGGGTGAACGAACGGAAAAATGTCATTCTTTTCTGATGAATCCAGGTTCTTTTTACAGCATCATGATGGTCGCATCCGTGTTTGGCGACATCGCGGTGAACGCAAACTGGAAACTTGTATTCGCCCTGGCCAGCACATTCTCCGGATCTTTCACCAACTGAAAACGTCTGGTTAATGGTGGCCGAGCAACTGGCTCGTCATAATACGCCAGTCACTACTCTTGATGAACTGTGGTATCGTGTTGGAGCTGCATGGGCAGCTGTACCTGTGCACGCCATCCAAGCTCTGCTTGACTTAATGCCCAGGCGTATCAAGGTCGTTATTACGGCCAGAGGTGGTTGTTCTGGGTACTGATTTCTCACGATCTATGCACCGAAATTGCGTGAAAATGTAATCACATGTCAGTTCTAGTATAATATATCTGTCCAATGAATACTCGTGTATCATCTGCATTTCTTCTTGGTGTAGCAATTTCAAAGGCCAGTAGTGTAATATTTATTGAGGAGGGTTGACAGGGGCGACGTACTAAGCTCATAAGTAGGTTATTGCTTGGAGTAATTAGAGGTGATGGCACTGTGTTTATGTTTTGGTGGTCTGTTACGGCTGCAGCTAGGCGAAGGAAAGCTCGCTGCGTGTAGATCAACGTGTAGATGGCGAAAGAGGCCACTTTACCGCTATCACTTTGTGGAACAAGGAGGGATGTGGATACAGGTATGTCGAGTCGGCATGTGAGCCACGGTTGCCACTTTCATGTAGTTGAACTCACGCGGTCGAAAAAAGGCCGCGCAGCGGAAGGACCGCTAACATCAGGGAGAGAGGAGATCTTACCGGGCTGCAGTTCATTGTCCCAGGGCCTCTAGGTCCAGTTTCTACAACTCTTCAGCCTAGTCGGGACGGCCCGGTGCCTTGATAATTGTTCTTGGCTGAGGAGAGACCATTTATCTGAATCTCCAGGTATCCATCTGATGTTTTCTGTGGAACTTCAACGGAGATTCGTACCTGCTAGAATTGTGAAAAACATTTCGCTATGATGGCTGAAATGGACCGGCACGGCAGGACTCCATTTCCCGTAACAGAGTCGGCGTGACATCTCTCGCATTTTTAGAGCCACGGAGACACCCTTGCCAAGCTGCTCCCTGCACGCACGGAGAAACAGTTTCCAGATTGGGACGCCGACCGTGACGTCAGAGGACGTGCGGTGGGCGCCTATTGCTTGTCAGACATAGCGATAGGATTGGAGGAGAAGAATTTGCTCGTCTTCTGGAGGAAGTGCAGAGAATTTTGTGATTGGCGAAAGGAAGCGCTGACGCATTGTTATTGGTGGTTTTAGCTTTCTGAGAGTACCCGACGTGGAGTGTTTTTGTTAAATCATAGTGAGGATACAGAGAGGATATGTTGGTCGGAGGCCACAGTACGAGTAAGATTCGGGCCTAGTTCATGGAAAGAATTGGATCGAGTGGTCGGCCAAGGGCCATTTTAAGTGTTAGATACAGTATTCGGGACTTGGACGCTGAGAACGAGATAGATATCCGCCGTTCGAGAAGACACAGAGGTGCGTTGTTGCCGCATTGCTGACTCCAGCTGGTGTGTGGTGAGCATTCCGCAGCTCCGTCGCAGTAGGAACTTTTGACGCGAATTTTCACCATACACGATGAGCGCTTTCCAATGGCAGAAGTCGTCGTCCAGTTTACATTTTGTGGGAGCTTACATTTTTGCAGTCCACAATCACTGTCAGTGAATTGGTTTCAGTCAGATTGCATTAGCTAATGTCGGAGTAATTTTCTACCCATTCCCCACTTTTGTCAGGTTGTCCAGAAAGTAAGTTTCGATCGGTCGCGAAATGGAAATCACAGTGAAAACGAGAAACGTTTTTTTTCCAACATAGTCGACGCTCCACTTCGAGTTTTGTTGTAGTGTTGTACCAACTTTCCTACAGGGTGTTTCAAAAATGACCGGTATATTTGAAACGGCAATACAAACTAAACGAGCAGCGATAGAAATACACCGTTTGTTGCAATATGCTTGGGACAACAGTACATTTTCAGGCAGACAAAACTTTCGAAATTACAGTAGTTACAATTGTCAACAACAGATGGCGCTGCGGTCTGGGAAACTCTATAGTACGATATTTTCCACACATCCACCATGCGTAGCAATAATATGGTGTAGTCTCTGAATGAAAATACCCGAAACCTTTGACAACGTGTCTGGCGAAATGGCTTCACATGCAGATGAGATGTACTGCTTCAGCTGTTCAATTGTTTCTGGATTCTGGCGGTACACCTGGTCTTTCAAGTGTCCCCACAGAAAGAAGTCACAGGGGTTCATATCTGGCGAATAGGGAGGCCAATCCACGCCGCCTCCTGTATGTTTCGGATAGCCCAAAGCAATCACACGATCATCGAAATATTCATTCAGGAAATTAAAGACGTCGGCCGTGGGATGTGGCCGGGCACCATCTTGCATAAACCACGAGGTGTTCGCATTGTCGTCTAAGGCAGTTTGTACCGCCACAAATTCACGAAGAATGTCCAGATAGCGTGATGCAGTAATCGTTTCTGATCTGAAAAATGGGCCAATGATTCCTTTGGAAGAAATGGCGGCCCAGACCAGTACTTTTTGAGGATGCAGGGACGATGGGACTGCAACATGGGGCTTTTCGGTTCCCCATATGTGCCAGTTCTGTTTATTGACGAAGCCGTCCAGGTAAAAATAAGCTTCGTCAGTAAAACAAATGCTGCCCACATGCATATCGCCGTCATCAATCCTGTGCACTATATCGTTAGCGAATGTCTCTCGTGCAGCAATGGTAGCGGCGCTGAGGGGTTGCCGCGTTTGAATTTTGTATGGATAGAGGTGTAAACTCTGGCGCATGAGACGATACGTGGACGTTGGCGTCATTTGGACCGCAGCTGCAACACGGCGAACGGAAACCCGGGGCTGCTGTTGGATCACCTGCTGCACTAGCTGCGCGTTGCCCTCTGTGGTTGCCGTACGCGATCGCCCTACCTTTCCAGCACGTTCATCCGTCACGTTCCCAGTCCGTTGAAATTTTTCAAACAGATCCTTTATTGTATCCCTTTTCGGTCCTTTGGTTACATTAAACCTCCGTTGAAAACTTCGTCTTGTTGCAACAACACTTCGTGTTCTAGGCGGTGGAATTCCAACACCAGAAAAATCCTCTGTTCTAAGGAATAAACCATGTTGTCCACAGCACACTTGCACGTTGCGAACAGCACACGCTTACAGCAGAAAGACGACGTACAGAATGGCGCACCCACAGACTGCGTTGTCTTCTATATCTTTCACATCACTTGCAGCGCCATCTGTTGTTGAAAATTGCAACTACTGTAATTTCGAAAGTTTGTCCGCCTGAAAATGTACTGTTGTCCCAAGCATATTGCAACAAACGGTGTATTTCTATCGCTGCTCGTTTAGTTTTTATTGCCGTTTCAAATATACCGGTCATTTTTGAAACACCCTGTATATCCTCGTCATGGAAAGCAGCCGCCTGTGCTTTCGGCCAATTATCTGCACTGGTTTGCAGCTCGTTATCTGTGGAAAAATTTTGTCTTCATAGCCAGCGTTTCTTGTGAGCAGAGATGGGACTCACGGGGAGCCAATTACGGACTGTATTGTGGATGATCAAACACTTCTCACCGGAAACGCTGCAGGAGCGTCTTCATTGCCCCTGCAGTGTGCGGTCGAGAATTGGCATGGAGAAGGAACTGCTCGGCAGTTGTGTTATGTGGGCTGCATGACACAGGCGAAATCTCTAACCAGGCTCTCATACTTGGCGGGAGACGCTATTCCCTACGTATCTTTACGTGCTCACTGATTACTCAAAACTGAAAAGAGCGACGCGACACGATCGGCGGGCAAACTAGAGACACTGCCCAACACGTCTGTGCAAAGATTTACCGGATTTTCCCAGTGGTTTCCATTTCGCGACCGATCGGAACTTACTTTCTGGACAATCCTCGTATACATCACTGCTGGCCGGAGTGGCCGAGCGGTTCTAGGCGCTACAGTCTGGAACCGCGCGACCGCTGCGGTCGCAGGTTCGAATCCTGCCTCGGGCATGGATGTGTGTGATGTCCTTAGGTTAGTTAGATTTAAGTCGTTCTGAGTTCTAGTGGACTGATGACGTCAGAAGTTAAGTCCCATAGTGGTCAGAGCCATTTGAACCACTTTTAAACATCATTACGCACAATTAATTTCATTATACAAGCATTTGGATGTAATCAAGTCAGTTCATGTTCAGTGTTATTCTCTGTTGGTGTAATAAATTCATAGTTACTAAAAATCTCATGCGTTATTTCAGAAGATATTTTTACCTTGTTCATTTATTCATTTCATTCTTTAATGTGGGACGTGATAGGATGGCGGAATATTACACACTATGAAAACTTCAGTTTCCCTGCTAAGGCCTACAGTCAGTCATTTGCGTGTAAACTTCCTGTGACGCGACATTCCACAGTAGGGTAACTGAAGGGTGGTTCCGCGCTGCAGGATTTTCCAGGGCCAAAATTCTGTAGAGGTACCCCACATACCTTCCACCAAAACAGACGCGTTATAACTTTAGAAAAAATCTGTTTTTTTATTATCTGTAATCACAGACATATACAGAAGTAGCGTACGCATTAGCGAAACTCGGTGTAGAAAGAGAACGCCCACTGGGACGTAGTGTGATGTACCTGGGATGAGCCTGCGACGCCCCCCGCAAGCGTATTCCGTTTTGCCAGGTCGGCGATCTTCCGTGCCAGGCACACATAGCGCGCGGCTTGCCTGACTAGGCGGAGTATCCCTCCAAAATTAAACGCCGGCTCACTGGTTATGCCCTTGAGGAAACGCCCAAACTGCGGAGCGCGCTCCGAGAAATGTGTTGCCGCCCCTAAGTGAAACTCCGCAGAGAGGACCCAATACTTACGTCTCAGCTTTTTGCGGCGTACCCTATCTGATAAAAAGTATCCAGACGCCTGTTGGTGGACATTAAACTATTAGTGCCCACATTAATGGTGCATAGGACAGGAGCGGACTTTTATTGAGTTTGTGGACAAGAATGAACTTCTGCAATCTCATTGCGCTAGTTTAAGGATTGTTGAACATCTGTTTTTTTTTTTCTTTATTGCATTTCGATCCTCTCCCCGAGAGGGGGGGCTGGCAGCAGCGTAATATGCTGCTCTACAGCCTACAGAAAAGTTAAAAAACATAATGCGAATATAAACAAACAAGAAAAACAGGCAATAACCCGGTGACATTGCAAAAAAAACCCTGTAAAATGGCAAAAAGTTATGGAATTTAAAATATAAAAACACTGCGGTGACGATGCGGATGAAGATACACAATAAGTAGACTGGCACAATTAGAAAAAAAAAAATTACACGGCGACAGTCTGGTTTATGTTCGCACGAGAAACGCAACTAGCGACAGTATGGTGGCTGTTCGCAACACTGACAGGGGGTGCACAACGCTGAATGCTCACGGAAAACAGCACTGTAGAGGCGACACGGCGGCGGATGAGGCGGGGGGTGGGGGGAGGGGGAGGGGGTGGACCCGGACCTATGAGGGGGAAAAGGGAGGGAGGAGAGCGAAAGAAAGAAAGGGGTCGCCGATGGAGGGAGGGGACATAGCAAAGGGAGGGGGGCGGCTGGCTGAATGAGAGAAGGAGTGGGAAAGGCAGTGGAGGGGAGAGCACTGAACATCTGTTCTTTCACTCTTGTGTTATTATTTCTAAGAAGCAAAAAACATGCCCGAGGCAGGATTCGAACCTGCGACCGTAGCGGTCGCGCGGTTCCAGACTGTAGCGCCTAGAACCGCTCGGCCACATCGGCCGCCTCTGAGAAGCAGTCCACTGGTTGGAACAATTGGCAATACAGTGTAAACATTTTTTCCTACAGCGAGGACCTCATCACACCATCAGTTTAGAGCAAGTATAACAATTAAAATATTTTATCTTTCAAGTTTAAAAGCTCTAAATACACGTTTAGTCAGGGTAACGTGACCACCGCGTATGTTCAATGACTACGTGCAACTCACAGACGGCCGGTGGCAGCACTAGCAGTGGTCGGTATATGAAACGTGTCGGGGAACGCGGAAAACAGTGCAGTTGTTGTAATGCGAAAACGGAGCAATTTATCTGACGTCCAATAGGGCACGATCATTGCCCTTCGCGCCAGGGGTGGAAACATTTCCGAAACGAATAAGTCTGTAAGCTGTTCGCTGTCACCATGGTTAAAGTATACCGTGCGTGGCAAAATGGTGCTATGCAGAACCGGGGTTGAGGCAAATGTGGTGCACCACGGGCCAAAGGTAAAAGATAACCTGCAGAATAGCGATGATGTGCTAGACGGCATAGCCTACGCAGACGATCTCCTCCTGCTGGTTGGCGGTCGTAGCCGCGAAGAGTTGGAACCTAAAATTGAAAGCTCCATATCCATTCTAACCACATGGTGTCACGATACCACAATGACGATATCACCTAGCAAGTCCACATACTTGCTACTCAAGGGACAATTAATCAGGAATCCAACTGTAAGAATAGACGGCTCGCCAGTTCCGGACTAGTACTGGTGAAACAATAAAACGAATGCAATAAGGCTGAAAGTCGCGTGGCCTGTCACGTGACTCTCGCTCCGCCTACTGCTCGAGTTTCATCTGCCTCCTGCACTCAGTCTGCCCGTGGCGTCTGTTTTAAGTAGTTGACGTTTTGTCTGTGCGTCGGAAAATGTTGAGTGTACAGAAAGAACAGCGTGTTAACATCAAGTTTTGTTTCAAACTAGGAAAATCTGCAAGTGAAACGTTTGTAATGTTACAACAAGTGTACGGCGATGATTGTTTATCGCGAACACAAGCGTTTGAGTGGTTTAAACGATTTAAAGATGGCCGCGAAGACACCAGTGATGACACTCGCACTGGCAGACCATTGTCAGCAAAAACTGATGCAAACATTGAAAAAATCGGTAAACTTGTTCGACAAGATCGCCGTTTAACAATCAGAGCAGTGTCTGAGTTAACAGGAGTTGACAAGGAAAGTGTTAGGCAGATTCTTCATGAAAGTTTCAACATGAACAAAGTGTGTTCAAAAATGGTTCCAAAGTGTCTCACAATTGAACAGAAGGAACGCCGAAGAATGATTTGTTCTGACATCCTGGAAAACATTGAAAGTGATCCCACCTTCTTACAAAATGTTATTACTTGCGATGAATCGTGGTTTTTTACTTACGATCCCGAAACTAAACGCCAATCGATTCATTGGAAAACTCCTGGTTCTCCACGACAAAAAAAAGCACGAATGTCAAAATCGAAATTCAAGGAAATGGTGATTGTTTTTTTTTTTTTTTGACATCAAAGGGATTGTGCACATTGATTGGGTACCAGGGGGACAAACAGTGAATCAGCATTACTACATTAGCGTCCTGGCTACCCTACGTGAGCGAGTACGGAGAAAACGGAACGATTTGTGGAGAAAAAAGTCATGGATCCTTCACCAAGACAATGCCCCAGCTCACAGTGCGTTGTCAGTGAAGACGTTTTTGGCAAAACACAACATTCCCATTTTAGATCATCCACCCTACTCACCTGATTTGGCCCCCTGTGACTTTTTTCTTTTCCCTAAAGTCAAGTCAGCTTTGAAAGGAACTAGATTTGAGACTGTTGAAGCAGTAAAAGAAAAAGCGACGGAAGTAATGTTTGGACTTACCGAAAATGATCTGCAGCATTGCTATGAACAGTGGAAAATTTGTATGGAGCGGTGTAGAGACCGAGGAGGAGAGTACATTGAAGGAGATAACATGAAATTGTAAATAATTGTAAATAAATGTTTTTTCCAGCATCAGTCCGGTTTTTTTCTAGCCGCACCTCGTATTGACACAGTGACGCAGAGAACCCAGGAAACATTAAAAAACTTGATTGGGATTGGACATATGTGATTTCATTTGCCACCCGACCTAATAAAACTGTACCATAACAGAATTTTGACATCAGTTGTAGGATATGGGTCACGAGCCTGGGCTCACAGGCTCACGAGAGTCATGCCCGCCATGGCCGTTAGGAGAGTGCAACGGAATATCCTGCGTTTTGTAGGGGTATACAGGACAACACCAGGTGGGACGCTACTAGTACTAATGGGGCTTTGTCCCCTGGATATCAAAATCAAGGAACTGGCTGCATGGTATTGGGTTAAAAAGGAAAAAAGGGATAAAGTAGTTGAATTCATGGGGACACACTTGGGAAGTAAATCTGAAATTAAAGATAGGGGGGGAGGGGGGGAGAAGCTATGGCAGGAGCAATGGGATAATGACGGAACAGGTCGTCGAAGTATTAAAAGAATACTTAAGGAACAGTCAGTAATAGATTAAACCAGATTTAAACCCGATCAGACTCTGTGCACCTGTCCCTTTCCGCCGGGACGTGAACTTGGCCAGCCGCTTCACACCTGGGATCCGCCACGTCTACGACTAGGAGGAGGGTGCACACTCAGATCGAATTGGACACACACCGGATTTGACAGTAGGATAAGAATTAGGTTAAGACGTAGGATAAGTTAGGATAACACCATTAGTATGAAACTGCAGCGACTCAAACATCTTGGGCCAGCCCGGTGACAGGGGCATGCCTACTGGGGTTAGCTCGGTGGGCACGGCCAAAAACGTAGGTTTATAATACGCTGGCACGCATGTAACGCTGCAGGTAGAGTAGATTAATTAGTGGAACTAACACCAGTGGGACTTGGAAAGCCCATAGTGGAAGTAAAACGACTAACACTCCTAGTAACTAATTAAAAATGCTGCAGTATTTGTAATCATTAGTATAAATTAGGACACACTAATGTATTAGGTGATGGATTATCATGTATCATGTTGTTGTTGAAACGAAGGCTAGAGAGATATATTCTGACGAATTGAAGTGCACCTGTTGAGCAACTGACTGCCTAGACGCGCCACTAGGCTACCGACAGTATCCCCTCAGCGACCGTTCAGCGAAGGTCGCTGCCTATGAGCTTCTGCAGCAGGCAGTTTGTTCATGCATTGCTATTCATCGGCGACGAAGGCTGGAATTTGCACGCCAGTACGGCAACTGGATGATCACTGAGTGGCGAGGTAGGTTTTTCAGATGAATCACATCTTATGCTCCATCAGACCGTTGGAGTGTACGGCCTGAAACGTCTGAAAGCAAAGGATCCAAGATGGAGGAGGGATCGTGACGGCCTGCAGAGTATTTTCGTGGCGTTCCTTGTGTGATTCCGTCATCATGGAAGGCACAGTGGATCAACATAAGTATGGACCAGTACCTGGGGACCATGTCCACACCGACATACTGTTTGTTTTTCCTCGGTACGATGGCATCTACCAGCAGGACAATGCAACGTGTCCCACGGAGCGCAGAGTACGAGCCTGATTCGAAGAGCATAGTTTGCCGTACTCCTCTGGTCACCAAACTTCCCGGATTTAAACCCAAATGAGAATCCGTAGGACCACCTCGATCGGGCTCTCCGGTCATGGATTCTCAACTGAGAAACCTAGTGCAGCTGGCATGGTTCCACATCCCTGTTCCAGAACCTCATTGTCTCCCTTTCTACACGCCTCATGGCGGTCCGCGCTGCAGAAGGTGGTTTTGCAGGCTTTTGACAGGTACTCTCCTTAATTTCACTGAACAGTGTACTTCCGTAAAAAACTAACAATCACATAATATTTATTGAAATTTATGTAACGTTATTTGTATCGCAGAGACACGTCAAACATGAAAATAACGCTAAGCACTAACGAGGGACCGCGCGAGGTAGGCTTGCGGTCTAGGTCGCCTTGACACGGTTTCGCGCCGCTGCTCCCGTCGGAGGTTCGAGTCCTCCGTCGGGCATGGGTGTGTGTGTTGTCTTTAGCGTAAGTTGTACTGAGTATTGTGCAAGCTTAGGGACCGATGACCTCAGCAGTTTGGTCCCACAGGACTTATCACAAATTTCCGTTTCCATATCCACTAATGAGGGCATTTTAATAATATTTACTTTCATTTTGATAACTTGTTTACAAGTTTTAATTTATTAAATGTTGCTCAAAGGGCAAGATGTTGAGGGCATTGGGACTGTGGGAGAAAACTGTATCCCGCAAAATTGTCTCATTCCAAAGAAGAAGGAAACAGAGAAAGATGATGGAGGTACTTTTCATTCTGCCATTGAAAACAAGAATGATTTTTTTCTGAGTAAATTGCATGACAATTCGGTAGTTACTGCGTTATCAAATGCAGCTAGTGTTAACCCAGTAACTAATGTTAAGACATAGTCGCAGCTGTCAACGAAACACATCGATATTTCGAAGTTCCTCGACCCATCGTCCTGACAGAACACAACAAGAACATGGTGGAACTGATCGAATTCAGGAAATATTAGGGAGCTCTTTTCTGCTGTTTATTGGATGTCACTGTTCACAGTGTCTGAATATCCTACCGCAAAATTGGAAATACAGTCTCCCTTTTAAATTTTAGAATAGAAATTGTGCAGATACATTTTGCCAACGTAGGTGACGCCGCCCAAAAGGCGGAACGAACCTTGCGCTCCAGTATTGTAGCTGATGAACTGTGGTTTGACGGAATGACGCATCTGAGTATGAAAATACGAGAGCTCAAAGAAGACGGTGTGTTGGAATAAACTGTAATAAGACATCAGCACGTTCCCTGTGCAAGAAATGTAGTATGGGAGTACCTGCTGAGTGCTTTGCTCTTTGTTACGCAAAGTAATTTTTTCTTTGTTTGCAATCTCTACTCACGTTTAATTTATTTATTTCTGTACAAAAAGATTTAACCATTTCATATAAATGTATGTTTCGGAAATGGAAATTTGTGGCAAGGTCTTATGGGACCAAATTGCTGAGGTCATCGGTCCCTAAGCTTCTGCACTAATTAATCTAACTGAAACTAACTCACAATAAAGACAACACACACATCCATCCCAGGGAGGACTCGAACCTCCGACGGGGGGAGCCCCGCGGACTGTGAAAAGGCGCCCCAGACCGCGCGGCTACCCCGCGCGGTTCTTTTCACTAAACGCTTCTTTTTCGCTGTAACAAACAAGGTAAAAGTAATAAATGTAAAAAGATTAACAAAAATTTAATTCGGCCACTAATGGGTTAATATGCGATGCATCCACCCCGTTGTGACCTCGAGTCGCAACCTGCGAGATAGGCTTTTCTCCAGCTCGGAGGGTGAAGAAGACAGCCTACATACCCAGGCGCAACAAGTTGGCCAGCAACTTCTAAAGGCATCGTGCAAAAGGCGCAAACAGCGCGGAACTATGTTTCACGCCACGAATGACGTGAAACAATTAGTACGGAGGTGTGGTATTACTCCGCACTAGGACAGAATTCGCGGTTCGCGGCAGTGTGCGCCAAGGAAAGTTCTTGCGCGGTGTCTTCGAGAGACTGCCAAAGATTCCCAGTTCCTGTCGCCCTACAGTACTAATGATACAGCCTTTCTACATCTGATACACATACATACTCCGCAAAACATCTTACGTTGATGGGGAAAGGTGCTTCGTGTACCATTGACAGTACTTCCTTTTCCTGTTCCAGTCGCGAATGGTTCGCGGTAGGACTGTTGATATTTTCAAAAATAACCGGAGTCCTGCCATCGATATTTAATGATATCGCAATTGGCGTCCGCACGTCGAAAAAGGAATCGATGTAGCGACGGAAAAAATATCGACGTACCGACCTACAAAAAAATCGGCTGTACATTGTAAATATACGAAGTATTGCCGGTTTTAGAACTATATATTTAAGTATTGATTTATTATTACATATTCTTACATCAACAAGCTAGCTGCCTGCTTATCCCCCTTAGAGGAAGAATTGAAAGGAAAACGATGCACGTTCACGACTGGTGATAACTACTTTGCTAATAGCGGTAATTGCACGTACGAGGCACAATAAAAGTTGTGCGACGGGCCCATCGTTCGATTTCATCACATATCGGATTTGTTCGGGACACTTTATGTCGACTTCCCTGTTTTTTAATTTCTGCAAACGCAAGCTACTTAACAGTTGTAGTGTCAAAATAGCGTGGAGAAGTTAAACGTTGCAGTTTCGGTCAGCGGCGCCTAGCGCCGATAGCGTCAGCATTTCCTCTCATATATCTCTACCCACCGCAAAGACCAATCTTGTCATTTAGATGGTTGTTCGTCATTTTCAGCAACTCTTTTTGAAGAATGCCGATGAGAAGTAAATAGCACACTGTCACCCCGCCAGCCCCCCGTCCCAGTGCAGTCGGACTTCTTTGTGCCACCTATACTTGCTTCACACAGTCAAAGAGAAAGACTGGACGTGATCAAAGCTCAAAAAGTCGGAAGGCTCCTTCACTGTTCTCCTACAACTTCAAAAGAACAGTTTCAAATATTTACCGAAAATTGCGAAAAATGTGAGATAAAATAAAAGTATCGGCACTCGATAATTCCATTTTGGCGTCTATATATAGGGAACGGGATATCTCCAATATGTATCGATACTTCATGAGTAAAATGTCGATATATCGATATTCTTTCGACAACCATAGATCGCGGTTGCAACGAGTGCTGATAAGCCACCGTATGCGCTCATGTCTCTAATTTTACCTTCGTCGTCTATTCGTTAGATAAATGTAGGAGAAAGCAAATATGTTGGTTGACTCTACTTGGAACAGTTTGTATTCTTGAGGGTCCGTAGTGCGAGCGCGATATATGTCTTACAAAGGCGTTATAAGTAGAGAAATGAAGCTCGCTGCTACGTTTGAAGTACTGTTTGCGAGAGGCCTATTTCGGCTACAGTGCCAATTTCTAGCTGCCGGCGACTGACGCATGGGTTCGTTAATCTTTCATTCTGTTCTTACGTATGTCTATTGACAATATTGGGCGATTATACAACGGTACTAGCTGTTTTGACGTCCACAAAACATCGATTGGCGTTGATTGTTATGTCTTATAGGCGGCGTATTTATATGATTGTGGCAGCTATACTGCCAAAACTCGATCGATGATGTTGTTGTAGATGAAATGTTTTTAGCTATGGCCTTTTTGTTCTGTTTACTAGTATTTGTACTTTTTACAGCTTTATTTGACAGAACACCAACGATGTTATACGCTATAATTTTGTTTTAATTTATTAATTTATGAGTTTCTATGTATGAGCGCTATTCGGAAAGTAATATCCAATCGCTCGAGAAATGAAAACCCCAGTGAAAATAAAAAAATATTTTATTTGCAACACTTTTCTACACCGTCTGCTACTTTTCTACGTAGTGTAACAACCCATTTATAGAACCCTTAATGAGCAGCCTTTTGTTGCAAAAAGAAATAGAAAAACCAGTCATCCTGACAGAGATGACAGCTTCTGACAACAAAATTTACACTCTTGACAGTTTTATTAACAATAATGTTATGTAAATACTAATGCTTATCATAAAGAAAGGACTGAATGAAAGACTACCATATAATACGAAACAGAAACTTTAAAGAAATAATTCAAAAAATTATTATTTACGAAGGTTAAAGCCCAGACCATAAATTGACCAAAGATAACATTTATCCTAGAAGAGAGTTGTAGCCGTATCGAGCTGTAAGTTAGTTGTGACTACGATGTAACTCGGCAATGGGGATGTTAACTTCACTTCTCTCTTGTACTCTTGCAATAGTAGTACGCATGTTAACCACTACTAGATTGTTCTAAAACCGATATGAAGTTTAAAAGTTTTACGGTTGGAGGTATTGGTGAGAAGTCGGACTGAAGTAAAATCGTCTTTACCGCTTAGACAGATAATGGGATAGTTGATATATGTGACAGAAAAATATCTCGTGTGATTGCTGACTTGTGATGGGACTTAGCATTCGTGATACTTAATAGTCACGAACATCAAACGACATAGAAAGAGACTGATCGCCGACATAAACTCAGTTATTAGACTTGAGTACTCAGCAGGTAAACGCAATCACGAAGAACTTACAATTGCTCCGTGTTGTCAGAAGCTCTCGTCAAAGTCAGAATTGCTGATGCTAACAGACGCAATTCCCTGAATGAAAAATCGGTGTGTGTGCTCAGTGTAGGGACAAATAATAACGAAGAACAATAAACTTTAATTCAACTTTAATTCTTGGTGTCGCATACATCATTTAATAGACATTTAAAGCGTATTTGTGGAATTAACTCATTCTTCGGATAACGTAAAAGTGTAAAGTGGTTTAGTGACAATTTAACTGTAAACAGAAATAAGTTTACACCAAAATACGATGCATTCTGAACATTGCTCAACGGCATGTTATCTCTGAAATTAGGTCGTGTAGTTGTTGAATAAGCGACGTAGCGACACCTTCACGACGGAATGATAATTAACAACTCAATATCCTCGCAAAAATCATGATGTGTCATCGGCTTAGGTGATGCATTGATGATTCAAGACATTATATTTTCAACGTTTGAACGTTTTCTCAAACCGGTCATAAGAACTACAGTCAGCAAGTTCGCGTAAACTGAAAAGTCTGTCGCGAACACCCAAAGCATTTCAGATCAAGAGAGTCAGCGCGTTATCGAGTGGTGCAGTATCTATATTTATAAGTGGAGGTGTCAAAACGTTGTCTCCATAGCCAGTGGTTTGTGTGAGCAGAGATGAACGTCAGGGGGAGCCAAGTCGGCCCTGTGGTCTATGACGAAACACTTCCCATTTGAAACGCTGCAGAGGCGTCGTTACCCCTGCAGTGTGCCGCCGAGAATTTTCAAGACGAAGGAAACTAATAACAGGTACGTTATGTGGGGTTGCATGAAATCAGGAGATATCTCGCAAAGGGCATCAATACTTGGCAGGAGACACTACTGGTCTCCGTATCTTTACGTGCTCACTAAACATGCGTCATGTGACTAGGGCCTCCCGTTGGGTAGACCGTTCGCCGGGTGCAAGTCTTTCGATTTGACGCCACTTCGGCGACTTGCGCGTCGATGGGGATGAAATGATGATGGTTAGGACAACACAACACCCAGTCCCTGAGCAGAGAAAAATCTCCGACCCAGCCGGGAATCGAACCCGGGCCCTTAGGATTGACATTCTGTCGCGGTGACCACTCAGCTACCGGGGGCGGACACGTGCTCACTATGTATTCAGAACTGAAAAGAGTGACACGACGCGATCCACAGGTACGCTAGAGACACTTCACAACACATTTGTGCAAAGCTTCATCTGATTCTCACTGTCGTTCCCATCTTTCCGAACATGTCTCGTATTAGTGATATGGTCTCTGCTGTTAATTTTACCTTTGCTTGTAAACTGTTATCTTTTATCTTTATTCAAGATGTTAATCAAATTTTCAATATAGTGTTTGTGTTTACTGACATCTTATAAGTTTTATTGGCCTCAAACCACCGCGATTTGCGACTTCAGTGGTGTCAAGCGAGAGCTCATTGGCTGGCAGGGTGGAAGTCTGTTGTGTTTTCTGATGAAAGCTGGTTCTGCCTCGGTGTCAATGCTACTCGTGTGTTGGCTAGAAGGAGGAAAGTTGAAGGTCGGCAAACAATCTGTTTGCGTGCTGGACACACTGTACCTACACGTGGAGTTAAGGTCTCAGGTGCGACTCTTAGTTATACCACGCACATTGATTGCGAAATTACGTCAATCTGGTGATTCAGCCTGTTGTGTTGCCATTCATGAACAGTATTCCAGAGGGTGTTCTCCAGCAGGGCGACGCTCGTCCACATACCGCTGTTGTTATCCAACATGCTCTACAGAGTGTCGACATGTTGCCTTGGCCTGCTCCATCGCCAGATTTATCTCCAATCGACCACATATGAGACATCATCGGACGACAACTCCAGTGTCATCCACAACCAATATTAACCGTCCCTGTATTATCAGGTTGCCTTCCATTCAGAAGGCTATTGCACACAGCGACTGTTATATTGACTTGTAAATTATAGATTGCAGCGATCAGTTGTCCTTTTAAATTTTATTCCGCAGATCTAGACCTACATCTACATCTACATCTACATTGATACTCCGCAAGCCACCCAACGGTGTGTGGCGGAGGGCACTTTACGTGCCACTGTCATTACCTCCCTTTCCTGTTCCAGTCGCGTATGGTTCGCGGGAAGAACGACTGTCTGAAAGCCTCCGTGCGCGCTCTAATCTCTCTAATTTTACATTCGTGATCTCCTCGGGAAGTATAAGTAGGGGGAAGCAATATATTCGATACCTCATCCAGAAACGCACCCTCTCGAAACCTGGCGAGCAAGCTACACCGCGATGCAGAGCGCCTCTCTTGCAGAGTCTGCCACTTGAGTTTGCTAAACATCTCCGTAACGCTATCACGGTTACCAAATAACCCTGTGACGAAACGCGCCGCTCTTCTTTGGATCTTCTCTATCTCCTCCGTCAACCCGACCTGGTACGGATCCCACACTGATGAGCAATACTCAAGTATAGGTCGAACGAGTGTTTTGTAAGCCACCTCCTTTGTTGATGGACTACATTTTCTAAGCACTCTCCCAATGAATCTCAACCTGGTACCCGCCTTACCAACAATTAATTTTATATGATCATTCCACTTCAAATTGTTCCGTACGCATACTCCCAGATATTTTACAGAAGTAACTGCTACCAGTGTTTGTTCCGCTATCATATAATCATACAATAAAGGATCCTTCTTTCTATGTATTCGCAATACATTACATTTGTCTATGTTAAGGGTCAATTGCCACTCCCTGCACCAAGTGCCTATCCGCTGCAGATCTTCCTGTATTTCGCTACAATTTTCTAATGCAGCAACTTCTCTGTATACTACAGCATCTCGGCTAGAAGCTGGCCATTCTCAACGCACTATTATTTTCGGTCAATGCATGTAATGCCTGTTGGTCGGGCTTCATCCACAGTTCATTGAATACTACTCAGTTCATTGAATACTACTCAGTTCATTGAATACTACTCAGTAGTATTCAATCAACTGTGGATGAAGCCCGACCAACAGGCATTACATGCATTGACCGAAAATAACAGTGCATTGAGAATGGCTAGCTTCTAGCCGAAATCTAGATCTGCACAATAAAATTTAAAAAGGCAACTGATCACTGCACTCTATAATTTACAGGTCCCTGTATTGACCGACCATGTGCAACAGGCATGGAACTGCATCCTACAAACTGACATCCGGCAAGTCAGTGTCTGAGTCCGCGGGTGGCAACTGAAAGGATGAGGAAACACAAGCAGCATTGTAAAGTACAAACTTTGAGAGCAGCACTCCAAGCGAGAAAACAGTCTTGCTGGAGCTTACCCGAGGATGGCGATGAGCGACATCGAATTGGAGTCCCAGCGATGTGGCTGATAACTCCTCTGGATACAAAAAAATGGATTTTTAAAGGGTTGTAGTGGCTCACTATTTCTCCCTATCTACAGTTGCCCGCCAATCCTGGAGCACTTTATAGGGATTTTCCAATCTGGAGTGGGGTTCTGCACCTGTCTGATGCCTCTGGCCAACGACGCTTATGTCCTTTCCTTCCCTCTCTGTACGTGGGGATGTTTCCGGGCTTTACATTAACAGACTCCAAGTTTGGTAGCAACAGCATTGAGCTGACAGCTAAAAGTCACTCCACATTCTGTTACGGCTAGCATCGACAGTGTTCTATTCACTTGGTCTCGCCCTGAAGCCTCTCACATGAGTGGAGACCGCTATTATTACAGCAGTTTTACCCATTGCCCCTCTCACTCTAACCTGTGTAATTCCACCGACGTTGCGCTTCTCAGGGCAAGTAACCAGCTTGCTGCGTACGCTAAGACGTGCTTCATCGTGACTGCCTTCTACAGTGACGCCCTGCAAAACCTTCTAGACAGTGAATGTAGTTACCAGTTAATTCTCTGGGACAGCTGCTCAAAGCGTCTGCAATTTGCAACGCTCTAGCTTTACCGATTACTTCCTGTAACATAATCGCTAACACGTTACCTGCTTCTTGCGTTGTATCTCTGATTTTCTATGTTGGAGTGCTCTCGCTGGCTTCCAACAGCTTTAAAGTTAACGATGTATAACTCAACACGTCGTCAATATATGACACAGCGTGCTGTTAAAACTACAGGCCGAGGAAAATGCTTCTTCTCGTAGACAGAAGAGATGTATCAGAACTCACGCATCTCTCCGTTTGCATCCCCCTCACCGGTGTGTCTGAACCCTTGGTGGGAAGGGGGGGGGGGAGTGGGGGGCTCCACCTCCCCTTCCATAAGGCTCTGCCTGGTGATTCATATCCTGACATTCAAACAGCACAAAACAAAAATAGAAGTTCTTAAAGAAACAGCAAGGAGAGTTGGACTCCAAATGACGCTCGAAAAAACAAATTACAACTAGAGAAACAACCTTCCATGTAAAATTGTAAAACCTAAACGTGCGAAAATTGAGAGAGTTTCTCAGTTCAGATACAGAAACTGGCCTGTAAAAGATTGGTTGCTAAATTCGTTGTCACACAAGGAAACACCTCTCAGTCTTACAAGAGACACATACAAAAAAAAAAAGTCATCTCAAAATACACCAAAAGGGAAGAGCTTACAGGCTTTCAAGAGACATCTACAACCAAAAAATTCATCTCAAAATACATCAAACTGTGACACAAAAACACCGTCATGAAACCAGAGTGAGGGGCTGAGACATTGACGTTAAATAGAAAGTGAGACAGTGAAAAAATCCGAAAGGGAGAATGAGAAGTACCAGGAGAATTTTTGGTCCAAATTGTATTCAAAAAGGAACGTACAGTCTGCGAGCAAACAAAGAAACATATGAAAAAGCGGAAGCTAAAAATCTTTGAGCAGAGTAAAAGAGTGGAACGAACGACATTAACTAGACAAACTGCGGAATTCTTCTAATCTTGCAGTAAAGCACAAACTCAAACAATAAAATTTGTCAGTGCAGTAAAAGAAGACTTTGAAGGAATCAGGAATAGTACACAGGGAAGCCGGCCGGAGTAGCCGAGCGGTTCTAGGCGCTACAGTCAGGAACCGCGCGACCGCTACGGTCGCAGGTTCGAATCTTGCCTCGGGCATGGATGTGTGTGATGTTAGGTTTAAGTAGTTCAAAGTTCTAGGGGACTGATGACCTCAGAAGTTAAGTCCCATAGTGCTCAGAGCCATTTGAACCATTTTGAACCACACAGGGAAAGCTTGGGCAGGAAACTTGACAACTGGGCAGTTCGCCTGGCAGAAAAATGCAGGAGGACCGGAACAAATTGATACTAACGAGCGGAAGAGAGGCCACACTAAGAGAATGAAAGGGATACGAGTAAAAAAAAGCTAAATAAAACTCTGAAAATGATCCACGTTGTACATTGCTTGTGCAGTAGGGCCCAAACGTAAATAATAAATAAAACACTAGTTACACGCAGCAAATCTGAGTGTGTTCAAGTCATCAGAAGTATCTGAAGATGAAAGTTAGCAGCCATAAAATAAAGTCAGTTGAACAAAATGTTCTCGTGTTGCCTTAAAACCAACAACTCGTGCTGTCTTGTCACAATTCGTCCCACTACCGCACAAGTGGTTTTAAGGGCACCTGCTCGTGAACAGGCAGCATTTTTGTCCCATACTTTCAGAGCCGTTACTTTACATCTATAACACTCAGGATGTTGCTGTTTTATGCCAACACTGAGTGGCATCTTTTTTAAGCAGCAATATACATTGTATTTATTTAGCAACACTAGTTTAATTCCTAAAATATTTTGTTCACACGACGAATTTTGAAGACATATTTAGTTTCCGACACCATTATCTAGGATATCATGCGTATAATATCACTCAGACCGTGCCAGGATTCTCTCATTACCGATATAATTATGTTATGCCAAAAATTATATAGGTTGAAGTATACTACAAATCATTATTGATTGCCGTTCTTAAAGGATACAGTGATTAGGTGAAACAATTTTTTTAATTCCTCAGACATACGTCAAATTATGAGATGTGAGACATGCAATGATTCTATGAATGATGAGAGAAACCTGACACAGTTTGAGGACTCATGATGTCCTAATATTATTCAGTGTTGGAGTAGAACACCGATGTCTTAAGTATTATATATGAAGATCTATGCACTCTGGAAGTACGGGATGAGAATTCTATCTCTTCACCAGCAGGTCCCTTTAAAGTAAGACAGGACTTTTCTGGAACAGATCACTCTAAGACAAGTACTTTGCGTGTTCAAGTACTCCTGACTGATAATTTAAACACGTACTGCCAAATGATGAAAGTATCACTCTTGAGTCTACAAGAAGGATAATATTAAAGAGAACTACATCACAAGAAACAAAGCTTCAGGTTCGTTTTCCATCCAGCACCGAGCTTTAACATCGGGTAACGTGTAGACTCGGCTGTAGAGCGGGTGACGCGTTCTATATATATGATGATTCCAAAGATGACGACTAGCGCAATTTTTTCCACGGTGTTAGTAAGACTGAGTCCAGTAACGCGTTAACCGTGTAGTTTCATCACGCACAGTCCCTTCCTGCTGTTATTTAGAAGCATGCAGTTGGAGAGAACGCGCCGGCTCCGTTGCGGCGCGCGTGACTTACTTCTATTGCGTCTTGTCGTACGAGAAGCTGTGCTCAGCGCGGTCGATGCTAGCGACAGTTGCCAGGAGAGCCGAAGAGTTGCGCCTCAGATGCGAGCGGCGAACGCACTGCAGAAGGCGCTGGGGACACGGCGCCGAGAAGCTTGCGGCGGCGGCCGCCAGGGGCGCGCCGGGCGCAGAGCAACGAGCCATTTCCCGCCGAGGGAAGCCGTCGCCAGGGCAGTGCGAGAAAGCAATTGTTGCTACTTGTTGTAATGGTCAGCTGCTAACTGGTCATCCATGGTATAAGCGTCCTGTGCACGAGACGCAACGCTCGATAACAGGAGGATCGACAAACAGCGAGAGTCACTTTTTGTGACGCGTATTCGGAAAGAAACAGAGATCTTCACCAATATCATCAGGCCGAGGAAGGGGCGTGTACAGGGTCAGCAAATATTTCGGAATATAAAAAAAGAGGACACTTTCCTCATTTTAAATTTATTACATAAGAAACGAAAAACTGTGTTTTACTTCAAATCATAAAATTAGATTTCACCATTGCAAACGTTTTTACAAATCCAGTTGTCACCCCTAACACATTTAATATATTTCTCTTTTTCCAAGTGGAATACCAAGCCACTGGCGCCAAGACTTGGTAATGAAACATAGGTTCCTGGGCAGGAAACCATATATTGTGCTTTCCATTGTACTCTTCCGGGCGAGCTTAGATATATTTCTCGCAATTTATTCGTAAACGTGTATTTGCTACTAGGCATGAGGACAAATTATCAAATTATCTTAAACAAAAGCGAAACAAAGAACAATCAAAACGCATTCTTCAGCTGTCAAAAAAAATCTTAACTTACAAAATAAACAATTTTTCTGTTTTGAGGTTATATTTAGAAAATCACGAACCTTACACAGTAAGATAATTTGCTGGAAAAGGAGTATGTAATTTAAATTTTCGATTTTACACAGAGTACGCGAAGGAACTTACCCCTCTTCTTGCAGCGGTGTACCGTAGGTCTATATAAGAGCGTAGCGTTCCAATGGATTGGAAAAGGGCACAGGTCATCCCCGTTTTCAAGAAGGGACGTCGAACAGATGTGCAGAATTATTGACCTATATCTCTAACGTCGATCAGTTGTAGAATTTTGCAACGTGTATTATGTTGGAGTATAATGACTTTTCTGAAGACTGGAAATCTACTCTGTAGGAATCAGCATGGGTTTCGAAAAAGACGATCGTGTGAATCCCAGCACGCGCTATTCGTCCGCAAGACTCAGAGGACCATAGACACGGGTTCCCAGGTAGATGCCGTGTTTCTTTACTTCCGCAAGGCGTTCTATACAGTTGCCCACAGTCGTATAATGAACAAAGTAAGAGCATATGGACTATCAGAGGAATTGTGTGATTGGATTGAAGAGTTCCTAGATAACAGAACGCAGCATGCCATTCTCAATGGAGAGAAGTCTTCCGAAGTAAGAGTTATTTCAGGTGTGCCGCAGGGGAGTGTCGTAGGACCGTTGCTATTCACAATATACATAAATGACCTTGTGGATAACATTGGAAGGTCACTGAGGCTTTTTGCGGATGATGCTGTGGTATATCGAGAGGTTATAACAATGGAAAATTGTACTGAAATGCAGGAGGATCTGCAGCGAATTGACGCATGGTGCAGGGAATGGCAATTGAATCTCAATGTAGACAAGTGTAATGTGCTGCGAATACATAGAAAGAAAGATCCCTTATCATTTAGCTACAATATAACAGGTCAGCAACTGGAAGCAGTTATTCCATAAATTATCTCGGAGTAGGCATTAGGAGTGATTTAAAATGGAATGATCATATAACGTTGATCGTCGGTAAAGCAGATGCCAGACTGAGATTCATTAGAAGAATCCTAAATAAATGCAGTCCGAAAACAAAGGAAGTAGGTTACAGTACACTTGTTCGCCCGCTGCTTGAATACTGCTCAGCAGTGTGGGATCCGTACCAGATACAGTTGATAGAAGAGATAGAAAAGATCCAATGGAGAGCAGCACGCTTCGTTACAGGATCATTTAGTAATCGCGAAAGCGTTACGGAGATGACAGATAAATTCCAGTGGAAGACTCTGCAGGAGAGACGCTCAGTAGCTCGGTACGGGCTTTTGTTGAAGTTTCGAGAACATACCTTCACCGAGGAGTTAAGCAGTATATTTCTCCCTCCTACGTATATCTCGCGGATAGACCATGAGGATAAAATCAGAGAGATCAGAGCCCACACAGAGGCATACCGAGAATCTTTCTTTCCACGAACACTACGAGACTGGAATAGAAGGGAGAACCGATAGATGTACTCAAGGTACCCTCCGCCACACATGCGGAGTATGGATGTAGATGTAGATGTAGAAAGAAGATGCAGCTGCTTCAGTATACTAGTCCGCTAAAAACACGTGTATTGCGCAGTAATAAGCTGTTAAGTGAAAACTATCTCAGGTAGGAAGTTAGATATCACAGCTATCTCTAACACACTAAGTAAGAAGATTGAAACATCGAGTGTAAGCAATATAAATCGATACTTTCGGTTTTACTAGCACAACAGATCAATTGTAAGCAAATAGCAAATGATATAATTGAATAACTGAAGTAAAAAAATATATAAATTGTTGACGATACAAGATGAAAACAAAAATCAAAAGATCTTAATTTCAAAAACTAAAAAATACGGTTATTAGCAGAAAATGTATGTGGACGCCACATTAAAGGTCGAAAACCTGAACATATCAGCGTAAATGCAGCTTCAGGGGCGAGGGAGAAAGAGGGGGTGGAGCAAGCCAGGTTCTATCCCTGTGCCCTGGGTTGCTTTTAAGGGGAGAAAGTATGGTGAAACTGATCTAAAAGTCACGTTTTCCATTTATTATCTATTGATAATACCTGATCTCTCCAGAACAGTTTGATGTATTATTTGTGAAACAACTTATACTCGTATTGTAAGTGTACTTTTTATCATTTCAAAGTTAATAGTACAAACGAAATAAAATCCAATCGTTTTGCACTGACTGTCTGTAGCTCTGGAAGTGTTCAATCTAGAAGGCTGTGGTTTTCAAATGATAATTCCTTGACTTCGTGTCCGTCTTAAGAGACTGGATGCACTGTATTCCACATGCATTCAGTTCTTTGTAAGTGTGAATTGTAATGATAATAAACTATAAATGGTAAAGAGAGACTTACAGATAAAACTTTTATGGAACGGCAATAAGATACAACCCATATGACATACAAGAAATGAAAACATCAGACTGGGCTGTATTCTTCCACAAATCATCCACTGACGATACTCCTACACATGATCTGTGCCCACTGGGTGCTGATTCACGGAGCAAGTAGTGCAACGCTCAGGGAGCAGGAAGAGAGGAGCAATTCAGGCAGAAAGACAGCATGCGACCTGCAACGATGGAAGTTATTAAACCAGTGTATAGCGTGTTGCCTCATCCTGATCTGTCCAAACATCTCCATTGTCAAAATCAAAAAACGCGAATAAGTTTTTCAATAATTTCATTGGAACGTACATTCCAAAAAATGTGTATGTGGGAATGAAAACTCAACACCTGGGTTTTTGAGATGCTGTGGTAACTTTTAAGAATGGTAACAAGGGAAGAATTCGGTTATTAGAGCAACTTGGTAGTGTTCCAGGAGCCAACACGCTTCAGGACGTCTAGCGAGTGGGCCGATTTACAATCATTGAAGTCGAGTATGCGTCAAGAGAAATGACTAAAGAAACAAGAGCAGGGAAATAAGAATACGTGTAGCGTTGCAGGATAATCAAGAAAAGAAGACAGACAATGCTGATTACGCGTCCAGCTGCATCTAGTAGGTGCCACGCCTTCGTATATTTGTTGATTTCATCTGAAACTGTGAATTTGATTTAATGAAAACTACTTCTTTAAAAATATTTCACTCATTACCCCAGGTACGGTTACAGATATCTTTACCTAATTTTACACGTATCTATGACGGTTTTTTTTAATTTACGGTGGAAAAAGAGTTTTTAAAGAAAAAAAACTAAACATAATTTTAAAAATTCAGAACTAATTATTTATTCAATCAGAAAAGGAGTTATACGGTAATACAGAAAATTTTCAGCTCTCTGTCTATCAAAGTTTCTGAGATAATGTTGTTGTTGTTGTGGTCTTCAGTCCTGAGACTGGTTTGATGCAGCTCTCCATGCTACTCTATCCTGCGCAAGCTTCTCGATCTCCCAGTACTTACTGCAACCTACATCCTACTGAATCTGCTTCGTGTATTAATCTCTTGGTCTCCCTCTACAATTTTTACCCTCCACACTGCCCTCCAATACTAAATTGGTGATCCCCTGATGCCTCAGAACTTGTCCTACCAACCGGTCCCCTCTTCTTGTCAAGTTGTGCCACAAACTCCTCTTCTCCCCAATTCTATTCAATACCTCCTCATTAGTTATGTGATCTACCCATCTAATCTTCAGCATTCTTCTGTAGCACCACATTTCGAAAGCTTCTATTCTCTTCTTGTTCAAACTATTTATCGTCCATGTTTCACTTCCATACATGGCTACACTCCATACAAATACTTTCAGAAACGACTTCCTGACACTTACATCTATACTCGATGTCAGCAAATTTCTCTTCTTCAGAAACGCTTTCCTTGCCATTGCCATTCTACATTTTATATCCTCTCTACTGAGATAATGGGTCATCAATATTACAGATTAAACATTGTAGATATATAACATACGTACTCCCCTTAAGTTTCTCTCCATGAATCATTACGCATTCAGGAAAAAGTACGCGTGTGAGGAACAGCTTCCTTCGTTCACACAACAGCACCCGGAAAATAATAGATACAGACGAACAGGTAGACTCCCTCTTCCTAGATTTTCGAAAAATGTTTAGCCGCCGTACCACATCGTCAACTACTAAGCAAATTCCTTCGTATATATATGAGTGTCTCAATGAATCAGTGACTGACAAAAATCAGTATATTATTGCGCAGTGAATGTTCTACAGAAACGAAAGTAGCTTCGGATTTACCACGAGGAAGCATAACAGGGCCTCTAAGGTTCTCTACACACACCATGGGATCAAAAGTATCGAGAAACCTACCTATGCCGGCCGGGGTGCCGACCGGTTTCAGGCGCTACAGTCTGGAACCGCGCGACCGCTACGGTCGCAGGTTAGAATCCTG
This sequence comes from Schistocerca piceifrons, assembly GCF_021461385.2. Lineage (NCBI taxonomy): Eukaryota > Metazoa > Arthropoda > Insecta > Orthoptera > Acrididae > Schistocerca > Schistocerca piceifrons. The sequence continues at coordinate 434,685,058 of NC_060144.1, read as the reverse complement.
CCTCGGGCATGGATGCGTGTGATGTCCTGAGGTTAGTTAGGTTTAAGTAGTTCTAAGTTCTAGGGGACTGATGACTTCAGAAGTTAAGTCGCATAGTGCTCAGAGCCATTTGAACCAAACCACCTACCTATTGGTTGTTATTAATATGGGTTTCGTCTTTATCACGCTTGAACTGTGCTGAGGAATCTTTCACTGAGGCAGCATGTCTATGGAGGAATGGTAGCCCATTCTCCCTCAAGAGCCGAAACGAGAGAAGCTACTGATGTTGGACGCTGTGATCAAGGATCGAAGTCGTCGTTCTAATGCAACTCGCCGGCCGCGGTGGCCGTGCGGTTCTAGGCGCTGCAGTACGGAACCGCGGGACTGCTACGGTCGCAGGTTCGAATCCTGCCTCGGGCATGGATGTGTGTAATGTCCTTAGGTTAGTTAGGTTTAAGTAGTTCTAAGTTCTAGGGGACTGATGACCTAAGATGTTAAGTCCCATAGTGCTCAGAGCCATTTGAACCATTTAATGCAACTCGAAAGTGTTCGATTGGTTCAGGTCGGAACTGTGGGCGGGACCTTATATTTCAGGAATGAGATTGTCCATAAAACACTGTGTCACAGATGTTGCTTCTTGAGAGCGTGCATTGTAATGTCGATACGTACGATTATCGTCTCTGAACTGTTTTTCTACTGAATGCAGTACAGAATGCTGTAAAATGCATTCATACCCTTCCACATTTAGAGTTTTCCTAAGCGAAACAAGGAGACCACATACAAACCACGAAGAACACCACATACCGCATCTCCACCTTCTCCATACGTCACTGTTGGCGCTATAGCGTAAATCCGGGATACACGGCCATTATTTTTTCAAAAGCCAGTTTCACAGCCTCGTACACAATAACACCTTGAAACTGTCCATAAATTACATTTTCAATCCACAAGAAACGTAAGTCGAACTTCGTTTACCAAGGTATACCGAATTTCATACACCTTGCCCGGGTGTCAGGGTTAGATGAGCGGACATGTAAGGCTAGATTACTATCGGACAAAACACTTTAAAATCAAAGAGAAAATTTTAAAAAAGTTTAACACTTATGTTTATTGAATATCTTGACGTCAAAAGTATGTTATAAAGATATGCATTGTAGGTAAATTATAACTTAAAGATAACTTCATTTGTAAAAAAGCATTTTACAATTCTTGAATTTTTTATTAACTCGTTGGAACATACCAGTTTTATATCGAAAATAATGAGAAATCGTCTCAATCATGCAGTTAGTTGGATGTAGAACAATGCATAATTTTTGTTTTCTATGTCAATAGCACTTAGAGGACTTCTTTATACGATCGCCTTGAAGATGCGCTCTTACGAATGTACTTATTTGGCATCTACAAAAAAATAGTGATGTCATGAAAATTTAATATATAACACGTTCACGAGATGACCAGCAATCTCGATGATGTTTTGGACGCCTTTGCGGAACAGCCGGGAGAGACTGCCATAGCGAGTCATCATATAAGGTGGACGTAAACTCAGAAAAACTTCAGTACAAGTTTGCAGTTAGACCTAAACAATTCTCAAACAGATGTTTCCGTCGCTACTCGCAGCTTAGGTTATGTTTAAATCAAAAGATTGTGATGTTCCACATAACTTCATGGTATAATGAGAGCCAAAATCATGGAAAATACTTACTTTTAGTTGAAATAAAAAGCCATCCGGAGCAACAACAATCACTCACCTTACAAAGTAATTACCAACTGGCCGGCAGCGCTGTACAGGGAATCATCACTCGTTTGCAGTCATCCACTGACAATAAAGAGTCTCTCTTCACTCCACGTCAACTGTCACTTTGCATTGACTACAAAACAATTGCGCCCCATTCTTTTTAACTCCCTACGCACAGTAATTGTGCTAGCTCAGTTGTTGTTAGTAGTTTGGAATATCCGGCTGATTCCTCTCGCTGATTTCATGCAACTTTTTACAACCACCCTCCGCTGTGCTCTACGGTTCCTATCGGTCACTGAACTAGGTCTGCTTGGTCTCGGTTTACTTGCCGTTGTTCCTTCGCATTCCATGTCACAGTCGACCACCAACAGTCGAGTTGGGCAACTTTAGAAGTGCTGGAATGCCCCTGGTGGATTTTTTACTCTGTGATATGCAGTGACTAGTCCGCTTTCGAAGTCACTGACCTCTGTTAACCGACCCATTGCGGTACTGATTCTCTACTGTCAACGCGATACTTCATGCCTCCTTTTATACTGACGGGTCCGCCTCTGGTGACACCTAGTGGCAAAGTCAGCAGTGGCCTGTAGCCACTTTGTGCAGGGGGAAAACGTAAGAGCAGCGGCCAAAAGAAGGGCTCTGCGGCAATACATAAAGTTCTTATAAGTGTCACCTAAAAGCTGCAAGTAAAGAAAGAGAAGAAAAAGAAAGTAAAAATAAGGTAAAACAGAAAGCAGCAGAAGAGAAGGGGAGGAAAAAGAAAACTGCAAAGAGCAGGGAACCCAATCCTGTAAGAACTCTTTTTGACCTCAACGATGGAGACACAGAGTGCATGTACTGCGAAGAAAATTAAAAAAAAAAATTCAGATGGCTCCAAGCACTATGGGACTTAACATCCGAGGTCATCAGTCCCCTAGACTTAGAACTATTTAAACCTAACTAACCTAAGGACATCACACACATCCATGCCCGAGGCAGGATTCGAACCTGCGACCGTAGTAGCACCGCGGCTAAAAATTTTCAAATTCAGTGTTAGCGGATTAAGTACCAACTGCTCATGAAACCTGCACTGGAGTTGAGAAATAGAGTTTGACTTTTATTTGTCAAAAGTGTAGTCCGAATCATGTTTCACAAAAAAAATATTTAGTTCTTCGTTAAAACAGCTTTTTATCCCTTATTTTTGAGTTTAAAGCTAAATGGCCACTTTTTCCTCTCACGTCGTTTTGTCACTTTGTGAAAATTGAGTTGTTTACTTAATTTTATCCTGAAATGATTACACTAATCTATATTATACTTAAATAATTGTAGATTATAATCACTGGTTTTCCATAGTTTTTGGACGTGCAGTAGCTTCTTCTGGTATTTGGGCTCTAAACGTCACAGGCACCATCAAGATCCAGCCGCTGTGGCCGAGCGGTTCTAGGCGCTTCAGTCCGGAATCGCGCTGCTGCTACGGTCGCAGATTCGAATCCTGTCTCGCGCATGTATGTGTGTGCTGTTCTTAGGTTAGTTAGGTTTAAGTAATTCTAAGTCTAGGAGACTGATGACCTTACATGTTAAATCCCATAGTGTTTAGCCATTTCATTTCACCATCAAGACAAGTCGGCTGAACAGAGCCAACGACTCATTTACCAGAAACGGGAGTTTTTCAACCGGAATACGGGAAGGAGAAATTTTGATGTTCTGTCTGCGAGTTCGGAACCTGACAAGGAAAATGCAGTCCATTTGATGATGGAGGTACCGCGCACCACTGAAGTGACTTTCCGGCAGAATTTCTGAGAGCCGTTCTGGCACAGCTTACAAGAGGATTGTAATATTTTCACGCTGAACACAATGGGAACATAAAAATCACGTCGTTTACTTATATAGTCACTTAGGTCGCAAGGGCCGTGATTTACACAAAATGTCCGTAAGTTATGTTAAAAAAATTAGCCATGTGTCAGTAGGACTCACGCGCTGAGGGTTCCGTAGAAAGTTAATTATGTATATAGACTGTTCATCCTTCCCGGGAATCGAGATTCTTGACGATTTTTGGCTTTTAACGACATTGTTATTGGAAAGATATCTGTCCTGGGAATTGTAACTACATTGTAATTTTAAGACTGAAGTCGGATAACAAATGACAAAAAAACATATTTATTTTCGTATTATATAACTATAGATTAACAATTTTCTGTTTTTTTTTTTTTCCTTTTACTTCTGCTGTAAAGTTTTGCTTCTTGTCAAATTTCAGATTCTAGGTCAACGGGAAGTGCCCTACAGGTTTTGATGAGTGAGTTTGCGATTATAATTAGACGTATCTTTTGACTGCACTGATTTCAAAGCATCGGTTTTCTTACACCGCCAAGGGACTGTAAACCTCAGTATGTGACGTAAATTCCAGCTTGATAGGGCTACCAGTTCCTGAGCAAAAGGATCTTAACAGAGGGACATATAGACTGACAACGAAGTGATACTATAAAGATTCCGTTTTTACCTATGAGGTAAAGAACCGTAAAAAGTAAGATTAAGACTCAACGTCCCATTGATGATGAGGCCATTCGAGACGTATCACAAATTTAGACTGGGAGAACAGGGAAGGAAATCGAAGTGTAGTTTTTAATGGAGCTATCCTGGCATTTGCCTTAAGCGATTCAGGTGGGCTGCAGTGGGACTGGAAGCAGCATGCTCCTGAATGCGAGACCAGTGTCTTAACCACTGCGCCACCTCAGTAAAGTACAGAATTGTTAGCACAGAAGTGTTTACCTAAAATTCTTTACTGATTTGAAACCAGAAAAAAATTTTAAAACTATTAAATCACTCTACGAAAGTGTGCTGAGCGTAAAGCCATCCTTTCACAATATGTGTTATTCACCATGAAGTGCGCCAGAGATGGTTTCCATCGTGTTTGGTAAACGCTTAGATGTGAGCTGGTGCATTACATAGAACGTGTCTCTCATTAGCACTTGCGATCTCAGTGTCCTCCAGCGGCAGTTGCCGGCTGAATCTAACACGCGCACCACACAGTTTGTTAACGAAAATGGACGCTTGTAAAGTGCTATGTTAGCGAAAATAAAAGGTGCATTTGCTCTGTTGTACATAAGCTATCCATGTTGTAGCATACATAAAAACTTCAGTATCCGTGAACATCATACAAAGCGAAAAGGGAAGTTCCACATCCAGTAAGAAAGGATAACAGCTGTCCAAACTTCCATTACAAATAATGCGATTTACAGTAGTCTTACAAATAAAGTAAATGTTATTTCATCAATCTCGCTATTTACTGAAACTCTAACAGCATTCTCACTAGAGCACTGCTTCTACTAAGTAGCAGAAATTTCAGAAGATGTAAAACCCAAGAGACTTGAAACAAAGTGCAAAATCTCCTATTGAAAGTAATGCAAAGTCTCTTGCAGACAGTGCAAAAATTCATTTATTTGCTGCAATATACTATTACCTTTTTTGTAGGGCTGTGTGTGTGTGTGTGTGTGTGTGTGTGTGTGTGTGTGTGTGTGTGTGTGTGTGTGTCTGTGTCTGTGTCTGTGTGTGTGTGAGTGTCTGATTACCAACACTGAGGTGACAGAAGTCATGGGATAGATTATGTCGGACTTCCTATTGCCAAGAGTAGTGCAGCAATTCGGCGTGGCATGGACTCAACACGTCGTTTCAAGTCCCCTGCAGAAATATAGAGGCATGCTGTCTCTATAGCCGTCCATTATTGGGAAAGTTTTGCCGGTGCAGGATGTAGTAGTGGACGAAATAACCTCTCGATTATGTCCCATGAATGTTCAACGTGATTCATGTCGGGCGATCTGGGATGCCCAATCATTCACTCGAACTGTCAACAATGTTCTTCAAACCAGTCACTAACAACTGCGGTCCTGTGGCATGACGCATTCTCATGCATAAAAATTTAATCGATGTTCGGATCATGAAGTCCATGAATAACTGCAGATGGTCTCCAAGTAGCCGAACATAGCCTTTGCCTCTCAGTGATCGGTTCAGTTGGACCAGAGGACCCAATCCATTCAACGTAAACACAGTCCACGCCATTATGGAGCCACCAGCAGCTTGCACTGTGCCTTGTTGACGATGTCCTGCTTTTAGCAAAGGCACTCGCGTCGATCGTCTGCTGCCATAACCCATTAACGCCAAATTTCTCCGCTCTGTCCTAACGGATATGTTCGTCGTACATCCTACTTTGATATGTGAGGTTATTTCACGCAGTATTACTTGTCTGTTAGCACTGACAACTCTACGCAAACGCCGTTGCTCTCGGTCGTTAAGTGAAGGCCGTCGGCAGCTGCGTTGTCCCTGGTGAGACGTAATGCCTGAAATTTGGTGTTCTCGGCACACTCTTGAATCTATGGCTCTTGAAATATTGAATTCCCTAACGATTTCCGAAATCGGATGTTCCATGAGTTTAGCTTCAACTCCATTCCGCCTTCCAAGCCTGTTAATTCTCGTCGTGCGGATATAATCGCGTTGGAAATCCTTCCACAAATGTTATTTGACCAGAAATGATAGCCCCGCCAGTGCACTGACATTTTGTACCTTATGTACGCAATCTGTATTTGCTCATGTCGCTGCTCATGACTTTTGTCACCTCAAAGTATAAAAATTTTGTTTGTACACAAGATTTTTACGAGTGTCCTGCTCCATCATTTCTTTTAACACTCAAACAATAATGTTGCCCAGCTGATAACCTCGGAAGGTTACATTTTTGAAATTTATCAAAAAATACTTCTATTTGCATACAGAAGCTATAAGCCATACCATTAGTAAATGTTAAATGAGTACTTGCAGCATTATCCACTTTTGCCTTTGAAAATACCAGGAAGTTAATATCTGCGGGGAGAGAGAGAATGCACCACTCTCGGTTTATTGTATTTAACAGTAGTTTCGCATCTACGATAACGAAATAATGTCTAAGTCACCTGCCTCCACTCTTTCTTCTTCCATGTTCCTTTTGTAAATGTAAATGTGATGTTACAAGCATTGGTTTAACCGTTTCCCAGACCGACTTCGCAGTTTTCCTGCGTTCAATGCAGCTTTCATAACTTATTGCTGCATAATATGCATTGATCGGTACTAAGTATTTAATATAGCTCCAGGGTAATGAGTTCTCAGCCTAAGGCACTTTTCATCATCCTAAATCTAATAGAAGTGCTGTAAAATACGAGTACTTCTGTTGGAACTTGACACTCGATCATGAGGGGCTACCTGAAATGATGAAACAGAAGCTGGGTGGAAGGTGGGATACTGTCGGTGCAAAAATAGTGTTACTGTAAGCATAACAAATACTCACATCATTCTCACAACATCTGTTAATATTCTGCAGTACTAACAGGGACAGAATTAAAAAAAAAACGGTTTAAAATTGTTTGAAAGACAATTTTTGGAAATGTCAGCGGTCATAAAATATTTTTAAAATATAATAAAACGATCTAGATACTAAAAATATTTTAAAATATTTTAGCATATTTATTTTATTATATTTTTATAAAACAATGGTGATCTTTCCACGTAACATTTCCAGGTGATACTGGATATGGAAGACATTGCTAATTTCAAACAGTTGACTTCGTAATGTTTTATCTCTGCTGAGTAAACAACATCACGTTTAGAAAAATGAACTGAGATTTCGGCTGCGGCTTGTAAGACAACTGATTAATAGATTTTCACCTTAGAAACAGGAAGGGAGACCACTAAACTTTCACAGAATCAGAATATGTAAGATTTATCGAAGTAGTAGATCACAGACAAGAGAAGAGGACATGTATGCAGTTGTTGCAATGAATAAGGATTGACTGTAACAACTGCATACATACGTTCTTTCTTGTCTGTGATCCTCTGCTTTGGTAGTAAACCACATTTCCGTAAATTTTACGGAAAATATTTCTTTCATCGTACCTATTTTGATTTAAAAAAACAAGAGATAAAATTGCAAAAAATGAATGAATAACCTTATTACATATTTATTAAGAGACTATTTTTAGTGACTAGCTAAAATTGGGTCTTGGAAAGGTTAAAATATCTCACAGTGTATAGTCACTTGCGGAGTATAGATACAGTAGATGCAGCAGCTCCCTAGAATTCTATACCTCCATGTGCTTTATAATACTTTTGTAAACTGTGCAGCATTCGCGGAGGCAGAAAAAATTACGTTGCCTTAAGAGAACATGAATACGCGAAACATTATAAATGATCTCACTGGCCAAAGGTAAATGTATGTCCAGTGATAATAAGTGCACAAGAACTACTTCTTATGTTGTCACGAGATATTCCATTTGCTTCTGAGAGCAGAGGCTGAAGAAGGTGACCAATTGTTTCCAACTGTGTTGTTTGAAGGGATCCCAAGTCAACAAGGAGGGTCAACAGAGGGTATTACGGCGGTGCGGCATCCGGCTAACGCCCTATCCGCTTCTCCCTTCTAAGGACACGTCACTGCTTCCACCCGTTTCTCCTTAGGGGACCGTTTCATTCCCTTGAGCTGCGGTGTAGTCGGACTACGCCTGCCACGTCGGCAACCCCGTCATCACCACAGCCCAGAGGTTCAGTTTGCGTAGGGGTCCGCTATTCGGGATGACATTTTGTTAAGAAGTCGACATTCATGTTTCCCGCTAACAACCGTCACATAAGCTTGTTTAGAGACACAAATGAGTTTGTTTGCTGCATGAGACTGGAGGCTTCCTCGACGAATTTAACTTATTGGAAATGAAATGAGCGTTTGGCGTCAATGGCCGGGAGGCCCCTTACGGGGCAGGTCCGGCCGCCTTGGTGCAGGTCTTATTACATTCGATGCAACGTTGGGAGACCTGCGCGCTGGATGGGGTTGAAATGATGATGAAGACAACACAACATCCAGTACCTGAGCGGAGAAAATCGCCGACCCAGCCGGGAATCGAACCCGGGCCCCTTAGGACGGCAGTCTGTCACGCTGACCACTCAGCTATCGGGGCGGACATTTAACTTATTAAATCTTCTCGAATTGTTGTTGTCATTGGTCGGAAGACTGGTTTGATGTAGCTATTCACGATAGTCCATCTTGTATCCATCTTTTCAAATGTGAGTAATTACTGTACCTTTATCTACACTCCTGGAAATTGAAATAAGAACACCGTGAATTCATTGTCCCAGGAAGGGGAAACTTTATTGACACATTCCTGGGGTCAGATACATCACATGATCACACTGACAGAACCACAGGCACATAGACACAGGCAACAGAGCATGCACAATGTCGGCACTAGTACAGTGTATATCCACCTTTCGCAGCAATGCAGGCTGCTATTCTCCCATGGAGACGATCGTAGAGATGCTGGATGTAGTCCTGTGGAACGGCTTGCCATGCCATTTCCACCTGGCGCCCCAGTTGGACCAGCGTTCGTGCTGGACGTGCAGACCGCGTGAGACGACGCTTCATCCAGTCCCAAACATGCTCAATGGGGGACAGATCCGGAGATCTTGCTGGCCAGGGTAGTTGACTTACACCTTCAAGAGCACGTTGGGTGGCACGGGATACATGCGGACGTGCATTGTCCTGTTGGAACAGCAAGTTCCCTTGTCGGTCTAGGAATGGTAGAACGATGGGTTCGATGACGGTTTGGATGTACCGTGCACTATTCAGTGTCCCCTCGACGATCACCAGTGGTGTACGGCCAGTGTAGGAGATCGCTCCCCACACCATGATGCCGGGTGTTGGCCCTGTGTGCCTCGGTCGTATGCAGTCCTGATTGTGGCGCTCACCTGCACGGCGCCAAACACGCATACGACCATCATTGGCACCAAGGCAGAAGCGACTCTCATCGCTGAAGACGACACGTCTCCATTCGTCCCTCCATTCACACCTGTCGCGACACCACTGGAGGCGGGCTGCACGATGTTGGGGCGTGAGCGGAAGACGGCCTAATGGTGTGCGGGACCGTAGCCCAGCTTCATGGAGACGGTTGCGAATGGTCCTCGCCGATACCCCAGGAGCAACAGTGTCCCTAATTTGCTGGGAAGTGGCGGTGCGGTCCCCTACGGCACTGCGTAGGATCCTACGGTCTTGGCGTGCATCCGTGCGTCGCTGCGGTCCGGTCCCAGGTTGACGGGCACGTGCACCTTCCGCCGACCACTGGCGACAACATCGATGTACTGTGGAGACCTCACGTCCCACGTGTTGAGCAATTCGGCGGTACGTCCACCCGGCCTCCCGCATGCCCACTATACGCCCTCGCTCAAAGTCCGTCAACTGCACATACGGTTCACGTCCACGCTGTCGCGGCATGCTACCAGTGTTAAAGACTGCGATGGAGCTCCGTATGCCACGGCAAACTGGCTGACACTGACGGCGGCGGTGCACAAACGCTGCGCAGCTAGCGCCATTCGACGGCCAACACCGCGGTTCCTGGTGTGTCCGCTGTGCCGTGCGTGTGATCATTGCTTGTACAGCCCTCTCGCAGTGTCCGGAGCAAGTATGGTGGGTCTGACACACCGGTGTCAATGTGTTCTGTTTTCCATTTCCAGGAGTGTATTTGAACTTGCTTACCATATTCAGTCACTTGTCTCCTTCTACAGTTTGTGCTCCATTCAGTTCCACTTCTATTTCCTGATGTCTCATAATGTGTCCTATCTGCTTTCACTTCTTTAATCAAGTAATGACATAAATTTGTTCCTAACAATTCGATTCTGCACATTTACGTTACTTATTCGAACTACCCATTTAATCTTCAGAATTATTTTCTAGCACCACACTTATACGCTGACCAGCCAGAAAATATGACAACCGACTTAATGTCGATATAAACCCGTCTTGGCGGTAGCAGCGTCACATAGCGAGCAATGACTGCTAGTCTGACAGACTAAAGGTGCATGTAGTATCAGCGAGCGTGCTGTCCGTGTGACGAATGGGGAAGGAGCGTGACCCGTCTGAGTTTGACCGAGGTCAGATTGTGACGGCCCGGATGCTAGGCGCGAGCATTTCGGAAACTGCACGACTTGTTGAGTGTTCTAGGCGTTCTTTGGTGAGTGTCTGCAACACGTGGTGAAACGAAGATGAAACTACTTCCAGACGTCGTGGGGTTGGGCGGCCACCTTTCATCACAGATGTCGAAGTTTGTAGGCTGGACAGACTGGTAAAACAGGACAGGCGGCGAACTGTGGCGGAACTAATATCAGACTTTAATGCTGGGTGGAATACAAGTGCGTCTGAAGACGCAGTGCACCGAACACTCCTAACGATGTGTCTCCGCAGCCGACGACTCATGCACGTGCCAATGTTAAAACCATGACATCGATAACTACGACTGAAATGGGCAAGCGACCATTGGCACTGGGTTTTGGCACAGTGATAGAGTGTTGCATGATCTGATGAATCCCGATACCTTTTTCATCATGCTGACGGGAGGGCGCGAATCCGTCGTCTTCCAGGGGAACAGCTCCTTCACATCTGTAATGCGAGACCGAGCAAGCTAGCGGTGGCTCCATTAAGCTCTGGGGAACATTCACGTGGGAATCGACGGGTCCGGTGGAGCTCATGCAATACACCATGACGGCCAAGCAGTATCGTACACTGGTTGCAGACCACGTACACCCCTTACCGACGGCAGTGGCATTTTTCAAGCAGGCGTCATGTCATCACACTCGGGGTGGTCTACTGCAGAGCTCCATGTTGAACAATGTACGATGAACACTGTGCTCCGAAACCCTTGTGCGTGCACCAGTAGTGCGCTCTTTCGGCATAGATGCCGCAGATCATCATCTATCCTACTTTAAAAAGCAGGCAAGCCTTCGAAGCCACATTCTGTGAAGAGTCGTGGATCTCCAACCATTTAGTGCCTAGTGGTAGCTACACTGTCCTACCTCTTTCCGTAGATGCTCACGACAGTAGCACGTGAACATTCGACCAGCTTCGCCGTTTAGAGATACTCTCTCACAAGCTCTGTGCAGTAACAATCTCCCTTTTCTCAAAGTCGCTTATCTTAATGGATATCCTCATTTGCAGCCCATATCTTCGCTTTGGTAATCGCCCATCCGAGTCTGCTCCTACATACTTTCATTACCGGGTCACGTGCCCGCAACACTAGCAGGCGGCATCCAACGTCGTGGTATGCAGTGGTCATAATGTTTTGGCTTATCAGTGTATGTATTGAAAGTCTACCCCTTGTTTGTTAAGCTGATTAATTTTCATGTAAGAAGTATCTCCCTTTAATATAAGCGGATGCAGTGCTCCATGGTTCCCATTTCTACCGCCATGTGTCTAATTTTTTCAATTAGGCCCGATAAATTGAGATATGGGTAATCAAACCCGCTAGAAAAGATAGTATTCTAATTTAAAAATGAAGCAACGGATAACGCAACATCGGTGAATGGCCAAGCAACAATACGTCCACACTAGGGACGGTAAGACTTCCTTTTTCTGATAGTATAAACTCAGTTAGTCGCATGAAGTGCATAATGCATACAATGGATATGCCTGGATTGAAAATTCGTAGAATATAGTCATTATCTCAGTGGTATGGATGAATGATACTAAATAACGCTAAGAGAGAATTTCAATCATCATTCTGATTTATTTCGATAATATTAAAGAGAACTATTACTCTCTGTGACACAACATTTAAGAAAACTATTACTCTCTGTCACAAAACGTTTAAGGAAAATATCACTCCTTGTGACAAAACATACATGAAATCTATTCACTATCTCTTGCATCTCGTCATACCGGAAACATAGTCAACACCTAGTCACCAGTTTCATCTACTAATGATTAAAATGGGTGAAAATGAATGTTACTGAATGGTAGCCTCTTAACACCATTTAGTTACTGTCACACCTATTTAACGCGCGGAGTATGGAAGAATATTACCTCTGACTCTCTCAAACATTACTTGTGTTACTACACATGCAGTAACATGCGGATAGGTTCATGCTGAAACCGCGTATTATGCAACCGCAATGCAACGTGAGCAAACCAGACCAGGCTTCATGACTCCACATTATTCATACATTATTAACGAATGGCAAATCCAGTGACTACCGTTATGAATGCTGGCAACACGTGGCCAAGTTCGACAACAAAGAAACGAGTAAAATAAACCGTTGAATCATATATCCAGAACGAAACCATGCAACAAATGAAACATTAATGAACCTATCCGCTATTGACCTAAGAACAAGAACCATTGGTTCATGCCCTCGATCACCTCGCACCTAAGTCCGCTAGTTGAAACACATTAATCTGAAAAATTTCTACTAATAAAATATCGCTGAACTTTTCCCGGTATTAATTCACACCCGAACATGCTTCATAATCAATGTTCCCAAAAAACCTACATTATGAATAACTTTTCTCACCATCCACGACGAGCGCCGCACTCCTGCGTCCGTCTCGTTCAATCGGCGGCCCCAGAGAGTCCTAACATGCCGCGTTCCAGGACCAACCGCCAACCATTCAAAAAAACTGGTGGTGGGTGTAGGACCTCAGTGATAACCAACCTCACAAACTCTGTCCTGCTCATCCCCACTATCTTTGGAATCACGAACTCCCTGCCGAATCTACTCACGTTTTTATGTTGGTGCTAAACTACCCTACTGCTACCATCTTTGACTAACCCGGATTATTATATATTTCATGCATAATTACGTTTATCCATCCACATACATCGTGGGATCAAAGGATGAGAGAGGAGGTGTGACACCAACAGAAGAAAAAATATACACGGAAGCATTCTTGAATGCAGAAGTTAATTAGCTAGAGGAAACATTGAAAGGACACTCTCGGCGTAAAATGAATTATTAAACATGTCGAAATTAATCAGTCAGTTAAAAAATGGTTCAAATGGCTCTGAGCACTATGCGACTTAACTTCTGAGGTCATCAGTCGCCTAGAACTTAGAACTAATTAAACCTAACTAACCTAAGGACATCACACACATCCATGCCCGAGGCAGGATTCGAACCTGCGACCGTAGCGGTCGCTCGGTTCCAGACTGTAGCGCCTAGAACCGCACGGCCACTCCGGCCGGCATCAGTCAGTTAAATGAAGCGTAAACCTGCGACGGTTCAGTATCACTTACAGCTTAATAGATATTGCCATAGAGTTTGCCTTGGTCTAGCAAACTTTTGATTCGCCTGTTTGTCTAAAGAAAGCAGTGCATTGTCACCATAACAGAGATCCTCTGGCTGTAGATGGAATCACTTTCAAGACAGCTGACTGCTTCAGGTACTCAGGGAGTGTTTTTAGAAACAACAGTTCTTTTTAGGAACAGCAATAGAACGGATACAGAAATAGATGCCCGTCTAGCAAAAGCAAATAAAACAGTTTTTGATTTTTATCAATATCTTAAAGAAAAGATCACTTAGTACTAACTTCAAAATCAGCTTGTATCAATCGACTATTATACTAGTAACGTTATACAGATGCGAGGTGTTAATATTTAGAAAGAAAGATGAAGAAAATTGGTTATTATTTGAAAGAAAATTACAAAGAAATGTTTTTCGATAGGTATATGATGAAAATAATAAGGAATGGAGGATAAGAAAAATGAAGAATTAAGAGAGCTGTACAGACATCGTAAAATCTTCAGATTTTGAAGAGAAGGTTGAACTGGACATGCAGCGTTGCAAGAATGATGGAAAATACAGAAGGGTCCAAAAAAATGTATCCACTGTTAAAAAGTCCATAACTTGCAAACTAATTGACGGAGTTGTCTCATTTTTGGTGAAAGTGTATCTTAATGTCCAACGTAAAGATATCACTGTAGGTGTTCGAAATGGTCACCATTAACATCCACACACAAACGATCTTCCACCAGCACAGTTACCAGTGAGGTGTACCTTCAGAAGCTTCAGACATCCATTTTACCTGCCATCCGGGACTTGTATGGAGACGGAAGAATTTGCTTTCAACAAGATGGTGCCCCAGCCCACTACCAAAATTAACCAGGAAGATGGATAGGTCATAGAGGTGCTGTGGAGTATCCACCAGGTTCCCCAGACCTAACTCCTCTGGACTTTTACCTGTGGAAAACACTAAAGGACGTCGTTTAACGACAAAAGCCACGCACATTGGATGAACTTCGAGAATCCATCGTACATTCATGTGCAAATATCCAACTGAACACGTTGCAGTCAGTAGTTCGTGCTGCAGTGTGGCGGCATCGTTTGTGTGTGGACGTTAATGGTGACCATTTCGAACACCTACAGTGATATCTTTAAGTTGACTTTAAGCTACACTTTCACCAAAAATGAGACAACTCCGTCAATTAGTTTGCAAGTTATTGACTTTTAAACAGTGGATACATTTTTTTGGACCCCTCTGTATACTTCTTAAAATAGTATTTAGCAAGACAATAGATGAAACGAGAGGAAAAGGAAGACCCAGAATTACGTGGTGAGATAACATCCAGGAGGACGCAGGCAGGATGAACATCAACACCGAATGGACAAACAAACCATTCGACAGAAAGAAATGTGATCGGTAACGCCACATGTAACGTAAAGTAAAGCACAGTAAGAATTTCTCTTTCCTATCATCTGTCTTCGCAAATTATGGAGGAGATGTAACTATAAATAAACTTGATTGTCTTTAAGCCTTAGGGATGCTTCATAGAGCATCTGTATACTGCTCTTTCAAGCTACTATAGGTTCTCAGATGTGCAGAAAAATTATTAGGATAATTTAAAAGGTAAAAAAAATTGTGACAACTTTAATTACACAAGTCACCATGATTACTTCGATTCGTCATCGACAATTTCGCGATCTTGGGTTGTCAGGATTAATAACGTCGGGATATTTTCAGCTTCTTTTGGGTAAGATGTTGTCAGTACTGGAATCTCATCAAGAGGATCGAGAGTAATTTCCAGCAGTAATTGGATCTAAGGAGGGCTGAGTCTCTAGGGAGAATAATTGTCTGGCAGACAGTTACGATCGGTGGCCATTGGGGAGGAATGATGGCAATCCGGAGCTTTAGCGAAAGGGATTAAGTGAGGGAGCAGCGAGAGGAATGTGGGTGACGGTTTACATCTATATTCTTCAAGGACTGTGAGATGCATGACAGAGGGCACTTCCACTGTACAACATATTAAAGTTTCTTCCCGTTCCATTCGCTCATGGAGTGCGGGAACACTAATGGCTTGTACACTTCTGTCCGGGCTGCAGTAAGGCTAATTTTATCTTAGTGGTCACTTTGGGAGCGATATTTACGGAGCTGTAGTATATTCCTAGATTTATCAGTTAGTACTCTTTCTTGAAACTTTGTAAATAGCTTTTTTTGTCAGTAGGGCGTACGGTCAGCATTAACTTAGCCGAAAGACGACATTTTACAAGAAGTCAATTTCCGTAGCTTCAACGTAATCTTTATTTGCTTGTATTTAGAGATTTTTGTACAACAAGCACACCTTTTTCGACCGACAATGCCATTTTCAAGTGCATCCGTGAGCGTTGTGAATGGTGAATCTTATTTACATCTTACTTACAACCAGTAGCGTCATTTTTTTATAAATTACCGTACAGTTTTATTTACATTTAGATGGAGTTGACAATAGTATGGCAACTGTGGGCAGTCTGTTACAACATAATACAGAATTATTATAATCTTGTACTTTTATAAAATGAAATTTTTCTTGATAATTGTTTGACATCTATTTGGAACTTCAGATCCTTGGGTGCTGTATGTTACAGATTTTTCAACCTTGGGAGTAAGGGGTGGTGTGTTTATAGCGTAGAAACTACTGAGTTAATTTTTTTTGTGAATAAGTTATCCGGATTTCATATGTGTTTCCCGTCTCGTGATAGGAAATTTCAATAAAATTTTCTACGAAGCGTTTGAGGTCTGATTGTTCATTTAGTAAGTCTTTCGGGAAACTTCTCTTATGTGTGTATACCTCTAATTCTTCTAAAATATCCATAGTACGTCCTTTATACATTCTGTGTAAAATTTGTGCAGTGTTTTCAATGTGTTTTGCTTTGTGGTTTTCATTTTGATGATGTAGGTAGAAAGTTGATTGATTGCTTTGACATGCTCTCGAATGTTCCTTGAATCTAATATTGTCTTTCTTCCCTTTTGAACGATGTAGAATTTCGTGCAATTTTCATAAGAAATTTTGTAGATTTCTGGGTTCGAAAATTCTGATATTTTAGCTTTTCCTGATCGAATTAGTGTTTTCAATTTATTGATCATACAAAATTCTAGTTTTACATCTCGTACAGTCTACATCTCGTAAAGTGTCCACACCTCCTCACACACTTAGAACCCCTTCTCTTGCCTACATCTAGCGTAAAATTGAGTTCCAATACCATACAGTCTCTCTCATGCTTGACCAACCCGACCAGCTGTTCAAATGGTTCTGAGCACTATGGGACTTAACTTCTGAGGTCAACAGTCCCCTAGAACTTAGATCTACTTAAACCTAACCAACCTAAGGACATCACACACATCCACGCCCGAGGCAGGATTCGAACCTGCGACCGCAGCGGTCGCGCGGCTCCAGACTGTAGCGCCTAGAACCACTCGGCCACTCCGGCCGGCCGACCAGCTGTCGCGCCTCTTTCAACACATTCCATCTTTCCTTCATTTGTAAGCAATTCATTTCCTTCTCCTGCCTAATTTCAGTAGCCTTCCAATCCCAGATCACGAACTCATCCCTGAAACGTATTTATACCTTTTATTCCAACCACAAGCGACTCTACTCATCTAAAATGAAGACCCTAACTCTTCTTGCAATGCTGATCTCCTATTCATATCCTAACACCTACATCGCAGTTATCAGTTCTTTCCAACACAGACATCTCACACCCAAATCACAGTCCCTACCCACAGTTACCAGGATCCTCCATCACACCACCATCACATTAGCATCATCTTGTCCTGAACATCTTCACTCATTTGAACCTCCTAAATTATTTTATATCACATTTTAAAATTATGTGAGCTGAATAGAGGAAATGTGGCCGCTGCCAGCCTGCCCTCTGTAGGATGAATGTAAATGACAGTTAAATAGAAAGAATAAAGGATGAATCAACCACCTTTGTACTGTATCGCGTTCCTGTACTTTCAGTCACATCTCTTTTCAGATTCCTTGTTGTACATATTTTACATCTCGTGTGACTTAATATTACGAGCCATTTCAAAACGTAAGTTACACAACGTTATGGTATGTCTTTCGTTGAATGCCTTACTACACTTCCAAGCGACACAAGTACACGACATATTTCTCAACATAGTCACCAAGTCTACGTAAACAACGGTCGGAGCCTTCTACCAATCATTCTGTTCTTCGACGACAGAGATGTGCTCCTTGGTCTCAGTGCCATCCGAGAACGGCTGCGTGAGCGTCCTCGTCGGTGGAAATCGCTTTCTCCCTAGATGTTCTTTCAGCTTGCCGAAAAGATTGCCTGTACCTCTTGCCTGTGGCCGATGTCGCCGGCTTTCCTTCCAGAGCAACATCACCCACATCTGTGCGGCATTGGTCAAAGTGTTGGTGCAAACTCACTACGGCGGGAAGCGACTTTGCATTTCGTTCAAATGCCGCCAGAATCTGTCTGCAATAAGAACGTTTTCCCCACAAACAACACACTGTCCCGCGTACTCCAACTCTGGAGTACGCTACCAGCTGCAGCGCTAATTCCCTCGCACACTATGACGCGTTTGTGTTATCCGTATCGCAATAGAACTGTGTCCAGCTCCAGTGTCTAGCGCTGCTGCCTCTGGATTCCGATTCCCGGCCGGGTCGGGGATTTTCTCTCCCTGGGGCCTCGGTGTTTGTGTTGTCCTCATCATTTCATCATCATTCGGCAGAGTGGCGAGACTGGACAGTGCAAAGATTGTGAATTTGTGCGAGAGCTCATAACCACGCAGTTGAGCGCCCCACAAACCACGTATCATCCTCGTCATCAGAACTGTGTCTGCAGGAAACCAAGAACATGTACTCTCTTCCAACCACTCACCACCCTATTTGCGCAATGGTAGCGTGGCTCCGACATGTGCAACTTACTCTGTGAAATCCCCTCTCTGCGTCCATCGCTGTCAACAGTAAGAATAAGTAACATAAATGTAAACTCCGTCCACAGCCCCTAGCGGCCCCATCGGAACCGACCGACCGCCGCGTCATCCTCCGCCAGTGGGTCCTGGAATGCGGTAGGGAGGGTCGTGGGGTCAGCACCCCGCTTACCCCGTCGTTAACCGTTTTCGAGACCTGGAGCTGCTACACTTCAGTTAAGCAGCTCCTCAACTGGCATCACAGGGGTGACTTCACTCCGCCCCAGTCGCTCTACCGCGGAAAAATCTATGGCAGTACTGAGAATCGAATCCAGGTCCTACGCGAGGCAGTCAGCTGCGAACAAGAGTAAGTAATAACTTCTAACTTCTTTTTGGATTGTTGTATTCCAGATGCAACATTTGTGCTAAGTTTAAGTTGTTCTGCTCGAACGTGTGCTACCTACCTCCGTACTTCCTTGTAAAATTACACTGAGCCAAACGTTTCTGTCTGCCACAGTCATCGATCTGACAGAACCGAATACAGCTGTGTTTCACGGGAATCTAGTAATTAATTTCAGAGAAATTGCAGTTATTGGAATTAAGGAATTACCTGTTTTGAACATTAAACTACATATTGTCTTATAAGAAGGCTCGTGATTTAAGACCTAAATAAAAAATAAACCTAGTCGATAAATGTAGGGAACAGAAGTTTTCCCTGCTGCTTCATTTCGTCTCTGCCTGGGGCGATGTAATATTCCTTTTCTTCTATTTTCAGGCGTGTAAATAACGATCTTCCACATGAGGCGGTATGTCGTTTAATGTTCAAAACAGAAACTTCAGAAATACTATAAGCTCTTCGAAACTACTTATCGCAGTTTGAAACACTGCTTCGGATCTAAGGGGGGGGGGGGGGGGACGTGGGCGTTAATGAAACTTACAAAAAAAGTCAATTTACAATTTATGGTTTACTTATTATTAGAACTCATGGACAATGAGTTCCGAAAGTTTCAGTGATGAAATAGCATCCAAAGTGCCTGAAAAATGGTTAAATGTGTGAACCGATCTTCCTGCCACATCCGGTTCTTGAAGGAACACTTCAATACCAGTTCGGTGAACAAAGATTTCGTGGATTACTCAATTAAAAAGAAAGTTAATATCGATATCTTTGTAATGGATATTATTATGGTATTAGACTGTTCGTTTACATCAGTGAGAAAGCAGAATTACGATAACGCAAACGTTCACAAATATTATTGAGGTTAACACCTTCTAATCCGGTGTCACGAGAATTCAGCGCTGCAGTGGAAACTAGATATCTGACAATAATTCTGCAGTGTTTACTTCATAGAGGGATTTCTTAAAGACTAAGCTTACAAGTACAATAGTGAATGAGGGATATTAGCCCTGCCGAAGTTTCGACTGAAGATGATGGAAAGCTTTCGGGATTTGGAGGAAGGGTGACATGGGGGGGGGGGGGGGGGGCAAGTACAGTGTTTCTCGCAAGATTTCCGCAAAGTGCCACAGTTTCTTGACGCCGCGGAGGCAAACTTGCCACAAACTTGCGGAACTTTGCGCCCTGTCGTAGGAGAGTAGCCACGTCATCCGCCATCCCGGTAAGCTTCATCAAGAGCGTGGCTGAGGGGTCATTCAGTTGCGGAAATGGTGAGGCTCTTTGCTACCCGCACCGTTGATAACCTCTAACCTAACAACACTACAATTTGCTTGTCATCTTTTTATGTATTTTGTAACCTGTGACTTTGAAACCAATGATTAACTATTCATAATTATGCAATATGTATTTAATAATTTGCTTTACTGAAACTGTGTTGCACATCAATTTTCTTAGCTGTTAATATTTGTAAGCTATAGGAAAAGTTGCATAATACACTATATGCGCAAGAACCAAGAGGGAACAATGGAAATGAAATGAGCGTATGGCGTCATTCGCCGGGACGCCCCTTACGGGGCAGGTCCGGCAGGTCCTTGGTGCAGGTCTTATTACATTCGATGCCACATTGGGCGACCTGCGCGCCGGATGGGGATGAAATGATGAAATGATGATGAAGACAACACAACACCCAGTCCCTGAGCGGAGAAAATCTCCGACCCAGCCGGTAATCGAACCCGGGCCCGTAGGACGGCAATCCATCACGCTGACAACTCAACTATCAAGGCTGACAGAGGGAACAATAAGACTGGAAGACCAAGAACGAAGTGCTCGTATTAGAAAGCGTGTGAGACAGGGATGTAGTGTTTCGACCCCACTGTTCAATCTGTAGGTCGAGGAAGCAATGGCGTAAAAGTAGTATTACAAGTCAATTTGAAAAGTATCGCTTTCCCCATCGCGGACGCGTAAGATAGAGGTAACATAATAGGCGCCGAAGAGAGAGCGATATCTCTCATTGGCCTCTGAACCAGTCTGCTTCGGAGACACTCAGAATGGCCATGGCCTGCCTGGCCACAACATGGAAGAGTGCGCTGCTGGATAGAGTACATGACGGCCGGCCGCTGTGACCGAACGGTTCAAGGCGCTTCAGTCCGGAACCACGCTGCTGCTACGGTCGCAGGCTTGAATCCTGCCTCAGGCATGCACGTGTGTGATGTCCTTAGGTTAGTTAGGTTTAAGTAGTTCTAAGTCTAGGGGACTGATGAACTCAGATGTTGAGTCCCATAGTGCTTAGAGCCATTTGAACCATTTTTCTGACAAGGGAACCTCCCCATCTCACCCCCCTCAGATTTAGTTATAAGTTGGCACAGTGGATAGGTCTTGAGAAACTGGACACAGATCAATCGAGAAAACAGGAAGAAGTTGTGTGGAACTACGAAAAAAATAAGCAAAATATACGAACTGAGAAGCAATATAAGTAACGTTAAGGATGTTATGAGCTCAGGAGCGCCGTGGTCCCGTGGTTAGCGTGAGCAGCTCTGGAGGGAAAGGTCCTTGGTTGAAGTCTTCCATCGGGTGAAAATTTTACTTTCTTTATTCTCGCAAAGTTATGATCCGTCCGTTCGTTCATTGACGTCTCTGTTCACTGTAATAAGTTTAGTGTCTGTGTTTTGCCACCGCACCGCAAAACCGTGCGATTAGTAGACGAAATGACGTGCCTCTCCAGCGGGCACCGAAAACATTTGCTCGCAAGGTCATACATCAACCGATTCCTCCACAGGGAAACACGTCTGATATATTCTATACGACACTGGTGACGGCATGTGCGTCACATGACAGGAATATGTTGTCTACCATCCTAATTTGTACACTTGGCGAATGGGTAAAAAGATTCTTCTACCTTGCCGATTTAGGTTTTCTTGTGGATGTGATAATCACTCCCAAAAAAGTGATGAAAACATAGGAGTTTGTCACATGAACTGCAACAAATGACTGCAACAGTTTCACAGTCGCACAGTTTTCCCTGTGCTCTGTCAAAACATATGTTTCTAACGTTTTCAAATTTTTCCGTGTGTAGACCGTCAAATCCTGCATGTGTCCAAGCAAATCGGAACATGTCCTGGAATTTTGGAGAGCGAAGTTGATTATGTTTGAGTGCCTTAACTTTGATAATAGTCTGAAAATAAAAAAATTTTCATACGAGGGAGGTTTGAACCAAAGACATTTCGCTTCGCAGCTGCTCACGCTAACCACGGGACCACGGCACTTCAGAACTTACAGCCCCCTTGATGCTGCCTATCTTGCACATGGACTACTCAGTTTGCATATTTTGCTTATTCTTTTCATAGTTCCACACAACTTCTTCCTGTTTTCTCGATTGATGTATGTTCAGTTTTTCAAGGCCTATCCACTGTGCCAACTTGTAATGAAATCTGAGGGGGTGCGATGGGGAGGTTCCCTTGTGAGTACATTACAAGAGCCCTTGACCTGGCAGTAAGCAAGTTGGAAGGCACGTGTATCCACAGTTCAGTTTTTATCTGACGCACACCATTGAGGACACGGTATGTTTTGAACGCCTCCCACGTTTCAGCAACGTGACTGACGACGTTACCATAACGTTTAGAGACGGCCACCACAGCGTCCGACGGCACCTCAAATGTGAGTTCGAAAACCCTCAGCATCCGGAGGCCAAAACCGGCTGTCAGAGTACCTCATCATTACTGTGGCGCCGCACAACGTCGGCACACAGCTCTTCATTCCCCAGCTTTATGTACCGGGTAGTTATAACTAAACTTTCCCTATTTAACATGTTATAACACGGAATAATAATTCCAATCCCAAAGAAAGCAGGTGTTGACAGATGTGAAAATTACCGAACTATCAGTTTAATAAGTCACAGCTGCAAAATACTAACGCGAATTCTTTACAGACGAGTGGAAAAATTGATAGAAGCCGACCTCGGGGAAGATCAGCTCGGATTCCGTAGAAATGTTGGAACACGTGAGGCATTACTGACCTTACGACTTACCTTAGAAGAAAGATTAAGGACAGGCAAACCTACGTTGGAAGAGCATTTGTAGACGTAGAGAAAGCTTTTGACAATGTTGACTGGAATACTCTCTTTCAAATTCTAAAGGTGGCAGGGGTAAAATACAGGGAGCAAAAGGCTATTTACAATTTGTACAGAAACCAGATGGCTGTTATAAGAGTCGAGGGGCATGAAAGGGAAGCAGTCGTTGGGAAGGGAGTGAGACAGGGTTATAGCCTCTCCCCGATGTTATTCAATCTGTATATTCAGCAAGCAGTAAAGGAAACAAAAGAAAAATTCGGAGTAGGTATTAAAATCCATGGAGCAGAAATAAAACTTTGAGGTTCGCCGATGACATTGTAATTCTGTCAGAGACAGCAAAGGACTTGGAAGAGCAGTTGAACGGTATGGACAGTGTCTTGAAAGGAGAATATAAGATGAACATCAACAAAAGCAAAACGAGGACAATGGAATGTAGTCGAATTAAGTCGGGTGATGATGAGGGCATTAGATTAGGAAATGTGACACTTAAAGTAGTAAAGGGGTTTTGCTATTTGGGGAGCAAAATAACTGATGGTGGTCGAAGTAGAGAGGATATAAAATGTAGACTGGCAATGGCAAGGAAAGCGTTTCTGAAGCAGAGAAATTTGTTAACATCGAGTATAGATTTAAGTGTCAGGAAGTCGTTTCTGAAACTATTTGTATGGAGTGTAGCCTTGTATGGAAGTGAAACATGGACGATAAATAGTTTGGACAAGAAGAGAATACAAGCCTTTGAAATGTGGTGCTACAGAAGAATGCTGAAAATTAGATGGTTAGATCACATAACTAATGAGGAGGTATTGAATAGAATTGGGAAGCAGAGGAGTTTGTGGCACAACTTGACAAGAAGAAGGGACGGGTTGGTAGGACATGTTCTGAGGCATCAAGGGATCACCAATTTAGTATTGGAGGGCAGCGTGGAGGGTAAAAATCGTAGAGGGAGACCAAGAGATGAATACGCTAAGCAGATTCAGAAGGATGTAGGTTGCAGTAAGTACTGGGAGATGAATAAGCTTGCACAGGATAGAGTAGCATGGAGAGCTGCATCAAACAAGTCTCAGGACTGAAGACCACGACAACAGCACGGAAACTAACTACCGTACGAGGAGCAAACTTGATAGTATTGGTGTCAACGACATGGGGAAGAGAAATAATGCAGAATCAATTCAACTGAAACATTTTTAATGTGCTGCTGCTGTACATCATATTTACATTTACTAATACTACAAAAGGGGCTCAATGTGGGGCCCATCAGAAGAGTCTGAAAGCGCAGGAGCACGTCCGTAGGTTTGCTGGTTATCTCTGCGCTTCAGATCAGCACATTTGTGAATGTTCCCCTGGTAAACCCTCTGCTTCAGATAGCCCCACAACCGGAAATCACGGGGAATGAGATCAGGTGATCGTGTCGGCCAAGCATCTGGAAATGATCAGCTGATAATTCGATTGTTTCCAAATGTGTTTCGGAGAAGCAGGTGAACTTCACGAGCGATGTGCGATGGGGCCCAATCTTGCGTGAAAACTGTTGAGTTCAATGCGTCTCTCCTACAGCGCGGGTATGACATGCTGGCGAACCATATCGCAGTAACGCTGACCAGCCTCACTGAACGTCTTTGGTCCTTGAGCGTCAACCTGTCCAAAAAGGAAAGGGCCAATGATGAACGTAGCCGTGAAGTCACACCATACGGTAACACGTTCACCATACAGAGGAACGTCATGCACAGTGACTGGAGATGAAGATATTCGGCAATTCTGTGTTCGCCTCACCTAAAGAGAAAAATGAGCTTCGCCTGCCCATAGGATGGTCCAGGGCCAGCCCTCGTCAACTTCAATCCTTCTGAGAAAGAGGATAGCGAAATCAGCACGTCGTTGTGCGTTCTGTGGTGCAAGCTGTTGTACGATACGGATCTTGTACGGATACCATTTCAGAATGGTTCGAAGCACCTTCTGCACAGTGGACCACGGGATGTTCAACTGTCGTGACATAGCACGCGCACTGCCTGACGATCGGGAATTGCGCACAGCGTTGTCTGCCATAGCAATACCGATTTCATCAACCACCTGTAGTGCAACTGGTCGTCGACCTCTTCCCGGATCGACGCCCAACTCTCCATTTGATCTGAACTTCATCATCTTGTGCACAACAGGTGGAGAAAGAAGACCCTTCCCTAATTCTTTCATCCGGCGATATTCTCGAAGTGCAACTGCAGAATTACTGTTATTTTGATAATAGAGCTTCACCAATAATGCCCTGCTCATTTTATCCAAGTTCATGTTGACACGTCAATAACTGCACTTCGACTGGTCAGGTGTGTGAGACTATGAATGATGATGATTGACCACGGTACCTGGTGGCCATAGTTGGAACTGGACGGTGGCGCTGTGCCGTATAGAAGTCATGCACCCTGTACTCTGGACATTAATGCTACCGAGTTTGGTACTCGTACGGTAATTAGTCTCCGTGTTATAACGTGTTAAGTAGTGAAAGTTTAATTACAGCCACCCGGTACACAGTAGTACTGAGGATCGAAAAATAAATTCCGAGAACATCTTGCGGCATTTCACCCCGTATAAACCGTTCCACTTCATACGCCTTTGCTCATTTGTGATCCAAAGGAAATGTTAACATAATCGTTCCTTGGAGGTAGGAAAACGCCATGATGATTGATGAAACCGGACTCTTTAAGACAAACCGCTACGCGGAAGTAAACAAACGTGCTTTCGCTCGCAAGCAGCGCAACAGACGAGATGCAAACAGGGCCTGCTCGCCTCACCTCTGTGCCCCATCCGGGCACAGTGGTCGCCATAACCGAACGGACAACCCCAACTCGCCTCCTGTCAGACCCAAATGCTCAACATACACCTCACATTACTGATGTAGTGACCCCTCCTCTTTAGCTTCATTACTCGCGGCATCTTGCCTACCCTGTAAGAGTTCAACCTTTATGCAAATCTGCACTGAAGGAATCATTGACCGTTTTAGCCTTAATTATATATGCGGCGTCTATTCCTTCGCGAATCGGCGAGATTCCACAAGTAATGAAATGAATGAGCAAGGACATTACATCATTAATAAGTTGAGAATTTGGGTCTGCCTGAAGGCGTGCTAGGGTACAGGTTGACCGCTACGCATCTGCCTAGCAAGCATGAGACCTCGGTTCGAATACCTGTGTGACACAAATTTCCAACTTGCCCCACTGATATATATCAGTGCCCACTGGCAGCTAATGTCTTTAATTCCTTTGTGTCCATGATTTAGCGTTCATGGTCTTTTCGTGAGACATATACAGGGAGCGAAAGGCTATTTACAGTTTGTACAGAAACCAGATGGCGGAAATAAGAGTCGAGGGACATGAAAGGGAAGCAGTGGTTGGGAAGGGTGCGAGACCGGGTTGTAGCATCTCCCCGATGTTATTCAATCTGTATATTGAGCAAGCAGTAAAGGAAACAAAAGAAAAATTCGGAGTAGGTATTAAAATCCACGGAGAAGAAATGAAAACATTGAGGTTCGCCGATGTCATTTTAATTCTGTCAGAGACAGCAAAGGACTTGGGAGAGCGGTTGAACGGAATGCACAGTGTCTTGAAAGGAGGATATTAGATGAACATCAACAAAAGCAAAACGAGGATAATGGAATGTAGTCGAATTAAATCGGGCCATGCAGCGGGAATTAGATTAGGAAATGAGACACTTAAAGGAGTGAAGGAGTTTTGCTATTTGGGGAGCAAAATAACTCATTATGGTCGAAGTAGAGAGGATATAAAATGTTGACTGGCAATGGCAAGGAAAGCGTTCCTGAAGAAGAGAAATTTGTTAACATCGAGTATAGATTTAAGTGTCAGGAAGCCGTTTCTGAAAGTATTTGTATTGTGTGTATTGAATAGAATTGGGGAGAAGAGGAGTTTGTGGCACAACCTGACCAGAAGAAGGGATCGGTGGGTAGCGCATGTTCTGAGGCATCAAGGGATCACCAATTTAGTATTGGAGGGCACCGTGGAGGGTAAAAATAGTAGAGGGAGACCAAGAGATGAATACACTAAGCAGATTCGGAAGGATGTATGTTGCAGTAGGTACTGGGAGTTGAAGAAGCTTGCACAGGATAGAGTAGAATGGAGAGCTGCATCAAACCAGTCTCAGGACTGAAGACCACAACAACGACAACATGTAGGAGGAGGCAATAGTTTGGCAGACTCTTTCAAGAACGTCGATTCTCGGAATCTGAATGGCACATTACATCACAGTGCGCCGTGTCTGTCTTGTAGCGTCGACATTGGAGTTGGATGTTCATCTCCGTGACGCTGTAGTCGCCACTAAACTAACCAGTGGCGAAACGCGCTGCCCTTCATTGGATACTCCCTATTTCTTGTGTCAGTCCTACCTGGTGAAAGCCCCCTTCGGAAGAGCAATAGTAAATTGCTGGTTTTCGTCGGTGAACATACACTTACTTCCAGCCATTTAATGGATGTGACTACTTACACTACAAATGATTCCTATCCAGTGGAGTCTTTGTCTACACCACCTCAAACGTTGCCTAGCATTCACTACAGAAATGTGTGACTTATAAAGATCTGCTTGACCATTCTACCACGTCCATTTTAACTGCCTACGCACCGCTGGTTGCACTTTGGAGCTCACGAGTGACGGCTTTCGCTGATTTCGTGTGACTTTTTACAACCATCCTCCGCAATGTTCGATGGTCTCTGTTCGTCATTACATGTCTGCCTGGTCCTGATGTAGCTGTGATTGTTCCTTGGTGTTGTTATTTCATAGTGACATCAACAGTCGACATGGGTAGCTTTAGAAGGATTTGGATTTGTCATTCAGGTGGTACTCGATGACTATTTCACGTTCGAAGTTGCTGAGTTGTCCTGACCGACCCATTTTGCCATTACTGCTACTCTACCGACAACATAATACACTCCTGGAAATGGAAAAAAGAACACATTGACACCGGTGTGTCAGACCCACCATACTTGCTCCGGACACTGCGAGAGGGCTGTACAAGCAATGATCACACGCACGGCACAGCGGACACACCAGGAACCGCGGTGTTGGCCGTCGAATGGCGCTAGCTGCGCAGCATTTGTGCACCGCCGCCGTCAGTGTCAGCCAGTTTGCCGTGGCATACGGAGCTCCATCGCAGTCTTTAACACTGGTAGCATGCCGCGACAGCGTGGACGTGAACCGTATGTGCAGTTGACGGACTTTGAGCGAGGGCGTATAGTGGGCATGTGGGAGGCCGGGTGGACGTACCGCCGAATTGCTCAACACGTGGGACGTGAGGTCTCCACAGTACATCGATGTTGTCGCCAGTGGTCGGCGGAAGGTGCACGTGCCCGTCGACTTGGGACCGGACCGCAGCGACGCACGGATGCACGCCAAGACCGTAGGATCCTACACAGTGCCGTAGGGGACCGCACCGCCACTTGCCAGCAAATTAGGGACACTGTTGCTCCTGGGGTATCGGCGAGGACCATTCGCAACCGTCTCCATGAAGCTGGGCTACGGTCCCGCACACCGTTAGGCCGTCTTCCGCTCACGCCCCAACATCGTGCAGCCCGCCTCCAGTGGTGTCGCGACAGGTGTGAATGGAGGGACGAATGGAGACGTGTCGTCTTCAGCGATGAGAGTCGCTTCTGCCTTGGTGCCAATGATGGTCGCATGCGTGTTTGGCGCCGTGCAGGTGAGCGCCACAATCAGGACTGCATATGACCGAGGCACACAGGGCCAACACCCGGCATCATGGTGTGGGGAGCGATCTCCTACACTGGCCGTACACCACTGGTGATCGTCGAGGGGACACTGAATAGTGCACGGTACATCCAAACCGTCATCGAACCCATCGTTCTACCATTCGTAGACCGGCAAGGGAACTTGCTGTTCCAACAGGACAATGCACGTCCGCATGTATCCCGTGCCACCCAACGTGCTCTAGAAGGTGTAAGTCAACTACCCTGGCCAGCAAGATCTCCGGATCTGTCCCCCATTGAGCATGTTTGGGACTGGATGAAGCGTCGTCTCACGCGGTCTGCACGTCCAGCACGAACGCTGGTCCAACTGAGGCGCCAGGTGGAAATGGCATGGCAAGCCGTTCCACAGGACTACATCCAGCATCTCTACGATCGTGTCCATGGGAGAATAGCAGCCTGCATTGCTGCGAAAGGTGGATATACGCTGTACTAGTGCCGACATTGTGCATGCTCTGTTGCCTGTGTCTATGTGCCTGTGGTTCTGTCAGTGTGATCATGTGATGTATCTGACCCCAGGAATGTGTCAATAAAGTTTCCCCTTCCTGGGACAATGAATTCACGGTGTTCTTATTTCAATTTCCAGGAGTGTATTTCCCGCCTCGTTTTATACTGGCGGATTTGCCTCTCGTGACATCTAGTGATCAATTCTGCATTATACGAGGGCGTCCGGATACTTTTGATCCGATGTTGTTTAACTTCTGTAAATAGCAGCGGTTACCCGCTTCTGAAACAGGGTACTGCGGTAACAGATACTTTGCTTCGCGGGCATTGGTCCGGAAACGGTTAGTCTCTGTTGGCACTTGTACAAGCATCCTCGTGCTGGAGGCCTCAAGGAATGCCCGCAGGGCGCGTCAGGGCGCGTCCGCGGTATATCCGGAGTTCTAAAACGGAGTTTGAGACCGCGGCGACAAATAAAAGAGAGCCGGCGAGCGCGACACGAGCGTCTGGGAGGCGGGATTCCTCATGAATCAGGCGTCGCGTCGCGACACGAATGTGACCTCGGCCACGCCCTCCACGGAGTGCTGGAGATTCCAGAGGAACACCGCTGGACCACCTCCAACACAACAGTCTCCGATCCTTAACGTCTCTAACAGACTTAAGATGTGACATTAGAAGGAGACAACGCACCGAAAAGAAATATTAACCACCTCCTTAAAAGATCATTGCAGGTGGCGCCAAACTGTTGGCATGCAGGCAAGCTACAATTCATCACTGATTAATGTTATAACAGAGCTGTGGTATATGTATACCTGTCGGTCGCATGGTACCGGCGTAGTAACATGGGTCGATGTAGAGGCGTGACAGAACAAGATAAACTGGCTATAGTACGTGGACGGGTCTGACACATCCAAAAGTCTGCATCTCTCCTTCAAAATTGGTCAAGCCATCTCTTCATTGATCTCCCTACAGAACTTTCGTCTCGTGGTTTTATATTGTTTTATGGCTTTAGTGGTTCTTGCATCTGCCATACGGCCTATACATTCTTTCCATCTTAAATGATATTGTTTTATTACGTGAATTATATTTTGCACACGCCAGGTTAGCCGAGGGCGCTAATGCGCTCCTTCCTGGACTCGGATAGGCAGGCCGGCTCCCGATCGTACCCGCCCAGAGGACTGAGGGCGAGGGTCGGTGAGCCGGCTAGCCTGGATGTGGTTTTTAGGCGGTTTTCCACATCCCACTAGGTGAATGCCTGGCTGGTCCCAATGTCCCGCCTCAGTTACACGACTCGCAGACATTTGAAAACGTTCGTACTATTTCATGGCTTGCACTAGATGCTGACAGCTGGGGTACACTAATTCCGTCCCGGGGTGGCGACAGAAAGGGCAACCGACACTAACATCGCCAAATTCATAGTAACAATGTCGATTCCGAGTTGAAGTGGAGCAAAGACCCACGAAAATGAAGATGATGTTAATTTTGTTTCCCGTATTCAGTTCAGCTCAGATGTTGACATTTCTCTTTCTATCCATCAAAGTATATGCAGCCACGTATCTAAGGAAAATCATTTCACGTGGTTCTATTCTCTTTTCATCTTTCTCCTTTTGCATCCATAGAGCAATACTGATATAGCCATTACCTTGTAGAACTCTAGTAGAGTATCTCTGTGGACTTTCTTTCCCAATGTTCTGTGTAAAGTTCCGCAGAAGTAGTTAAATAGGTCTAACTTATTTTGCATTTCATTGTTTGCCCTGAATGTAATACTGCTCTCTAAATATTTAAATGTATTAACTTGCTCTATGATCTGCTCCTCAGTTTCAGTTTTAACTTGCATGGGCTGGTGTCCTAGAAATGCCTTTGATTTTGTCTTTGTGACTGAGACTTTCAGGTTCTATTCTCTGACTATTTCACCTAAATTAAAGACAGCTTCTAGTAATTCATTTTCATTCTCACTAACAATTACTTGGTCGTCAGCAAAAAGTAGTGTATTAACATACACATAGTTAATTATAAAATGTTTATAGTGTTGGGACAGCAACAAGCCACAAATTTACTTCCAATTCCTTTATTCAAAGGGTACATGCGCGTTAACCGTCTGAAGATGAATCATAACGATTAGAAACCGGTAACGGTACCCTTTGAATTAAGGAACCGAAAGTAAATTTGTGGCTGGTTGCTGTCCCAATACCATCAACAGCCACGGTCTCCATCCATGTCATCATATGACAAAATTGCATTTAAAATGTTTTACCGTCTGTAACTAAGTTCTGGTTGCAACGTTGATATAATTATTAAGAAGAGAGGGTGAGAGAGAACATCCTTGTCTAGCTCCTTGGTTTATTTCAGCCATTTTACGTCTACTGCCTGCTATTTTTATTCGTGTTTTGATATTCATATATAAACGCTGTACAGTTCTTATAAGAGGTGGTGGAATACCTCTGTTCCTTAACATTTCCCATAGTTTGTTTCTATTTACTTTATCAAACGCCTTTTCGTAGTCAATTAAGACAAGAAAAGTCGGTAAACTGAACTCACGATATTTTTATATTACTTGTGTCATGATGAAGACACAGTCTGACAATGATCTGCCTTTTCTAAAACCCTCTTGGGCATTAAATAGCAAAGGTTCAGCGATTGGTGATAGTCGTTTTGTTAAAATTCTAGCATATAGTTTATAACACATAAATTCAGAACGCTAATACGTCTGTAGCTCTGATTTTTTTGTCTGATTCCTTTTTTATAAACTGGGCATATCTGGTCTACATTCCACTCTTCAGATATATAATCACATCGCCAGGATATATGCATAAAATCGAGTATTGATATTTTTGGCGTATTTGGTGCAGTCTACATTCCTACCTGGTTCAGACAGAACCAACTGTGTATCTTGCACATCCGTCCAGTGTGTTTTATAGTACTTTAACCAGTTAGATTCAGATATTGCGTTTATTTGCAGATTGTCCTTACCTTCTTTCTTTAAATGTTTCTTTATTTTGTATGTTTTGTCTTGTATTTCTCTTACATCAGTTTCAATATATGTGATACATTTTTCCCAGCTAAGACTTTTAACTTGTCAGACTTTCCTTTTCACTAGAGCTGATTCCCGCCACCACACCGTATATGAAGTTACCCAGTTTGTTGACTGTCCAATGTGTCTACAGGAGGTGGTGTACCATTCACAGCCATGTAAAAAGACGTAAGAAAATTGATCGTAAAGACAACCTAAGCGACATGTACCGGAGACGAGCGTCATGCCTTTTGAATGACACTTTGAAATCCGACAGGAATTGCTGCTGTCAATGAATGCACATACAGGATGTAACAGAAATATACGGCACAAATTGCAGGACACAGTCCTCACACATAGACAAAGGAATTGACATATGAACATAGGCCTGGAAGCGCTTTTTTTCCATTTTGTAACTCACTTTCTCCAGCTCATTAATCGTGGAAAACACACACGAACATAACGCACCAGCATTACCACATGCAGCTCTTTCTCACAGGTGATGTTCAATATGCCCTCAGCGGGCATCGATACATGCATCAACGCACCGTCGTAGTGAATCTCGGATGCGCTGATGTATCCCTGGAGTATTACGTATGGTTTGGAAGTCTTCCGTAATACAGGCACGGACACTCTGAACATCTTGTACTGGAGTTATAACATAAGAGCTTTCAAATGTCTCAACAAATAAAAGTCCGGTGGGTTTAGGTCCAGATAGCGTAGAGGTCAGGCAACTGGTCCATCCATACCTACCCATCAATCACATGCGGCGGGGCGGGTTCGGTCGTCTGCATTCTCTCTTTCACTTATCGATAGTCCACCTACTTCGATATGCTTCTTTCCGACGTCCCTTCACTCTGTAGTAGCAGATACGTGCTAGGCAGTGTAAAGCAGCGTTGGTGAAACCACTACCTAGTGCGTACCACACAGAGGCCGTGTAACTCGAGTTGTAAGTCAGTCCCTGAAAGTTCATTTTTTAAAAAAATCGGGCGTTCGGAGGATGCAGCCTACTTGCATTTAAAATTAGATTGAATTTGCTTTTTATTCATATGGAAACG
The DNA here is from genome assembly GCF_021461385.2 of Schistocerca piceifrons. NCBI lineage: Eukaryota > Metazoa > Arthropoda > Insecta > Orthoptera > Acrididae > Schistocerca > Schistocerca piceifrons. Next base: position 434,651,695 of record NC_060144.1, on the reverse strand, counting down.
CATGAAATGGCTATCAAGTCCGTGTTTAATATGGTAATGCTCTTGTCATTCAAAGTTCACTGTCTGTACAACATAGCTTCACTCGAAAATCAGCCAGATTTTTTTCAAGTCCGACCCGACTAATTTTCACGTTCTACCACGTACCGACCCACTATTATTCGCGAGTTAAACATTCGGCCGTTTCAGTTGTCTTCTTAGAAAGAAGAGCTCGCCAAAGTATTCCGTACAGAGCACGAAACATGCCACGCGGAATTGTTACTACGACCAGAAAGTTTACACGCTCATAACTTTCAAACTATTTAATTTAGACACACCAAACTTTCATTAAAATATTCGTGACTCCAGTCGCTTCATTCACGAGGTATTCGAACCGCAATTAACTCACTATTTCTTCAATTTTCAGAGTATTTTTACGGAGCTATCTAACATGGTGTTATCCGTAGACTAGTTAGCAAGCGACAACCTCGAACTACTCTACTCACTGCCCACTCCACTGTATTCGCTCGGGAACAGCTTAATTCTGATTGGCTGTTGATCTAAACGACCAATCAGAATGTTCCTTCCTGATTATTCTCACGGCAAAACTTGCTTTATCCAGCGAATAATCTGATGGTTATTAACGTCATTAAAACTTTAATTTCTAGTATATGGTTTAATCAAAATAAGCGAAGTACGAATTATTCCTCAAATTGATAAATAAGCTCATTCCGTCTCTAATTTTCATTCTGGCTGTTTTTATACAAAAGCAAGCTACCTGCCGCCGATTTCTTTGCGTGGTTTTGGTATTTGCGTTGTTTAATTAATAAATTTCGGGAGTATTGTAGTATTAGAGAGTTGTAGCATCGCGTTTTAGTACCTGAATAGTGTGAATTCGCGTAGTCGTCTGTCTTCTGTTTTTGTTTTGAACGGCCAATGTCGGTTGGTCACAGCCAGTGTGCTCCCTGCCGCCATTGGATAAGCAGCTGCAGCAGCAAGTCGCATACTCTTAGCTCACTTATTTGTTACATAGTTTAATTCTTAATTTCTTTGCGTGTTTTTGGTATTTGCGTTGTTTAATTCATAAATTTCGGGCGTATTGTAGTATTTGAGAGTTGTAGCATCGCGTTTTAGTACCTGAATAGTGTAAAATCGCGTAGTCTCCTTCCGCCGCCGAGCAGTGTGTCAGCAGTGCGCAAGTAGCAGCATTACTGCATTTACTAGGCGATCTTGTATTTTAATAACCGTTTAAATTTTGTGTCGAATTCTTTGTGCTCTCTGTAGATTAGTTCAGACGTTCTTTGCACAACAGTTTTTAGCATGGATAGAGACTGCAACTGCTGTGTTCGGATGCAGGCTGAGTTGGCATCCCTTCGCTCCCAGCTTCAGGCAGTGTTGGCTTCGGTCACACAGCTTGAGGCTGTTGCCAATGGGCATCACTGTTAGGGTCCGGATGAGGGTTTCTCGGGGACGGCCAGCTCGTCCCACGCATCCCCCGATCGGACTACGACTGTGGCTGCCCAGGATACTGCCTACATTGAGGCTGATCCCTCACCTGTGGTAGAGTGGGAGGTCGTCTCAAGGTGTGGCAGGGGGCGAAAGACATTCCGGAGGGCTGAACGGAAGGCCTCTCCAGTTTGTCTGACGAACCAGTTTCAGGCTCTGTCTCAGGCTGATACTGATCTTCAGCCTGACATGGCTGCTTGTCCTGTTTCAGAAGTTGCCCCTCAGTCTGCAAGGTCCGGGAGGTCGGAGAGGGTGGGCTTAGTGGTAGTTGGGAGCTCCAACGTCAGGCGCGTAATGGGGCCCCTTAGGCATACGGCAGCAAGAGAGGGGAAGAAAACCAATGTGCACTCCGTGTGCATACCGGGGGGAGTCATTCCAGATGTGGGAAGGGTCCTTCTGGATTCTATGAAGGGTACGGGGTGCACCCATCTGCAGGTGGTCGCTCATGTCGGCACCAATGATGTGTGTCGCTATGGATCGGAGGAAATCCTCTCTGGCTTCCGGTGGCTACCTGATTTGGTGAAGACTGCCAGTCTCGCTAGCGGGATGAAAGCAGAGCTCACCATCTGCAGCATCGTCGACAGGACTGACTGCGGACCTTTGGTACAGAGCCGAGTGGAGGGTCTGAATCAGAGGCTGAGACGGTTCTGCGACCGTGTGGGCTGCAGATTCCTCGACTTGCGCCATAGGGTGGTGGGGTTTCGGGTTCCGCTGGATAGGTCAGGAGTCCACTACACGCAACAAGCGGCTACACGGGTAGCAGGGGTTGTGTGGCGTGGGCTGGGCGGTTTTTTTTTAGGTTAGATGGCCTTGGGCAAGTACAGAAAGGGCAACAGCCTCAACGGGTGCGGGGCAAAGTCAGGACATGCGGGGACCAAGCAGCAATCGGTATTGTAATTGTCAACTGTCGAAACTGCGTTGGTAAAGTACCAGAACTTCAAGCGCTGATAGAAAGCACCGAAGCTGAAATCGTTATAGGTACAGAAAGCTGGCTGAAGCCAGAGATAAATTCTGCCGAAATTTTTACAATGGCACAGACGGTGTTTAGAAAGGATAGATTGCATGCAACGGTGGTGCCGTGTTCGTCGTTGTTAGTAGTAGTTTATCCTTTAGTGAAGTAGAAGTGGATAGTTCCTGTGAATTATTATGGGTGGAGGTTACACTCAACAACCGAGCTAGGTTAATAGTTGGCTCCTTTTACCGACCTCCCGACTTAGCAGCATTAGTGGCAGAACAACTGAGAGGAAATTTGGAATACATTTCACATAAATTTTCTCAGCATGTTATAGTCTTAGGTGGAGATTTCAATTTACCAGATATAGACTGGGACACTCAAATGTTTTGGACAGGTGGTAGGGACAGAGCATCGAGTGAAATTATACTGAGTGCACTATCCGAAAATTACCTCGAGCAATTAAACAGAGAACCGACTCGTGGAGATAACATCTTGGACCTACTGATAACAAACAGACCCGAACTTTTCGACTCTTTAAGTGCAGAACAGGGAATCAGTGATCATAAGGCCGTTGCAGCATCCCTGAATATGGAAGTTAATAGGAATATAAAAAAAGGGAGGAAGGTTTATCTGTTTAGCAAGAGTAATAGAAGGCAGATTTCAGACTACCTAACAGATCAAAACGAAAATTTCTGTTCCGACACTGCCAATGTTGAGTGTTTATGGAAAAAGTTCAAGGCAATCGTAAAATGCGTTTTAGACAGGTGCGTGCCGAGTAAAACTGAGGGACGGGAAAAACCCACCGTGGTTCAACAACAAAGTTAGGAAACTACTGTGAAAGCAAAGAGAGCTTCACTCCAAGTGTAAACGAAGCCAAAACCTCTCAGACAAACAGAAGCTAAACGATGTCAAAGTTAGCGTAAGGAGGGCTATGCGTGAAGCGTTCAGTGAATTCGAAAGTAAAATTCTATGTACCGACTTGACAGAAAATCCCAGGAAGTTCTGTTCTTACGTTGAATCAGTAAGTGGCTCGAAACAGCATATCCAGACACTTCGGGATGATGATGGCATTGAAACAGAGGATGACACGCGTAAAGCTGAAATACTAAACACCTTTTTCCAAAGCTGTTTCACAGAGGAAGACCGCACTGCAGTTCCTTTTCTAAATCCTCGCACAAACGAAAAAATGGCTGACATCGAAATACGTGTCCAAGGAATAGATAAGCAACTGGAATCACTCAACAGAGGAAAGTCCACTGGACCTGACGGGAAACCAATTCGATTCTACACAGAGTACGCGAAAGAACTTGCCCCCTTCTAACAGCCGTGTACCGCAAGTCTCTAGAGGAACGGAAGGTTCCAAATGATTTGAAAAGAGCACAGGTAGTCCCAGTCTTCAAGAAGGGTCGTCGAGCAGATGCGCAAAACTATAGACCTATATCTCTGACGTCGATCTGTTGTAGAATTGTAGAACATGTTTTTTTGCTCGCGTATCATGTCGTTTTTGGAAACCCAGAATCTACTCTGTAGGAATCAACATGGATTCCGGAAACAGCGATCGTGTGAGACCCAACTCGCTTTATTTGTTCATGAGACCCAGAAAATATTAGATGCAGGTTCCCAGGTAGATGCTATTTTCCTTGACTTCCGGAAGGCGTTCGATACAGTTCCGCAGTGTCGCCTGATAAACAAAGTAAGAGCCTACGGAATATCAGACCAGCTGTGTGGCTGGATTGAAGAGTTTTTAGCAAACAGAACACAGCATGTTGTTATCAATGGGGAGACGTCTACAGACGTTAAAGTAACCTCTGGCGTGCCACAGGGGAGTGTTATGGGACCATTGCTTTTCACAATATATATAAATAACCTAGTAAATAGTGTCGGAAGTTCCATGCGGCTTTTCGCGGATGATGCTGTAGTATACAGAGAAGTTGCAGCATTAGAAAATTGTAGCGAAATGCAGGAAGATCTGCAGCGGATAGGCACTTGGTGCAGGGAATGGTAACTGACCCTTAACATAGACAAATGTAATGTATTGCGAATACATAGAAAGAAGGATCCTTTATTGTATGATTATATGATAGCGGAACAAACACTGGTAGCAGTTACTTCTCTAAAATATCTGGGAGTATGCGTGCGGAACGATTTGAAGTGGAATGATCATATAAAATTAATTGTTGGTAAGGCGGGTGCCAGGTTGAGATTCATTGGGAGAGTCCTTAGAAAATGTAGTCCATCAACAAAGGAGGTGGCTTACAAAACACTCGTTCGACCTATATTTGAGTATTGCTCATCAGTGTGGGATCCGTACCAGGTCGGGTTGACGGAGGAGATAGAGAAGATCCAAAGAAGAGCGGCGCGTTTCGTCACAGGGTTATTTGGTAAGCGTGATAGCGTTACGGAGATGTTTAGCAAACTCAAGTGGCAGACTCTGCAAGAGAGGCGTTTTTCATCGCGGTGTAGCTTGCTGTCCAGGTTTCGAGAGGGTGCGTTTCTGGATGAGGTATCGAATATATAGCTTCCCCCTACTTATACCTCCCGAGGAGATCACGAATGTAAAATTAGAGAGATTCGAGCGCGTACGGAGGCTTTCAGACAGTCGTTCTTCCCGCGAACCATACGTGACTGGAACAGAAAAGGGAGGTAATGACCGTGGCACGTAAAGTGGCCTCCGCCACACACCGTTGGGTGGCTTGGGGAGTATAAATGTAGATGTAGATGTAGATGAAGCTCACACCGACATACGTCATCTGAATCATGGTTGCACCATAACTTTCCTACGGTCTATTTGTACAAAGCTTTATGAAAAATGACATATTACGTTTTAAAATATGGTCTACACACACTCTCTCAATCATTCTCACGCACTCACACAACAAAATATAATCAATTAATAATTTTGACCGATTTTTGTATTACGTAATGCACAGCGACTATAGTTTTGAAAAGAAAATTCTAGTTAATTGATTCTATGCAGTGATAAATTTGTAATGACTTCCAGTGATAATGGAAGTCAATCCGTATTTATTCCTGACTTGTTTTTTTTTTAAAAAAATAAGCGTCGGTTTTAGAACTTTTAGGTAACTTTCTCTATCTCCGGAATATAAGAAATAAAAATCTGAAATTTTGACGGCATCATTCCATTAATAACAAAATGCTGTGTACCAAATTTGAACAAAATCGGATAATAACTAATATGGATTATTTAGATTCGTAGAGGCTATGAATCTTCGTATTGAATGACTATTACGCCATGCAGTTCTCACGGCAAGCAGCGTCAGCTGCGCTGTGAGCAAAGGGACAAAAAACATAGCCATCTTGCAGCCACCGTACCAAACGGGTGCGTGCCTTGCGTCCACCAACGTCATCTCGTAATAACTTGCTACGTTACGCACAGAATCTGTTATTTAGAAGCTGTCAGACATTAATACTAAAATGAGGAGGTGCTCTGTCGTGCATCAAGAACACGTTTTGTCGGATAGCTACAGGCACAATTGCTAGCAGATCAGGTAGAACATCCTCTACGAAGCTGTAATAACTTTGTCCACTGATCCTGTTTGGAAGAAAGTGAGGCCCTAACAAACAGTCACCAACAATGCTGGCCCAAACATTGACAGAAAATCTTTGGTGATGACTTGCTTCAACAATTGCTTGAGGATTGATGTCTGCCCATACACGCTGATTGTGAAAAATTACAATCTTATCTCTGTGATGAGTGCTGTTGACAAGGGATTTCAGATCGATTTCGTATTTCGAATTTCCGGAAGGCTTTTGACACTGTGCCAGACAGCGGCTCGTAGTGAAATCGCATGCTTACGGAATATCGTCTCAGTTATGTGACTGGATTTGTGATCTCCTGTTAGAGTGGTCACAGTTCGTAGTAAATGACGGAAAGTCATCGAGTAAAACAGAAGTGATTTCTGGCGTTCCCCAAGGTAGTGTTACGCACTCTTTGCTGTTCCTTGTCTATGTAAACGATTTGGGAGACAATCTGAGCAGCCGTCTTCGGTTGTTTGCAGATGACGCTGTCGTTTATCGACTAATAAAGTCATCAGAAGATCAAAACAAACTTCAAAACGATTTAGAAAAATATCTGAATGGTGCGAAAAGTGGCAGTTGACCCTAAATAACGAAAAGTGTGAAGTCATCCACATGAGTGCTAAAAGGAACTCGTTAAACTTCGGTTACACGATAAATCAGTCTAATCTAAAAGCCGTAAATTCAACTAAATACCGAGGTATTACAATTACGAAAAACTTAAATTCAAAAGAACACATAGAAAATATTGTGGGGAAGGCTAACCAAAGACTGCGTTTTATTGGCAGGACACTTAGAAAATGTAACAGACCTACTAAGGAGACTGCCTAAACTACGCTTGTCCGTCCTCTTTTAGAATACTGCTGCGCGGTGTGGGATTCAGATAGGACTGACGGAGTACATCGAAAAAGTTCAAAGAAAGGCAGCACGTTTTGTATTATCGCGAAATATGGGAGAGAGTGTCACAGAAATGGTACAGGATTTGGGCTGGACATCATTAAAAGAAAGGCGTTTTTCCTTGCTACGGAATCTTCTCACGAAATCCCAATGACCAACTTTCTCCTCCGAATGCAAAAATATTTTGTTGACACCGACCTACGTAGGGAAGAACGATCACCACGATAAAATAAGGGAAATCAGAGCTCGTACGGAAAGAAATAGGTGTTCATTCTGAAACGTCCCCTTAGAAAAATTATGAATGACTGTGCTGGTAAACCTCTTACGTTATTTGATTTTCAAATAGCTGAGCAAAACTGAACGTACTCAGACATTTCTCTCTTTACTTATTCTGATCATCACTAACCTGACACACAATATTTTTAGCGTAACGCAATCTGACTTTCAATAATCCCAACAAAAGAATGGCCCTGACTAACAATAACCTATACCTTTCATGAATCACTTACCTCACAAAAATCTTCGTTACTCGAACTACTGCAATGCAGCGAGTCAGTACTGCCAGCTAAATAAAAGATGGTAACTACTGAAGGCACTAGCTATTGATAGGTATAGTTAGCAAATGAAAGATTTTGATAGAGAACAAACAATGTATTTACCTTAATAGTGTTCAAACGTCATAATACATACACACATATATATATATATATATATATATATATATATATATATATATATATATATATATATATATATATCAATTCATGACATCCGTCTTTACAAACTTCCTTTTTCTGGCGGACGCACGTCCAGGTCGTCCACTTATAGCAACCTCTCAAAACTCTGGCATCTCTCTCTCCACATCCACCACTGCTGGCGGCTCACCTCCAACTGTGCAACGCTATGCGCTGTTCCCATCCAATATTCCAACAATGAGTCCGACCAGCCACAAACTCCACACATCATAGTCAGTGATTTTCATACAGAACTCTACGAGGCTTTACCAACATAAAAACCTAAACATCCAACTTACAATTCTTTCCGCGCGCTATACGAGATTGGAATAGTAGAGAATTGTGAAGGTGGTTCGATGAACCCGCTGCCAGGCACTTAAATGTGATTTGCAGAGTTTCCATATAGATGTAGATGTAGATACCTTATCTGTGAATAGCACTTTGTTGAGTAAACCGTTCGCGGAAGATTACTCGTGCAGGAAAGTCAGCTACTTGCACACGCTATAAATGGCATGGATACAGCGGGTCGTCGTACAACACTAGCCAGACAGTCATACAGTTAACTTTCAGTGTTGCCGCTACATGTCTTGTACTGCCACTAGGGTCGTCGTCAACCGCAAGAAGAATTGCCGCCTCCCGTTGTCCTCGTCCTTCTAGACCCCCCCCCCCCTTCCGCCGCCCCCCCCCCCCCCACCTACTGGTCGCGAACATCAGGCTTAAATGCCTCAGGTTCCCTATGTCGACGATCAATGGCTTCAAACGTTTTCCTCTCGGGGCGCCTTCAACGTGAAAATCTCTCCCGGTACAAACGCGGAGCGTGAGAGCCATTGCCGTCAGCTAATCCATACATCAAGTGGGTGTTGCCATCTCTGCGTTTGTGTACACTTCCAATGCACGAAACAAGTCTGTGATTAACTCTACGTCGTAACCCGTGTCCTTGCAACGGTCGTACTGATGGCTGGAACAGTTGTTGTTACCTGTGAACAAGCCATGAATCACGTCGCATGGCAACAGGGACATGTAAAACAAAACACTGACGGTGCACAACGTAACCAGACGTCACGAGCAGCGCATACTCCCCATGATTCTAACGTTCTGTTCTTGTGTGTTTCCCAAGATTAATGAGTTGGAGAAAATGAGTTGTGACTTGGAAACAAATGGTTTCCTAACCAATGTCCATAGAACATAATTTCTTCGTCTACATGCGAGGAATATATCCAGCAATTTGTGCCGTACATGTTTGTCACAACCTGTATACGAGTATCTCAACCAGTTTCCGAGCGAACTGGACGAAGTACACGCACTGCATATTTGGAGTGGGGTACCTCGCAAAAGGCCTTTGCTCACAGCGACACAAAAAGCTGCACAGCTTCAGTGAGCCAAACTGAGATAGAAACTCGAAGATAGATGACTGGACGCTTATAGTGTGGTCCAGCGACTCGAAATTCTTTCTCTTTTCGGACAATGCAAGGTTTCAAGTGCACCAACAACCCAATGAAGCGTTTTACGCGCGCCATATGGGAGCTGTAGTTCAAGGCGGAGGTGGTTTCGTGAAGTTTTCGCGTTTTTAGGGTTCCGTGCCTCAGTCGGTAAAAACGGCACCCTTAATAGAATCGCTTCGTTGTCCGTCTGTCTGTCCGAGTGGTGAAAACTCTTTTTCTCAGGAATGGGTACGGGTATAAGTTGAAATTTATCTCACATGCTGAGGTCCCTTCGCGGTTCAAAAATTGAAGCTTCTAAGTTAATGCAGTCGAAAGATAACGGCCATTTACGTCACATATTTTAATGCTCGAAAACTCACTCATTAAAAGCTATAGGGTACTTTCCGTTGGCCTAGAACCACGAAATTTGGCAAAAAGGTAGCTTTCACAGTACGAGCATGGGAAAAAATTCCTAGAACTGTAAATATGTTATTATATCAAATGAAAAATTTTTTTGTTGTTTCTTATCTGACTCTCTGTCTGTTTGCCCCTCTCTTGAAATTCCTTTTTTGAGGAACCGGTAGACGTATCAAGTTGGAATTTATGTAAACTACTGAGGTCTACGGTCCCTTCGCGGCCTAAAAAAGTCAAGCATCTAAGTCAACGCAGTCAAAAGATACGACAGTTTATCAAAACCTATATCGTACTTCCCGTTGGTCTACAATGACGAAATTTGATAAGGAACATGTCACGATAAAACAAAAGCAAAAAATCCGAAGATTGTTAATCTGTAATTGTATCACATGAAAAAAAACTTGTCATTTCTTATCTGACTGTTTGTCCGTCTGCTAAAATTCTTTTTCGTTAGGAAAGCGTAGACGTTTCACGTTGAAATTCATGTAAAATACTAAGGAAGGCCTACGGTACCTTGCCGGTGTAAAACAAAATCGCCGGTGTAAAAATCGTGAAATTTGGTAAAATGGAAGGTTTCATAGAAAAGCCAAAGAAAAAATCAGAAAAATTTTAAATTTATATCACACGATAAAGAAATTTTTTGTCATTTCTTATTTGACTCTCTGTTTGTCCGTTTGTTTAAAACCCTTCTTTCTTAGGAACGGGCAGAGCTATGAAGTCAAAATTTACGTAAAATACTGAGGCCTACCATCCTTTGGCTTTGTAAGAAAGAAAAGCTTCTGCCACAATGCATTCAAGTGATATGGCCATTTACGTCACATATTTTGATACTCACTCATTAATAGCTATAAGTATGAAATTTGACAAGAAGTGAAGTTTCACAGTACAAGTAAAGGAAAAAATCCGAAAATTGTTAATTTGTAATTATACCGTACGAAAATATATATTTCTTTTATCATCTGTTATATGTCGTCAAACATGTGATAAAAACAATCAGTTGTTCTGCATAAAGGCTGACTGGGTCGCAATGGTAAAAGTCAAACATCAGGGAAAGAATGACTTTACTGCTCATATGACGCGTTTTGGAATTCATCCATCATCAGATATCCAGGAGCGATAGTCAGTGAATGTTTGTTTCACATACAACTTGAAACTCCATATTTACGTGCAGTAATCGCTCCTGGATACCTGATGCTATACACATTCCGAAAGACGTCATATGAGCAGTATAGTCATTTCTTGTCTGATGTTTGACTTTTACCATTGCGACCCGGTCAGTCTAAATGCAGAGCTACGGATTATTGTGATAGCTGTCGCCTACCTCCTGCATGATTTTATGTCACATTTGTGTTATTGAAATTAAAACATTCTCAAAAACGGTGTCTTACCAGTATCAATGTCAATAACAGGCAAAAATGGCCGAGATTCTCGATTTCCGGAATGGATGAGCTGTCTGTATACCTAACTAAATTTATATGAAACCCCAGTGCGCGAGTCCTAATGACACCTGGTCATTTTTAAATTTTTTTAATATGTTTTTTTTAAAACCTCGGCTTGGGCCCACTAATTAAGGTCACTGTGAACATGAACCAGGAAGATATTTCAACAATTTCGGTGACCAAGTGTTGCCAAATCTTCCTGGTGAGTATACCGTCAACACTCCCGTCTCCCAAGATGACCGCAGCTTTGTTCACAGGTATGTACGCGTAAGTTTCTACGAACACTCAGGGGAGCTATCGCAACACGACTGACCCGCCACATCAACCTATCTTAATTCCACAGACAATTCCTGGGACTATATGGAGCAGCGAGCTAAACAGGGAATCAAATTCTTCGCAGACTGGTTATTCTACGGCATCCAAATGTCACTGGGTGGCTTTAGCTGAAAATGGCATACCTCAACACACTTGTGGATTCTCAATCTCGCCGAATTTACTGCATCACCTAGGCTAGATGTGGGGTTACACAGTATTAGCGTGATATCTCCTAGGGGCGACTCATTTTTTTTCCTGTGTATGCGCAGTGACATTTGTCAGTAAACGGGTGGTAGTATTTACTTTTTAAATCAATGTTGCTATAGTGGTAAACTAATTTATGTACTGTTGGAACATACTATACTGCTTGAGAAACTTCTTTATATTGTTTTACACAGGCGAACGAGAAAAATACTGTTTTAGTGAAACTGTCTCATTCTTGAGGTTTCTAGTGTGCTGAATTTTAACACAATAGCGAAAGTGCCAATTTTTTACAATTGAAACCGACAAGAAGAGGCAACAGAATAGTAGGATATGTGTTAAGACATCAGGGAATAACTTCCATTGTACTAGAGGGAGCTGTAGACGGTAAAAACTGTACAGCGAAACAGAGATTGGAACACTTCTAGCAAATACTTGAGAACGTAGGTTGCAAGTGCTACTTTGAGATGAAGAGGTTGGTACAGGAGAGGAATTCGTGACAGGCCGCATCAGACCAGTCTGAACAGAAAAAAGAAAAGCCAAAGAAGAAAAATTAAATATTATTCCAATTAGTAATAATATGAAGTTGAAATTTTGGTGTCAGGGGTGTCACTGATTAGTGTCGGTCGTAAATACGATGATAAGCTATTTGACTCTTCTTCTTTTTGCACAAGCACCTCGTGGATCGAAAACCATCTCGACTCATTTAGTTGAGCCTAATGAGACATTTTGTACGAGAGTTTTATTTTAATGGCTTCCTTAACTACACTGCCTCAAAAGCCATTAGCGCGAGCCGCGACAAGTGTCGTCAGATTTTAGTACAGAATCGTTTTCCAGACCATGCTCAGCTATTTCAGATTTTTCTTAGTAGTGTAGGTGATGGTATCTCTCATGCCCCTTCCATCGTTGATTCACAGTGTTCACCGGTTGTCCAACGAAAAACTGATACCGGTTACTCAGAACTAAAATAGCGTATCGAGTTTAATCGGTCGGTTTTTCCCATCCCTACGCATGAGGCAGTTACGTGATAAACGGTGTCGTGTCTAAAGTGACGCCTTCGAACTTCTACAACTGTGTGGAGAACTTAGTAGACAGAATACTTAAACCAAAGATACCAGCATAAAAACTTCAAGGCTTGCTTTTTCAAGGGAAACGACCGCGCGAAAAAAGTAGTTGTTGACTACTGAAATAGTTTCATTATCTAACACCTATAACAATGCTATTCTTTTTGATTATTATAGCCAAAATTACCATAAACCCAGTATCCACCAAATAAAACGAGTATACCTGTCTACTGGCTCCATGGAAGATGAACACACTGGAAAAAAGGAATATGAGATAAAAGACAATACTAGGTAGCATTTATAACTGTGGGGGAAGATAGATGGCGCTTAAAGGAATACTGAAGGAATCATTGCTGGAATGAGAATCAGGTGTCTGAGCATTAAGAGTTCTTATGGCAAGCCAGTTCTAAGCGAACAAGAGGAGCCTGACAGGCGTAAGAAATATATAAAAAGGTTATATATGGATAATAATATTGAAACATTGTTACAGAGAGGTAAAATGAAGTGGATGGAAATGAGATGGGTGAACCGATATTGGGAGAAGATTTTGATGGATCATTGTAAGACCTAAGGCGAAACGGACCCGTGATGGCACACGAATTGCCTTCCGCCACGCACTGTAGGGTGGCATGCCTTGTGTACAGGATGATGTTACAAGCTTTCAGGGTTGATGGAGAAGGGTAAATGTATCAGTCTGAGGTAAGGGACCCTGATACGGAAACGAAAATTATTGGCAGAAATCGTTTTGATGCATCTGACAGTGGAATACATATGGCAGTACTGTTTTGTTGCTAAGATTGTAGGGTAGGCAACACCGACAGCAAGTAAGTGAAGAGGTAGTGATAATAACTCAACTAATCCAGTGCTGGTCGCATACTGTGTACTGACGTGAGCAGTCCTGGTGTACGCAGTAGACTGCAGTCTGTGTTTACAAGCTAACTACTAACGTCTATCAGCCGCAACCACATGAAGTAGTACCCAGTGGCGGAATTTTCAGACATGATTCGCGTGTGTGGACAAAGAAATGGATGCAGCAGGGAAGCGCAAAATTTGTAGAGCACCAGATATCCGCTTAGAAGACATCCAGCGTGCACCATGTTTCCAAAACTGTCCCAACGATTAAGTGAAACAGGTAGTGGTACCAAAGTAAAACTACCAAGGAGGACAAACAGTACGGAGTCTGTGTTTGCTCGAGCCGATGAGGCGCCTACAATCAACACTCGATCGGTTACATGTGAAATGAATGTTTCGTAGAGTACCGTATGGCGACTATTACGGTGAAACGCAGCTACACCCCCAACATCCAAAGAAAGTGCAAGCTTTGACTCCTGCTAACTTGGGACCTCGTGTCATGATTAGCCAATGGTTCTTGCAGCGCCTTACAGTCGATCCTCACTTTCGTGTGTATGTACTCTTCGCGGATGAAGCCTGTTTCACCAGAGACGTAATGTTAAATAGCTGCAACAGTCATGTTTAAGTCAATGAGAACCCCCACACTACAGTCGGGAAGAGCCATCAACACCGATGAGTGGTCAGGCATATTCAGTGATTATATACTGGGCTGGTTTCTTCTTCCTCCGCTCTTAATGGCTGCAATTGACACACTGTTCAGCAGAGACCTACTACTCAGGCTCTTGGGCCATCCCACTTGTTATTCATCAACGAATGTGCCTCCAGTATAGCAGGTTCCCACCTCGCTTTGGACTGAGGTTTCGTGAACACCTGGATCAGACAGTCCCTGAAAAGTCGGTAGGCAGAGAACGTCCTGTTTCATGGCCAGCACGTTCACCTGATCTCACCCCATTTGGTGTCTTCATGTGGGGCCATGTGAAAAATCTTGTCAAGGAGACGCTTGCCGAGATTGAAGTGGATGTCCTGGCAAGAATTCTCGCAGCCTGCGGGATTGTCCAAACGAAACCGGGGATATTAGAATGCATACGTCAGAACTTTGTGCGACGATACCTGTATTGAGGCTGGGGGTTGCCGTTATGAGCAACTGTTGTAAATGTAGCAGCTTGTGAACTTTGTGCAGGAAAACTGAATTCATTATTACTGTACCGTAGACTTAGGATTTTCGGTCTCTCTGACATCAAAGTACTTGCTCCATTATTAGTCATCAATAGGGGAAATAATTTGTGGGTATTGAGGAGTATTCAGCCGGAATTCTGTACGTCATGATAACGGTTCGGAAGTTGGGGCCCTTAGTTTGAGTAATGCGTGCGGCTACTGAGGAACTTGAGTAGGTTTTCGCTTGTACCTTTAGACTCGGTCGTTTCCGGACTAGAGTCTCTTACTCCCGATTAATACATTTATCCTTTCCCATCATCCCTGAATGGAATCATCTTTGTGTAGACATAAATATAAATATAAAAGAAGATTTAGACAAATTAAGATCCATGGAACTAGGAACTACAATAAAACTGTTCCACCTTGTACGCAGGGCATATGAAAGAGAGGAAACACCCACAAACCTCAGGGAGAGTATAATAATGAATTTAACAATTTATGGATGAAAAATACTAACAGAAATTATCTACTTCAGAATGGGACGACTGGTACAAGCAGACACGAGGGAAGATCATTTTGGGCTTCGAGCCAATGTGAAAGACATAAGGAAATATTGCGACCATGCGGTATCGTACCAAGTGGGTTGAAGAAGGAGAAACCCTCATTTGTAGATTAAAAGGAAGTTTTTGATAGTACTGACTCGAACACACTGTTTGAAATCCTGAAATTATCAGGGATAAAATAGACAGTCCAACCAAATTAATGTGACCATTGCCTAAGTTCGGCGCCAGAGTGCGATAATCACTCACAGACAAAAGGCGGCAACACTAGCAGTGGAGAGTACACTACCGGCCATTAAAATCGCTACAAGAAGAAATGCAGATGATAAAGGGGTATTCGTTGGACAAATGTATTATACTAGAACTGACATCTGATTACATTTTCACGCAATTTGGGTCCATAGATCCTGAGAAATTAGTACGCAGAACAACCACCTCTGGCCGTAATAACGGCCTTCATACGCCTGGGCATTGAGTCAAACAGAGCTTGGCTGGCGTGTAAAGGTACAGCTGCTCATGCAGCTTCAACACGATACCACAGTTCATCAAGAGTAGTGACTGGCCTATTGTGACGAGCCAGTTGCTCGGCCACCATTGACCAGACGTTTTCAGTTGGTGTGAGATATGGAGAATGTGCTGGTCAGGGCAGCAGTCGAACATTTTCTTTATCCAGAAAGGCCCGTACAGGACCTGCAACATGCGGTCGTGCATTACCCTACTGAAATGGAGGGTTTCGCAGGGATCGAATGAAGGGTATAGCCACGGGTCGTAACACATATGAAATGTAACGTCCACTGTTCAAAGTGCCGCTAATCCGAACGAGAGATGACCGAGACGTGTAACCAATGGCACCCCATACCATCAAGCCGCGTGATAAAGTCAGTATGGCGATGACGAATACACGCTTCCAGTGTGCGTTCACCGCGATGTCGCCAAACACGGATGCGACCACCATGATGCTGTAAACAGAACCTGCATTCATCCGAAAAAAAGTCGGTTTGCCATTCGTGCACCCAGGTTCGTCGTTGAGTATACCATCGCAGGCGCTCCTGTCTGTGATGCAGCGTCAAAAGTAGCCGCAGCCATGGTATCCGAGCTGATAGTCCATGCTTCTGCAAACGTCGTCGAACTATTCGTGCAGATGGTTGTTGTCTTCCAAACGTCCACATCTGTTGACTCAGGGATCGAGACGTGGCTGCACGATCTGTTACAGCCGTGCGGATAAGATGCCTGTCATCTCGACTGCTAGTGACACGAGGCCGTTGGGATCCAGCACGGTGTTCCGTATTACCCTCCTGAACCCACCCACTCCATATTCTGCTAACAGTCATTGGATCTCGATCAACGCGAGCAGCAATGTCGCGATACGATAAACCGCAATCGCGATAGGCATAAAGTCGGAAACGTGATGGTACGCATTTCTCCTCCTTACACGAGGCATCACAACAACGTTTCACCAGGCAACGCCGGTCAACTGCTATTTGTGTATGAGAAATCGGTTGGAAACTTTCCTCATGTCAGCACGTTGTAGGTGTCGCCACCGGCGCCAACCTTGTGTGAATGCTCTGGAAAGCTAATGATTTGCTTATCACAGCATCTTCTTCCTGTCGGTTAAATTTAGCGTCCCTAGCACGTCATCTTCGTGGTGTAGCAATTTTAATGGCCGGTAGTGTACATAAAGCGTGTCGGGGGCACGTGCAAACAGTGCCGTCGTTGTCGTAAAGCGGAAACAGAGCAAGTTACCTGACGTCTAGAAGAGGATGACCATTGACTGTCGGGTCAAAGCTGGTAACATTTCCAAAACGGCTAAGTTCGTAAGCTGCTCGCATGCCGCCGTGGTTAAAGTATACTGAGCACGGCAAAACGGCGATATCCAAAACCGACGCCGCTGCAACTGTGGTGTACCACGGACCATCGATCACAAGGGGGATCGACGGCTGCGAGATGTGTATGAGCAAATAGACAGGCAACTGTTGAGAAACTGACCATCCAGAGGAACCGAGGGGCTTCCAACACTGTCTCTGCAGTGATTTTCCAGCGAACGTTGCTGTGTCTGGACCTCCGTAGCAGGTCCCTGGTCCATGCATTCCTGCTGACTACTGTTCAACAGGGCTGGATTTTCCACGTCAATACCGGAACTGGACGTCCAGTGATTGGCGACAGGCGACATTTTCAGATGAATTACGTTTCATATTCCATCATCGGACAAATGGCCGTTGGCGCATAGGGCGCGAAACACCTGAAAGCGAACACCCCGCAACAATCGTCGGAAGAGGCCAGGCTGGAGGAAGGAGCGTTATGTTTTCGTGGCATTCCCTGAGTGATCTCGTAATTCTGGAAGGCATAGTGGATCAACACAAGTACATATCTATCCTTGGGGACAATGTCCATGCCTACACGGCATCTACCAGCAGGACAATGCAACGTGTCACACAACTCGCAGTGTGCGTGCTTGGTTCGAAGAGCGGCAGGATGAGTTTACCGAACTACCCTGGCTGCCAGAGGCCCCGGATCTAAAGGTAGTCGAGAATCTGTGAGACCACCTCGATCAGTCTGAACGCGCCACTGATCCTCAACCGAGAACCCCAGCGCAGCTGGCCACAGCACTGGAGTCTACAGGGTTCCAAATCGCTGTAGGTACCTCCTAGAACCTCACTGACTCCCTTCCTGCACGTCTCTTGGCGGTCCATGCTGCAAGAGGTGGTCACATTAATGTGGCTGGACAGTTTATATACAGCGAAAAGTAATCCATAACTGGTATGGTAACCCAACTGGCAGATACCAGAATCAAGGAATGTGAAAGGGAGTCAACAGTTAAGAAGGGACTGGGAAGGGGTTGTATCAAATCCTCAAAGTTATTCACTCTGGGAACAGAGTAAGCATTTAGCGAACCATAAAACAAATTTGGAAATCAAATTGCCGCGAGTAAAAGGAAATAAAAACTTCAAGGATTGCCAGTGGCACTGTAAATTTGTGAAGCACGTCAGAGAATTTGGAAGTCATTTGAATGGAATGGATTGTGTTTTTAGAAGAGGTTATAAGATGAATGTCAATAACAGTAAAACAAGGATATGGATGTTTTGTCAAAATACGTCAGGTGAGGTAAGAGAAATAGATTAGTAAAACACATACTGAAATCATTGATTAAGTTTTCACGAGAGAAGTAGAGGATGTAAATATATATCGAAGTAAAATTACGGCTTGCTGCCATGTAGGGATAGGAAGGAAGTTTAGGGATTATCGTCCAGTCGACGACGACGTTATTATAGATGAAGCACGGAGTCGCATGAGGAATGCATTGGCCATGCCCTTTCGAAGGAATCATCCCTGCATCAGCTTCAAGCGATTTAGGGAAATCACATAAAACCTAATGTTGGATACCCGGATAAGGACTCCAGTATCTTACCATTGTACCACCTAACTCTGTTTATTTCCTTATATGGCGTATGCCTGAAAGGAAAAGAACACAGATTTGGAGTTTCCCTTTCCCTGGTCATAAAGATAGTTCGAGATGACATGTAGGCAAGTTAGCATGAGGAAACCACACCTGTACCATTGGAAGTGACCGTTTCGGGATTCGCCTAGCTTAATTTACAAAAGCTGCAAAAATCGAAATCACTACGACGGAGAATTAAGTTCCACTCTCCCGCAACGAAAGGCATGCTCTACACACTGCGCCAGCTCAGCCGGTGGCCCCTCCTGAAATAATATTTAAGTAATGGTTATCCATATTAGTTTACAAAAATAGTTTATATCGAGCGTATAAAAAAGACATTGTTGTGGCCTTCAGTCCTGAGACTGGTTTGATGCAGCTCTCCATGCTACTCTATCCTGTGCAAGCTTCTTCATCTCCCAGTACCTACTGCAACCTACATCCTTCTGAAACTGTTTAGTGTATTCATTTCTTGGTCTTCCTCTACGATTGTTACCCTCCACACTGCCCTCCAATACTAAATTGGTGATCCCATGATGCCTCAGAATATGCCCTACTAACCGATCCCTTCTTCTAGTCAAGTTGTGCCACAAGTTTCTCTTCTCTCCAATTCTATTCAATACCTCCTCATTAGTTATGTGATCTACCCATCTAATCTTCAGCATTCTTCTGTAGCACCACATTTCGAAAGCTTCTATTCTCTTCTTGTGCAAACTATTTATCGTCCACGTTTCACTTCCATACACGGCTACACCCAATAGAAAATTTCCAAAAAGACATAAACAAGAAAAAATTCCCTGTAAAAGAGAAATAAGCTAATATTAGACATAAATCTAAATATTCGGACGTCTTTTCTGGCTGTATTTGTGTGGCATGTAGCGATATATGGGTGTGAAACACGGACAATACAGCAGACAGACAAGAAGACAATAGCCGCCTTTGAAATGCGACAATACAGGCAGACAAATGTTGAAGATAACACTGTCAGACAGGGTAATCGATGAAGAGGTATCAAATCGTGCCTTTCTCTGTGTGGGTTGGGGCTTATGGACGCTCAACATCGAGGTCATCAGCGCCCGTGCCTGTCTCTAGATTCATTGTGTTGTTTGCAGTTTTAGCCGGGCAGTTGATACTCCGTGAAAGTCATGGGTTCCCATTTCGTCGCTCGGTCCACTCGAAAACTGAGTTTAGACACGCTTTCATGCATTTTGACCTTGATTACTTTTCCGTTCTGTTCAAATGGCTCTCAGCACTATGGGACTTAACATCTGAGGTCATCAGTCCCCTAGAACTTAGAGCTACTTAAACCTAACTAACCTAAGGACATCACAGACATCCATGCCCGAAGCAGGATTCGAACCTGCGACCGTAGCGGTCGCGCGGTTCCAGACTGTAGTGCCTAGAACCGCTCGGCCACTCCGGCCGGTCATTGGAGTTGGTTACTCATCTTCGCGACGCCATAGCGTTTACTAAATCAACCTGTAACGAAGCGTGAGCGAAAAACATGTTTCAAAATTTTACAATAGACTGACGTAAGACATATAGTTCGGTACGTCTGTTCGACAACCTTTCGTGAAAACGAGAATGACTTGCGCTACTTTCCAACGATCGGGAACACTTCGCTCCTCCAGAGACGTACGGTACATTGCTGCCAGAAGAGAGGCAAGTTCTTTCGTACCTCTTACATCATCCATTTTGTGATTCATGCTAGACTATAGTCTGGAGATGTGGCTGAGCTCTGTACTGGCCATACTTTAGTCAAAGGGAGAATGTTGGAACATTCTGCTTCGGCCGGGTAACGTGTTTTGGCTATGAAGCTGGGGGCTCTCAGCGCTCTTGAGGACAAGGAGCCCCGGGAACGCTGGACGCAGAGAATCCAATCCGTTCTTAGAAATGTTTATCAAGACGCCTTGCGACCCCTGGAGTCACTGTGGATCCATAGCGGCTGTGGGACCTCCGAGGCTATTTTGGAGCTGCCAAAGCCACATATAGCCAAGTTAAATTGTTCTCGGAAGTGATTGCCACAACACTTTGCGACCGCTGGAGTTTTTATGGAACCAAAGCGGCTCTGAGCACTCTGTGACTATTTTGAAAACCCAGACTGGAGATGTGTCGGCAGGTACCAAGTTTTAGTTTCCCTTTGACAATAATAGCTGTGGTTCCCAGGCAACAGTTACACCGAGAAATTCGTCTGTGAGGAGCAAGAGAGGCAGAAGGATAGCAGGAAACTGAGTGACCAATGACTGCTCGTTGTTCTGGTTATTTATGAGTTAGTCAATCAAACGAGGGCAGAGGCCAAGAGTGGTGTACCGGAGTGGAGGAGTGAGGGCAGAGAGTGTTGGCCCGGAGTCGGAGCCACGATTGTAATTGTGAAGTGGTGAAAAATGAAATGATCGTATGGCATTGGTGGCCGGCAGGTCCCTTGCGGGTTCGACCGCCAAGTGCGAGTCTTATGTCAGTTGGCGCCACATTGGGCGACTCGCAACCGATGATGAGGATGAAACACAACACCCAGTCCATGAGCGGAGAAAATCTCCAACCCGTTCGGGAATCGAACCCGGCCCAGTGCATAGGAGGGAACCCTTTTTCCACCCAGCTAAGCAGGCGGACAAGGTGAAGCGGTAACAGCGCCGTGAGGAGTTGGAAGCCATCCAGAGGACGAAAGGACAGTTCGCCAAGGACCGGTCGAGATCGGTGAAGTGCAGCGCCCACTGTCTATGGTAAAGCGCCGCTGTATACTTTCTGTAGTTTCATTTCCAATTGGGAACAAGTAATTCTGATCGGTCGAAGACTGGAGAATGGGTAGACAGTGGGTTTTATTTGTAGTCAGGAAGGACTGGAAGTGTCAAATGGTATAACAGAGGCAAGAATAAACCTTATTTGTCATCGTTTATTAGACAATATAAAGACAAGGGCTAGACGAAACCTTTCTTGTCAAAGTGTAAAAGGGTAGAAACGGCTATTAAAGAATGTGAATAAAACCCTTTCACTTTTAATTTATATTTCCAAACACCTATAATAGTTACTCTCCACATGTAAATGTTATATGTGCTATGTGGCATCATTTCTTTTTCAGTGTCCACCGTAAACTTTGTGTGGCGTAAGGCTGCAAAAAAATGTTCAAATGTGTGTGAAATCTTATGGGACTTAATTGCTAAGGTCATCAGTCCCTAAGCTTACACACTAATTAAACTTAATTATCCTAAGGACAAACACACACACCCATGCCCGAGGGAGGACTCGAACATCCGCCAGGACCAGCCGCACAGTCCATGACTGCAGCGCCCTAGACCGCTCGGCTAATCCCACGTGGGTCGTAAGGGTGCGTTTATATACAGCGTCTGTATTTCTGCACTGGTTTACCTACGGTTCAACGATCCTTTTGAACGGACGCTGGGTCTTCGCTACTGTCAGATGAACCAGTGATTTGCGTTTAGAATAATTCCCCTTCCCTGACGGGTGAACCATATGTAGTGTGGATGGCGACCCAAAATAATTAGCGTTTTCGTTGTTGGGAGAGCTGGTATTAAAGTACCGGGCTATTCAAAAAGGAGGAACAGATTTCAAACATTTATTGCTTCCAAACTACAAAAGATAGAAACATAATTCCAAAGTTCCTGGAAAGAGAAAAGTTCAAATTTTTATGCGTTAAATGTGAGCGCCATGTGTTGCCAGACAAATATCAAAACGGTGGCTCATTTCCTGCCACACAGGGAACAGCTAGTCTCTCGTTGTCAAATTCGCAACTTCAATAATGCGATGTCGCAGACTTAGGCAGTGTCAGGCTTAGGGGGGATAAAAATGCGGTCTTTTATGTAATCCCACAGATGAAGTAACAAGGTGTGAGGTCTGGAGACCTGGGAGGTCATCGGTCGTGAAGTTCATCTTCTGCTCCTCTCTTCCAGTCCAGCGTCCCAGATCTCACACCTTGTGACTTTAATCTGTGGGGTTACGCAAAAGACCGCGTTTTTATCCCCCCTATGCCTGACATCGCATTGCTGCAGCTGTTAATTCGATAAAGAGAGACCAGCTACTTCGTGTGTGGCGAGAAATGAGCCACCGTTTTGATATTTGTCGTGTAACACATAGTACTCAAATTGAATGCATAAAAATTTGAACTTTTCTCTTTCCAGTAACGTTGGAATTGGATTTTCTATCCTTTGTAGTTTGGAAACAATAAATATTTGAAATCTGTTTCTCGTTTGTGGGCAACGGCCTTGCCGCCGTTGATACACCAGTTCCCGTGAGATCACCGATGTTAAGCGCTGTTGGGCGTGGCCGGCACTTGGATGGGTGACCATCCAGCCGCCATGCGCTGTTGCCATTTTCGGGGTGCAGTCAGCCTCGTGATACCAATTGAGGAGCTACTCGACCGAATAGTAGCGGCTTCGGTCAAGAATACCATCATAACGGCCGGGAGAGAGGTGTGCTGACCCCACGCCCCTCCTATCCGCATCCTCCTGTTAGGATGACACGGCGGTCGGATGGTCCTGGTAGGCCACTCGTGACCTGAAGACGGAGTGCTTTTTTTTCCTTCCTTGTGAAAAGCCCTGAACATTTCAGGGAGGGAGGATTATAGTACTGTAATGCTATCGTCTTTTGTGGTACAGTTTTAAAAAAGTTATTTAGTATTTCGGCCTAACCTGTGTCGCGATCCGTTTCAGTGACATTATGGTCACAGAGTGTCTGGACAGGTGACTTCAATCCGTTTACTGACTTAGCGCAAGACCAAAACTTTTTAGGATTTTGTGTCGAGTGGAGAGGTTCATCAGATCAGTCTTAGAACTGAAGACCACAACAGTATTGTTGTGTAGTGTAGTCTCAGTCCCAGACGGTGCGTTGCCTTTCGGTGAGCTTAGGCTGTCCCCAGTCTCACAGACGCTGTGGACGTGATCACGACTCGCTTCGCCGAGACTGTGGTCTGGAAGAAGCGCCGCCCGTGACCTTGATCGCGTCGTCACTGACCCGCCGGTGTGTGGGGAGTTGGGGTGCTGTACGGCAACCTGTGGCGTACCTCTCGGCTACCCAAAGCACAACGCGAGACTCCTTACCCTGGTCCACCGCCCTGCTTCAAGGTCTTGAATGTGCGGCTCGGCGCACCGTCGAATACTGCCTGCTTCCTCTTCTCGTGTTACGATAACACTTTCGACGATGCCAGTATTCACGAATTCTGTCACTGGGATGAAATCAGGGAGGAACGATCGTACACTCTTTGAAGGCCTTTTTTAATTATCGCTGCAGGAGACCTCGGGGCTAGTAAGAGTAATAACAACTGGTAAAACAGGAATCGAAGAACGTGGTAAAATAGGAATCAAAGTGCCTTGACGATGTATGAACTGCAAGACAGCAGGTGCTCGCAGGACAATTCCAGGAACTCTATGATGCAGAACGAACCGTTCCCTCTACAGCGGCGTGCGCGCTGTTCCGATACTTTCTGGCAGGTTCAAACTGTCTGTCGGATTAAGACTCGAACCCAGAACCTTGACTCCCGTGGCCAACGCTCTTATTGAATGAGCTGTTCGGTAAGACTTACGGCCCGAGGCTGCGGCATCAGATTTGCCAATACCCATAATTCACAGAAGCTCTCTTTCGTACTCTGGAGAACTACCACTCATGGAAAATAGGACATCGTGTAGAAATGTGTTTGACTCAGCCTAGGGTCTTTTTTTCAATTCTTCAGTCGTTTGTGCACTGTTTTGCAAGTTCTTGGCAAATTAATCTCCTCAGTCCTTACGCAGCATATAAGCTTCCAACAACTTTCATATTTTTTTTCTAGCTCAGGGAATAAACTCACTGTACCTGACTGTAGTTTAAATCATGTGCGCCGGCCAGAGTGACCGAGCGGTTCTGGGAGCTTCAGTCCGGAACCACGAGACCGCTACGGTCGCAGGTTCGAATCCTGCCTCGGGCATGGATGTATGTGAGACCCTTAGGTTAGTTAGGTTTAAGTAGTTCTAAGTTTTAGGGGACTGATGACCTCAGATGTAAAGGCCCATAGTGTTCAGAACCATTTAAATCATGTGCTTTCTGCGCGTCTTTTGTTTTCGTTTCTGCGTGTTCTCATCGGCTGGCAACATCTGGTTGAAGAAATCTATTTATCGCAGTGGCATCATGACTTCGACAAATAAAGGTCATATGTCTTTAAAACATGCTGTAATACGCTAATATGCCCAACACTATCGAATATGTGATGTTCATTTCATCACAACAATTCAGTGGATCTACATCCGGCAAGAATCTACACTCTCACACTCCAGTGACACTCGCTGCTTACTATCGAGTTTTCTGAGTATTGCACATATTTCAGTTACTTTCTAACGTAAATGGTATAAACCAGAACCACACCAGTTGTTTAAGTGTAGTATTTTGGTAAACAGTTTTTTGATGTTGCTGAGGAACAGTCACATAGTAATTTTTAAATGAACACACCGGCATTTGCCGGCCGGGGTGGCCGAGTGGTTCTAGGCGCTACAGTCTGGAACCGCGCGACCGCTACGGCCGCAGGTTCGAATCCTGCCTCGGGCATGGATGTGTGTGATGTCCTTAGGTTAGTTAGGTTTAAGTAGTTCTAAGTTCTAGGGGACTGATGACATTAGTAGTTAAGTCCCATAGTGTTCAGAGCCATTTGAACCATTTTGGACGATTGCCTCAACGCTCACGGTGATTTTGTGTGATTGGCGTACCGATTCTGGACTGTACCGCCTTCGAACGGAAAGTTTGTTTATCGCTGCTTATATCATCATTCACATTTGAATTTCCGTGTAATAAAGATAAAATATGAAACTTCCAGGCAGATTAAAACTGTGTGCCGGACTGAGACTCGAACTCGGGACCTTTGCCTTTCGCGGGCAAGTGCTCTATCAAGCACTTGCCCGCGAAAGGGAAAGTCCCGAGTTCGATTCTCGGTCCGGTACACAGTTTTAATCTGCCAGGAAGTTTCATATCAGCGCACACTCCGCTGCAGAATGAAAATCTCTTTCTGGAATATAAAATATGTTTCTCTTTAGTTAAGAAAGGCCTTCAACCCATGTCAAATATCGTCTCTCAAGTGGTCCAAAATTTTTAAATGCAACTACGAACCCGAGACATGGATACGTGTATCGATTGCGGTAGCGGAATTCGGACACATAAAAACTCATTTCCAGAAACGTCACTGGAGAGTGGAAATGGAAATGACCGTTTGGCGTCATTGACTGGGAGGCCCCTTGGTGCAAGTCTTATTACATTCGACGCCACATTGGCTGACCTACGCTCCAAACGGGGATGAAATGATGATGAAGACAACGCAACACCCAGTCCCTGAGCGGAGAAAATCCCCGACCCAGGCGGGAATCAAACCCGGGCCCCTTAGGACGGCAGTCCGTCACGCTGACAATTTTTTTTCATTTTGTTCGTTGTTGATCGTTGTGTTTGGTCGTTGCGGACGTCGCATGACATCCGTTCAAGTTCGTTTGCTGATCCTTCCACTCAGTTTTTTTATTACAGAGGCCAACCACCTCTCTCTCTCTCTTTTTTAATCTCATTTTGTTCGTTTATGTTAGTTGCCTTGTTCTGGGCGGACGTCCCGTGACACCCGTTGAAGTTCGTTATTGATCCATTCACTCAGTTTTTTTATTACAGAGAGTTGCTAACCCCCCGACCGAATACGCTGAGCTACCGTGCCGTCTTTCTTTCTGACCGAACACGATGAGCTACCCTGCCAGCTGAAATCGATTTATGAAAACCAGATATGGGCGTCTATGGAAACATACAGTTCGCATGCCAAATTGTCGCTTATAGACCGTTGGTTGCTTGCAAAGTTCAGAAATATAGGGAGAATATTTTGTTGCTGTCGCATAGGACTAACTCTAGGAATAAGTAAATGCAAATTAATAGAATTTCCATATGTATTAAGACATACATTAATAGTTAGTGTGTTACTGGAAAGAGGATCAAATTGGGCAGTTGAAGATGTAAATGAAGATTTGGAGTTACAGCTTATGTTATTATGGAGAATGTTAATATACAGACATAAAAGGGTAGCATAAAAACGGAAGAAATAGGTAATGGTATCAATATAGTTGGATTAATGAAGTGCAAAAAAAAAAAAAAAAAAGAAAAAAAATTGTCATGCACTAATACACTAATTTTTCAAAATTTTCTATTATTTGTTTCAATGTAGCATCAGAGATAATTAGAAAATAATCTCGATCTTGATGGACATTGGCTGACATTTCTTCAGTTGGTTATAATATACGAGGGCTGTTCGGAAAGTAAGGAACGATCGATCGTGAAATGGAAACCACATTGAAAATCCATGAAGCTTTGCACTGATGTGCTGGACAGTGTCTTTAGTATGCCTCTTGAAAGCCTTACGTCACTCTTCTCAGTTTTGAGCGCACGGTGAGCGCGTAAAGATGCCTAGAAAATAGTGTCTCGTGCCAGGTATGGGTGCCTTCCGAGAGATTTCGCCTGATTTCATGCAACCCCACATAACTTAACTGTCATGTAGTTCCTTCTTCGTGACTGTACACTGCAGGGGCAATGAGGAAGATCCTGTAGCGTCTTCGTTGCCGAGCGTTTGATCACCCACCATACAGCCCGGACTTTGCATCCTTTGACTTTCGTCTCTGCTCAAATTATCCGCTAGCTATGAAGACAAGATTTTGACACAGACGACGAGCTGCAGTCGAGCCCAGAAAATTGTCGGAAAGCACAGGAGGCTGCCGTCTATGACGAGGGTATTGCAAAGTTGGTACAACGCTACATCAGAGTGGCGACTATATAGAGAAGTAGCTGGAAGATGTCGCTAACTATTGCAAATAAAACATTTTTGATTTTCACTGTGTTTTGCATTTCGCGACCGATCGTTCCTTACTTTCCGAATAGCCCTCGTAGTAGTGTTGTTTCCTAGATCCATTTCGTGCGAAAGTGATGGTAATCTTTATGTTGCGTAGGCCTGTATGTATTTCGCTTCTGCAGCTTCTAATCACCATCACTCATGTTGCTCCTACACTTAATATGCCATAAACTGTGCCATTCTATAATTAGCGCTGGTTACATTGTGACTTCATGTAGTAACTCAGCGTATCCCACAATCTTGTTGATGACGATGATGTTGCTTTGTGGGGCGCTCAACATCGTGGTCATCAGCACCCCTAAAAGTTCCCAATCTTTCCATTTTCAGTCTCGCCATGTCCCGAATGATGATGAGAAGATAAGGAGAACACAAACACCCAATCCCCGGGCGGAGAAAATCCCCGACCTGGCCGAATATCGAACCCAGGACCGCACAACATATTGCCTTCATAACTACACCATTCACGCCACCATTAACGAGAAGGCAGCACATTATTTCATGATAATCTTTGAAGAGACGGAATTAGAACAAAATACTAACTGCATATTCCTCAATCACAATGAAGTCTTCAGTTTTATACGTTTCTTACCACTAAGACTTGCTGAAATCCGGAACGTACTTCCACTCTGAATGGTCTACGCTCTGCGAGGAGTCAAAAAACATCATTGCTTCAGGAGAAAACATTGCTTCAATTTCTATCGCGTACCGAGCTTTGGTAATTGGATTAATGCCTTGTACTTCTTCGAATGTAACAATCAAGTTCGGTTTCACTGTTACGGTTATTTATCGTATTTACTGAGCAAGGAAGGTAAATTTAAAGGCAACCGACTTGTGTTCGAAACGAAAAGCTTTAAATTCCCGTCAGACCAAAAATGTGTGGACCCTACTGAGAAGAAACAAGTAAGGATCTGAAAAATTTGAAAGGAGTGGTGATTGGTTAGAGAACTTTTTGTCTGAATGGAACTGGAGTGCTGCCAAGGTAATGCACGACCTCCAATTGGGAATATATGAAAGAGGCATCACTTCTAAACTGATTAGAGCGTATCCAAGTATGAAAAGACGGTCGATTTCCCTGTACACTGTCCACGGATGGAGCAGAGAGAGACGCCACCTCATCACCATGGCTGTTATGAACTGTATAGAGACTACTGGAATAAAATTTTTTGTGAAGATTACTGTAGCAGATAGTGGGAATTGAATTTTGGATACGTTCCAGCTTATTGCAGATTTGTCCTCGAAGGAAGAAACAACGAAAAATTCAACGAAATGACTCTAAATTCGCTGCTCTTTTCCGAGTTCTTAGCACCCTCTTCCTTCCTTATTTTGGCTACAAATACTATATTACTGCCTCTGTCATTGTCAGGTATACTTTCACACGAGACATTGCGCACTTACCACCGCTACTCTCTCTAGAATTGTTCCTCTTGAGTCCAAAATTCCTGCAGTTCTGCTACTTACAGAATAGCAGACTATATGATTCTCATGGGAAGAAAACCGTGAAGCTGATAGTACTTTATTGCCAATAGTCAGCATGAAGATAGTGCAGTGATTAAATGTTACGTTATTTTATCTGTGCCTTTTGCAGAAAACGCCTAAATAAATTATAGTACAGTAACATTATTTGCTTCGCTCGTGAAGGCAAAAGGAAGGTTTCTAACATCAATGCCGACAAAAAATTAGCGAAATGCGAGTAGGACTCGCGCGCTGAGGGCTCCGTACAAACTTAATTATGTATACAGACAGTTCATCCATTCCGGGAATAGGGGATATTTGTAACGGCAAGATATCGGTTCCAGGAATTCCAAGACTTTCGAGAACATTTTAATTTCAAGTTGGAAGTCGGATAAAACTAATGACAAAAAGAAATTTTTTCGTGTGACGTGATTACTAACAAATTCGAATTTTTCCCTTTACTTGTACTGTGAAACCGTGCTTCTTAATAAATTCCATGACTGTAAGAGAACGGAAAGTACCCTATAGTTTTCGAAGAGTGGGATTTCAAGTATCAAAATGTGTGACATACGTGGCTGTTTCTTTTGAAGTCACTGACTTAAGAGACTAAAATTTTTACGCTGCCAAGGGACTATACAGCTTATTATATGACATAAATTTGAACTTGATAAGTTTACTCCTTCCTGAGAAAAAAGGTTCTCAACAGTCGCACAGACAGAGGGATGCACAACAAAGTGATTCTATAAGAGTTCCGTTTTTACAAACTCAGGCACAGAACTTAAAAATGAGGTGGTAGACTTCGGTGAGTTGGTAGGATACCCGGTAAATGTAATGTCTGTAAAGGACATTACATACAAAACACTCGTGCGACCCATCCTGGAATGTTGGTCAATTGAATGGGGTGCATACCATATAGGATTGGTATGGGATATTGAAAACATACAAATAAGGCCCCCCCTCCCCCCAACGGTGAACCATGGACATTGCCGTTGGTGAGGAGACTTGCGTGCCTCAACGATACAGATAGCCGTACCGTAGGTGCAACCACAACGGAGGGGTATCTGTTGAGAGGCCAGACAAACGTATAGTTCCTGAAGAGGGACAGCAGCTTTTTCAGTAGTTGCCGGGGCAACAGTCTGGAAGATCGACTGATCTGGCCTTGTAACACTAATCAAAACGGCCTTGCTGTGCTGGTGCTGCGAACTGCTGAAAGCAAGGGGAAACTACAACCGTAATTTTTCCCGAGGGCATGCAACTTTACTGTATGAATGGAGAGCTGCATCAAATCAGTCTCTGGACTGAAGACCACAACAACAACAAATAAGGGCTCTCCGTATGGTACTAATTGTGCGTGTCTCAAGGAGGCAAGACGTTTGAAGGATAAAGCAAAGCATCCCGCGGAACCACTTACAAAATTTGAAGAACCATTATTAAATCAGGCACCTATGAACATACTATAATTGCTACATACCAGACGTAAAGATCAAGAAGACAAGGTTAGACTAAATCAGCGCTATAGAGGCATTAGGCGCTCCATACCCGAATGATGCGGAAGGAAACTTTATATGAGGTAGAAGGGGCAGTATCCAGTGCCATGCATATCAAAGTGTCACCAAATGCGACATAATCGCGTGTTCAAACAGTGATCCAATACTGTAAAATGCTTTATTATTCCAGTCTCTGATCACAAATGAATTCTTTACACGATGACCGGTTTCAGTCTGTAATGACCATCTTCAGATCTTTTTTACACCATGTCCTAAAGTGATACGGCCATAATGGCATCGTCAAAACATATAAATATAATTAGCATAGCATCGTCACATAGATTTAAAATATGGTCTCGAATAGGCCACATCGTCCACATAGTGATTATTGCCAACTACTTAGTAGGTAGTTGGCAATAATCACTATGTGGACGATGTGGCCTATTACTTAGTAGGTATTTGGCAATAATCACTATGTGGACGATGTGGCCTATTCGAGACCATATTTTAAATCTATGTGACGATGCTATGCTAATTATATTTATATGTTTTGACGATGCCATTATGGCCGTATCACTTTAGGACATGGTGTAAAAAAGATCTGAAGATGGTCATTACAGACTGAAACTGGTCATCGTCTACAGAATTCATTTGTGATCAGAGACTGGAATAATAAAGCAGTATATCAAAGTGGTTCGCACAGACTTTGCAAAGTATGGATGTACATGTAGCAGACAAGTGCCCACCAATACGAGCTTCAGAGGGATTTGTAGAGTATAGGGGTGGCTTTTTGCCTTGGGAAGCAAGGTGGGACCTCGACCCGTTCGCTAGGTGACAGAGGCGGAGCAGCCCCGCCCAGTGTGAGAGAGCTAGCTGCGGCTGCTGCTGTGGAGTGGCCTTGGGCCGCGCTACTCACCCCGCTCTGCCGGAGACTCTCCATCGACTGCGCCCTACCGCCCGCAGTCGCCGCTCTGCGCATGCGCAGCTCGCGCTCGCATCCCCTGCGGTCCACCCTCCCCCTCCGCAACCCTCTGCGGCAATTTTACGACCTGTCCCAGACGGGGCGCCAGTTCTCCCTCTGCAGATACAGTCTGCCACGCACTGCTGCACAAAACATTTCACACACTGCGGAGGAAAATTGTCTAGAAAGTAAGAAAAATACGTCGCAACGAGCAAGTATTAGTACCGGTTGGTTATAATTAAAGTGCAGCTACTCACAGAGGTCCAGTGCGGGCTATAATTATCGTGTGGCAGCGAAGTTTTGTGGGTGTCCTGATATGCAGAACTTATTTATGCTGGAGAAAAAATATTTGGAACATTGGCCACCTGGTGCAAATCTGGCGCCGTGAATGCAAGAAACACATATAGAAAATTTTCGTATGTAATTAATTAGGTACGGAATGCGCTCACAAGAGGCCAAACAAAAGAGAATGGCATGATGTTGATTTTATTATTAACCGCTACTTACACAATTTGTTCAGTGTGAGCACTGAGACGTCGACAAGATGGTGTGCAGCGCCAGTTTTGCACCTGATGGTCAGAACTGTAACTAATGTTTTCCAGCGTAAATCTGTCACACATTAACGCATTAGCATGTTTATCAAGTTTCGTTACCATACGGTAACTACAGCACAGCCGGCCGGGGTGGCCGAGCGTTTCTAGGCGCTACAGTCTGGAACCGCGCGACCGCTACGGTCGCAGGTTCGAATGCTGCCTCGAGCATGGTTGTGTGTGATGTCCTTAGGTTAGTTAAGTTTAAGTAGTTCTAAGTTCTAGGGGACTAATGACCTCAGAAGTTAAGTCCCATAGTCAGAAAAAAAAATTACAGCACACACTACACCTCCCTGAGTACCTGCACTTTAATTATAACCACCCTGTACAAATATTACCATAGAACTCTCTCTAAATTTACAACTACATCTACACTCTGTGAAGTGCATAGCAGAGGGTACATACCATTGTACGAGTCATTAGGGCTTTCTCCTGTTCCATGTAGTATGGAGCGCAGGAAATATGACTGTTTAAGTTCCTCTCTGCACGTCGTAATCAATCTAATCATTTCGCCGCGCGGGGTAGCCGCGCGGTCTAGGGCGCCTTGTCTCGGATCGCGCGGCTCCCTCCGTCAGAGGTTCAAGTCCTCCCTCGGGCATGGGTGTGCGTGTTGTCCTTAGCGTAAGTTACTTTTAGATTACGTAGCGTTTAAGCCTAGGGACTGATGATCCCAGTAGTTTGGTCCCATAGAACTTACCACAAATCTTACCAATCTAATCATTTCACTACAATCCCTATGGGAACGATATGTAGGGGGTTTTAGTATGTTCCTAGAATCAACATTTAAAGCCGGTTCTCGAAATTTTGCTAGCAGACTTACTCAGGATGGTTACCGTTGACATTCAAGAGTTCCAATTCAGTTCTTTCAACATACCGTAGACACTCTCCCGCAAGCCAAACTAACGTGTGCCCATTCGTGCTGCCCTTCTCTGTGTACGTTCAATATCCCCTGCTAGTCTTATCTCGTAAGGGCCCCACACACTTGAGCAATATTCTAGAATGGGTCCCTCAAGTGATTTGCAACGAATCTCCTTTGTAGACTGATTGTATTTCTCTTGTATTCTACCATTAAACCGAAGTCTTTTATCTACTTTACTTACGACTGGGCCTGTGTGATCGTTCCTCTTTATGTCCCTACTAAGCGTTCCACCCAAATACTCGTACGAGTTTAAAGATTCCAACTGTGATTCGATATTATTTTATTCATAAGATATTTGTTCTTTTCGTTCTGTGAAGTGCGCAGTTTGACATTTTTGAACATTTAAAGTAAGTTGCCAATCATTTCACCACTTTGAAATCTTATCGATGTCTGACTGACTATTTAGACAGTTTCGTTAAGACTGTACTTCATTGTAAATAACTGTGAAAAGTCTGAGGTTACTATTGTGAGCCGGCCGCGGTGGACGTGCGGTTCTAAGCGCTGCAGTCCGGAACCGCGTGACTGCTACGGTCGCAGGTTCGAATTCTGCCTCGGGCATGGATGTGTGTGATGTCCTTAGGTTAGTTAGGTTTAAGTAGTTCTAAGTTCTAGGGGACTGATGACCTAAGATGTTAAGTCCCATAGTGCTCAGAGCCATTTGAACCATTTACTATTGTGAGGCGTAGGCGTCGTCCTGGCCCTTTCGTCACACATATT
Source organism: Schistocerca piceifrons (assembly GCF_021461385.2). Lineage (NCBI taxonomy): Eukaryota > Metazoa > Arthropoda > Insecta > Orthoptera > Acrididae > Schistocerca > Schistocerca piceifrons. The sequence continues at coordinate 434,618,271 of NC_060144.1, read as the reverse complement.
AATCAATGTAGAACCGCATCACAATAAATAATTCAATCTTCCATTCCAGTTTTAATGAGGAAGTGAAACATGAGAGGTAATGAGTTTCGGTGGGTACTGTAGTTAGTTTTATCTTGATTACAACTTTCTTTAACCTGCTTCCAGTACTACATTATTTTTTCTATCTAACATTTCTGCATGTGGGAACAGTTTCTGGAGCTACGTGTGGGGGCCTCTGAACTTGCAGTTCTAATGGATTCTGACACACGTGGACTTTCGCAACATCCTTTCGGCAGGCGACCTCGTAGCGAAGCCCAAAGAGCCCGGCGCTCACCAGACCACGGCTAAGCTGCTTATAGTGGAAACAAAAGTGGACCTTTGGTTCCAGTTTCGGCGAAATGCAGTCCGCACTGCAGTAGTTCCTGACCAAGAGGGCAGGGCTAGGCGGGCCTAGTCCCCGCGGAACCTGGCAGGCTCGTTTAATTGCGTAAACTGCAAGTCGTGCAAGCTGGCCGATCTGCGGTCTTCCTCAAACGATTTTAAGAAAACTATTCTGTAACAAACCCTGGTTCTCGTACATCTTACAGTTTAATTCGTCAGCTTCATGACGAACCCCCTACCATTTCGTTAACGGTGATAGTTATTGTGCAATATTGCAAGAAATCTTTAGTTTGCAGTGAAAAATAGGTGTCGCTATGAATTTGTGTTTTGTGCGTCTTAGGTTGCATGTTGCTGTGTGTTAAATGTAGACAATATGTTAAATTATTCTTTAAAATTGGAATTATTGCTGTCTGTGTCCAATCTCGAGAAAATGAAATGTATGTAAAGCGCTCCGTCACGAACTCGTGTGTCGGTGAAAAAACTAGAATGGAGTATTCATAAATTCCTCGTATCTCATAAACGGTTTGAGATATCTAAACAAGATTTTGGCAAATGATAGCGTGCAAATACGAGAATGTTTTCCTATATGATTAATACGCGAAATCTCCATATCAACGGTGATATTAAAGTGATTACAGGTTCTTTCAATGAAATAATGTAATTACTGAGAGCCATCGATAGCTGATGGAACGAGAATTGCTGTGAGTTTTGCAACGATATAAGTGAAGAAATTACACTTTCTTTTTATCCTGAAAATAACCTGCTTAAAAAAATATTGATCTGACATACTCAGTTCCTGATTTAATAATACACTATTTCTGGATTCTGTCGCAATTTCGACTGCATTAAAAAGTTAGTGACATGAATATTTCTAGAATGAGATTTTCACTCTGCAGTGGAGTGTACGCTGATATGAAACTTCCTGGCAGATCAAAACTTCGTGCCGGACCGATACTCGAGCTCAGGACCTTTGCCTTTCGCCGGCAAGTGCTCTACCAACTGAGCTACCCAAGAACGACTCAAGTCCTGTCCTCACAGCCTTACTTCTCCCAGTACTTCGTCTCCTACCTTCTAACCTTCACAGAAGCTCTCCTGCATACCTTGCAGAACTAGCACCCCTGGAAGAAAGGATATTACGGAAACGTAATTTAGCGCAGCCTGTGGGATGTTTCCAGAGCAGTTGCCTGCGAAAGGCAAAGGTCCGGAGTTCGAGTCTCGGTTCGGCACACAATTTTGATCTGCTACGAAGTTTCATATCAGCGCACACTTAGCTGCAGAGTGAAAATCTCATTCTCGAAACATCCCCCAGGCTGTGGCTAAGCCATGTCTGCGCAATATCCTTTCTACCAGGTGTGCTAGTTCTGCTAGGTTTCATGAATATTTCTAAACTATGGTGAGCTTTGACAAAAGGAGCAGATTTTAACATGGCAACAAGAGAAGTTATGTATTTCTCAAAACTCGTCGCAGTCCTTCATGAATCAATGTCTCCTCAACTACCTTCTTCGTATGAGTTACAACTCATGATCAGTCCTGTCGTGTAGCATTTGCAGTGTCTTCTTTTGTCAGCCTTTCAGTCACAGTGAGAGTAACTTCTTATTGCTTTTTGCCTCATTAATTTTCAATTAGTCCCATATACTCTGCCGGATTTAAATGAGTATGATGTGGAGGAAGCCTCATTCAACTAAGCCCTTCACAGTTAGCCAGTTGCCCGCAGCTCGTGGTCGTGCGGTAGCGTTCTCGCTTCCCACGCCCGGGTTCCCGGGTTCGATTCCCGGCGGGGTCAGGGATTTTCTCTGCCTCGTGATGGCTGGGTGTTGTGTGATGTCCTTAGGTTAGTTAGGTTTAAGTAGTTCTAAGTTCTAGGGGACTGATGACCTTAGAAGTTGAGTCCCATAGTGCTCAGAGCCATTTGGACCATTTGGTTAGCCAGTTCGTCGACCGGGTAGCGTGAAATTTTGGCTTCTACAGAACTATAGGTTCCGTTAACTTCGCTTTATACATACTAGGTTCAACTTTATCTCACGGAACAGTTCTTTGTGCCCAGAGCAAAACAGTCGCCTTCCTTCACTGCATTGCTGGAGATTTATGCTTCACAACAGTGTGGTATGGCGCTCTGTCCAATGCTTTTGTCGAATTCCGAGGAATGTTTTGCAGCATAATGTTTTCTTGCCAGCCGGTGAAAGGTGATCCTAGATGCCACTTTTATTGCAAATCTTTTATTCACACGTACTGCGCTGTTCTTATTAATCACACGCAATCACAAAACACTTCCTCACAATACCTGACGATTACAGAACATTTCGATGCTACAAAATACGACTTTACAACGAGAGCTGACGAACGTTGACACATCTAATGCATGACGTCACGTGGTACTGTTTACTCACGGTGTTGCAATAGGGGCGCTTTACCAGCAGAACCACTGGTGGCGTGGTAGGAGAAGCTGGCTCGCCATTGGTGTTACCTGGCCAACGGCATCACGTCTCCTTCTGGTCTGCCAAACATCAAAAGTCACAACTAATTTTAAACGCAGTTTAACAATATTGGGACGGCGAGTGACTTGGCCATTCGTGTTGTGAGTCAAATAAAATTTTTTCTTCAGAAACGGCATCTGCCACGATGGAGCGCCGAGTCTGCAAACACCGCTGCAGTACGGAAAATCCTGCCCCCGCCTAATGCGACACTCCGGAGGACTTGAGAGGCGCACAGTTGGCCGCCACGCACATAATCTAATGATGGTAAGACGACATTGCAATCAGAGGGATGGCGTAGAAGTATGGGATAGTTCGGAAATGAATCGTTTTGTTAGAACGTTTAAATTCACGGGAATTTCTAATATCAAAGCAGTGTACAAGTTCAGAGGCACAACACGAGTATTCTCATTCTATTTCTCTTCCTGTGAGGACAAAGTGTCGAATGATCACTCATGTTATTAATTAATGGTGGAGATAGTCACGAAGTTATTGATGTTAAACGTAGGTGTCCTTCTTCTTTCTTTTTCGCCTGCAGCTGTGACCGAGTGGTTCTAGGCGCTTCAGTCTGGAACCACGCTGCTGCTACGGTCGCAGGTTCCAATCCTCCCTCGAGTATGGATGTGTGTGATGTCCTTAAGTTAGTTAGGTTTAGGTAGTTCTAAGTCTAGGGGACTGATGACCTATGGTGTTGAATCCCATAATGTTTAGAGCCATTTGAACAATTTTTTATCCTACTTTTTCATAACATCCCAACTGTCGGTTTCGTCCTCTGTTTTTGTTTTGTACTCAGTTTATAAACTTTAATGTCGTGTCATTTGTTTAAAGATGTCCATTTGGATATAAATTGTCCAGCTGCCCTGTATTATTCTACATCAGTTCATTTTTGTTTCACAGTCAAATCATTAATTACTCTTATTGTCTAATTGAATAAATCATGTCTTACCAGCTCTATGCATTTCATTTAGTAGTTGTAAGGGAAACCTTTTTACATTGATTACAACGGGTTCTTTCATGATAAGCTTGCGAATACGGCCACTATTAAATCTAGTAGAATAGCAGGTGTTTCTTTACGCACACAGTTGCTTCAGCAAGATGACTGCTAGTTTCATGTGGAATTTCGGCAGCACTTGAAGTGGCATGCCAGGGAAAAGAACAGGTTACCTTGTCAGCCCAGTAAGCACTCGTAGAGCCGATGGTTGACTGCAAAACATAGGTTTCTAACAGTATAATAAAAAATGGCTCTGAGCACTATGGGACTTAACTTCTGAGGTCATCAGTCCCCTAGAACTTAGAACTACTTAAACCTAACTAACCTAAGGACATCACACACATCCATGCCTGAGGCAGGATTCGAACCTGCGACCGTAGCGGTCGCGCGGTTCCACTGTAGCACCTAGAACCGATCGGCCACTCCGGCCGGCCCACTACAATATTGACCTCTTGATCATTAATACACAACATGACCAGCAAGGGACGCAACACACCTTGGGTACTCCCGAAGTTACTTGTACACTTGCCGATGACTCTCCATCCTAAATAACACGCTGCGTCGTTCCTACCAAGAAATCCTCAAACAAGTCACTTGTTTCGTCTGATATCCCATATGATCGTACCTTTGATAATGAGCGTAGGTGTGGCAATGAGTCAAATGACTTCGGAAATAGGGAAATACTGTATCTGCCCAACTTCTTTGATCCATGGCTTTCAGGATATCATATGAGAAAAGTGCGAATAGAGTATCACATGATCTATGTTTTCGGAATCCATGACGGTTGGCACGAAGGTGCCAAATCCCTCAAAGACACAAGTTAGCGTTTTCCATCTTCATTCAAAACAGATGATTAGAAAGCTCGACGTCACATGGAATGGCAGCATTCTGGAATACACAGACGTTACACGATAAATCAGTCTGATCTAAAAGCCGTAAATTCAACTAAAGACCTAGGTATTACAGTTACGAACAATTTAAATTGGAAGGAACACATAGAAAATGTTGTGGGGAAGGCTAACCAAAGACTGCGTTTTATTGGCAGGACACTTAGAAAATGTAGCACACCTACAAAGGAGACTGCCTACACTACGCTTGTCCGTCCTCTTTAAGAACACTACTGCGTGGTGTGGGATCCTTACCAGATAGGACTGACGGAATACATCGAAAAAGTCAAAGAAGGGTAGCACTTTTTGTATTATCGCGAAATATTGGAGAGAGTGTCAAAGAAATGATACAGGATTTGGGCTGGACATCATTAAAAGAAAGGCGTTTTCGTTACGACGGAATCTTCTCACGAAATTCCAATCACCAAATTTCTCCTCCGAATGCGAAATTATTTTGTTGATACTGACCTACATAGGGAGAAACGATCACCTCGATCAAATAAGGAAAACCAGAGCTCGTGCGGAGAGATATAGGTGTTCGTTCTTTCCGCGCGGTATACGAGATTGTAATAATAGTGAATTGTGAAGGTGGTTCGATGATCCTCTGCCAGGCACTTAAATGTGATTTCCAGAGTATCCCTGAAGATGTAGATGAAACCAACATATCTGGGAGTCGTTCTGCGCAGATGACCGACAAAGAAACATCACAGCGAGAAGACTCACCAGAGGTTGCTGCCAAGTACAACATCTTGAGGAAACTAGCGAATAGGAAATGGGGAGCCAGACAAATTACAACTGTTCAAGCTCTCATCTTTTCCACGGTGAAATGGTGCATGCCCCGTATGGTGCAGATCCATGCATACCAATGAAGTCAATGCAAGCTTAAATGGCACTTGCAGGTTAACAATAGGATGCATGAAATCCACACCACTTGAGAAGCTACGAAGCTCAATCAAAAAGTAACTCCTGCTTTTTTTGTCAAGAATTTCAAATTCAAATACATACGTTGATAACCACAACATTGGGGATTAATTTATGACTTTTAAGTAAAATTTCTGTCTATTTCCACAGTTTTAATCCATCTTTTAACAATTGCATATTTTCCAGTGTGGTAAAACGCACGGTCCAGCCGACGCCATTGACTTGCGGTCGTTTTCACGTCCTTCTCATCCTCAAAGTGACTTCCACGATGTGCTTCTTTTAGCAGTCCGAACAGATTGAAGTCCGATGGTTGCAGGTCAGGGTGTATAGGCGGATGAGCCAAGACTTTCCATCCAATTTGCTCAATGTCTTCAGTGGCGTGGCGACTGGTGTGTGGTCTTGCATTGACAGGAAAAACCTTAGAAAATTCCGGTTGTTGAGTAATCGTCATCACACTCCCTTTACTGAAGGACGCAGTGCGACACAAGTCATCTCCACTCGTCCGACGGTCACAACGACTGATGTCATAGACTCATTGAATGTTGTGTGGAGTCACCGGCCTGCCGCTCCGCGTTTCATCAGCCAATGGTGTTTGCCCTTCAGCTTCGATACAGCGATGCACCCATCGTCTGCCAATGGTAATATCCACACTTGTATCACCGAACATATTTTTCCGTCTTTCATGAATGTGAGAGGGCGTTTCACCTTCAACATTCCATAATTATGCCACAGAACGGTGTCTAATACGAACATCGATGTTGGCCATTTTACAAGCGACTGCAGTATTGGGGTCTGTTGGCGCAGGAAATTACTGCTGCAGTGGATTGGAGAAGAAGCATTGCCGAATAGCGCGAAATCCAAATTTTTCACTTAACAACATTATTTAAGGAGAAAAAAATAGGAGACTTAATTCTTGTCTGACCCTCGTATATAAAACTATCCGGATTCTCAGATCCCGAATCCCGAAGCACTGCACATCAGCACACAGAAAATTTAAACAGGCTTTCGATGAGCACCACCCCCTACACGGAGCTTCTAGAGGACCTGGCAGACTTAAACCCGGAAAGAGATTCCTCAGTACTGAACTAAATGAGCTTCCGAAGGACCAACCGAGCGAGGTGGCGCAGTGGTTAGCACACTGGACTCGCATTCGGGAGGACGACGGTTCAATCCCGTCTCCGGCCATCCTGATTTAGGTTTTCCGTGATTTCCCTAAATCGCTTCAGGCAAATTCCGGGATGGTTCCTTTGAAAGGGCACGGCCGATTTCCTTCCCCATCCTTCCCTCACCCGAGCTTGCGCTCTGTCTCTAATGACCTCGTTGTCGACGGGACGTTAACCACTAATCTCCTCCTCCTCCTCCTCCGAAGGTCCACCTTGCTTAAAACGATATACCCTGTGGCGATGTATCAAACTGGATGACTTGTGGAATATTGAAACGCTTTAGAAGAGGTGTAGCGCCAGTCAAAACAGATGTAACGAAACGGAGCCTTAAAGACGAAGCAAAAAACAAATGCGACAGTACCGAATCCAAAGATATGGAGCATTTCTATAATATCCCAGCTGCCCCACGAAACGTACACTTCCCGACCTAACGCTTGACGAGAAAGAAGCCCTGGACGTGGTGCGATAGTGTGCTCAAAAATTTAAAAGAAATTTTCTGGATCGAGAAAAAGTAAGGTACAAATAAACGGTTCGAGCTACATCCCACACGACTAAGTACTACCAATGGGGTATTCTGAATCGATGCAAATTGAGTACATAATCAGCTGTCCTGACTGTTACAATTACCCTGTTAACAGATAAAAGAACCTCCAAATCTTCTGTCTGCTGATGTTGGAAACATCGGACACTCTTTCGTAGAACAGGTATTTCTGTTGTCAAAAAGATTTTAAAGGTAGCCTCGTTACACTATGGAACTACACATAATCCTGGGATGTGCGGAGAAATACAGTCAAATAATCCATAAATATTGTAAATGTAGTTGTAAGTATATATATATATCATCCTAACGGGTTGGGCTAGCACTTGGTTGGGTTACCATCCGGTCTGCCGAGCGCTGTTGGCAACAAGCGGGGTGCATTCAGCCCTTGTGAGGCAAACTGAGGAGCTACTTGAATTAGAAGTAGCGGCTTCGGTTTCGAAACTGACATACGGCCGGGCGAGCGGTGTGGCGACCACATGCTCCTCCATATCCGCATCCAGTGACGCCTGTGGGCTGAGGATGACACGGCGGCCGGTCGGTACCTTTGGGCCTTCATGGCCTGTCCTAGAGGAGTTTTTTTTATTTATATCTCCTCCTAAGCCACTGTACCGATTTCAACCAAACTTGGCACTTATATCATTTGTTGTGTGGGTAAGAACAACCTACCTCTCAAGGAGATAGGGTAAGGATGAAAAAGCAAGTGTAGCCAACAACACTCGAAGACCCATACTTTAGTCATCCAATATTTGAGAATGAGAGCACTTAGTGACTTACAACAAACTTTACACATAATTTCAAACCTTAACCAAACATTTTCTAGCTGACGACCCCCAGCTAAATGACGAAAGGTGAAAAGTTTAAGGCTTACTGCATTTCCGCTGTTCATGCAGTAAAAGAGCCGCATGAGGCATAATGTTCTAATTTATTACTTCTTTACTACAATCTGTATTCACGATTCAATTTACGTTCAGTATTTACATATAACACTGAACGTACAGAAAAATTATATCATTATACAACATATAGATCTGGAGCTACGATGTCATAAACATTGAGCTGCATGAAAATGAAACTCCAGGGTGAAATTCGGAGATAAAGGCGAAATACGTGTTCCAATACGCGTGAAATATTTTAAATGCACGCGGTGCAACAGAAATATACGGCACAAATTGCAGGACACATTCCTCACACGCAGAGGAAGAAATTATATGAACATGGGTCTGCAAACGCTTTGTTTCCATGTTACAGCTCATTTTCTCCAACTTATTAGTCATGGAAAACACACGAACAGGACGCAGCAGCATACCACATACAACTCTTTCTCACTGGAGATGTTCAACATCCCCTGCCTGGGCACTGATACATGCATCAAACCGCCGTCGCAGTGCATCTCGGATGCGCTGATGTATCCCTGGAGTTATTGCGTATGGTTTCGCAGCCTTCCACAGTACGGGCATGGAGACTCTGGACATCTTGCAATGGGGTTCCATGGGTTTAGGTCGGGAGAGCGTGGAGGCCAGGCAATTGGTCCATCTGCCGTCGAATCTCTAATTTAGTAGCCGACGGACATTAATACTAAAATGAAGAGATGCTCCATCGTGCACGAAGTACATGATTCATCGCATAGCTAAAGGCACATCTGCTAACAATCAGATAGATCATTTTCTACGAAACTGAGATAACTTTGTCCGTTGAGCCTGGGTGAAAGAAAGTGAGGCCCTACCACACAGTTACCAACAATGCGGGTCCAAACATTGACAGAAAATCTTTGTTTATGAATTGCTTCAACAGTCGCTTGAGGCCAGACGTCTGCCCATACATGCCGATTGTCAACATTTACAATCTGATCTCGTTGAAATGACTCCTCCTCTGTGAACAGCACCGTTGCAGCAAAATTAAGAGTTGACAGTTCGATCAATAAACTATTCACAGGAGAGTGCCCGTGCAGGAAAATCAGCTGCTGACAGCGCCTGCACGCACTGCAAATGGTATGGACACAGCTGGTCCTCGTGTAATACTCGCCAGACAGTCATGTTGTCAACATTCAGTGTTGCAGATACATGTCTTGTATTGACGCTAGGGTGGTCGTCAACTGCACGAAAAACTGCCGCCTCCCGTTACAGAGTATTCGTCCTTCTAGGCCTCCCTAGGTCGCTTGTATCAGGTTTAAATGCCCTATGTTCTCTAAGTCGCCGATCGATGGCTTCAAACATTTTTCTGACGGGGCATCTTCATTCTGGTAATCTCTTCCGATACAAACTTTTAGCGCGAGCGAGCGCCATTGCCGTCAGCTAATCCATACATCAAATGGGCATCTGCCGTCTCTGCATTTGTGTGCACTGCCATTGCACGAGCCAAGTCTACGATTAACTTTACGTAGTAACCCGTTTGCTTGCAACGGTCGTACTGATCACTGGAACAGTTGATGTTACCCTTGTTGAAGTAGGTCGCATGGCAACAGGGACTTGTAAAACAAAACACTGGCGGTGTACAACGTACCCAGACGTAACCAGGAGTGCATGTTCCCCATGATTCTAACTTCCTGTTCGTGTGTGTTTCCCTTGATTAATGAGTTGCAGAAATAAGCTGTAACATGGAAACAAAGCGTTTTCTGATCCACGTTCGTATAACAATTTCTTCGTCTACGTGTGAGGACTGTGTCCTGCAAGTTGTGCTGTACAGTTTTGCTACACCCAGTATGCGAAATACATCTGACTAATGCGTATATGGGCAAAGCCACAGGTAGAAAGCTGATTTTAAACACCTGGAATGATTTCAACCAAATCTGGTTCACACGTTAGATACAGTCTGGAAACATTTTCCTGTCGTTGTGAGAACCGCCATCCACCTCTAGGACTAGGCGTGATAAAGTGAGGAGAGAGGGGGGGGGGGGTGCAGGAAATGGACAGAGGGAGAAGGAGCAGATGGACAGAGAGAGTTGGGAGGAGGGGACGAACAGAGAGAGGGGTAGGAGGAGGGAGGAGATGGAGTGACCGGGGGGGGGGGGGGGGTGGGAGATGGTGGACAGCGGTGTAAGGACACAGAGGGAGTGAAGGAGGAGATGGACATAGAGAAGGTGTAGGAGGGGATGGACTAATAGAAGATCACAATAAATACATATCCGGGCAACGCCAAATACTCAGCTAGTAAATATTACGAAACAAGAATATGAGTTGTGTTTAGTAAAACGACGTGAACTGTTGGAAGTAAATATCAATAGAGAGCGTGGTTGGCCATTGGAAGTATGGCATACATCAACAGTATTAGGTAGCGCGACAGTTTCTACCACGTCAGCATAGTTGAATGCGTAACATCGGCATCTTGCGAAGTAAGCTATGTAATAACTTAACAAAGGCGAGCGAAGGAGCCACGAGCACACTCTCACGAAACAACCTATCTGCTATTCATCTTAATTCACATAAGACTACTTCCAAAGTGACGGAAGCCTTTTCACGTCAAATAAATACGGCATTAACTTCCACTCTGAGATCAGTTCAAAATGTGTGTGAAATCTTATGGGACTTAACTGCTAAGGTCATCAGTCCCTAAACTTACACACTACTTAACCTAAATTATCCTAAGGACAAACACACGCACCCACGCCCGAGGGAGGGCTCGAACCTCCGCCGGGACCAGCCGCACAGTCTATGACTTCAGCGCCTAAGACCGCTCGGCTAATCCTGCGCGGCACACTCTAGGTTCTGTAACGATGTCTGAACGGAATCCTTTCGGAAAGCGTGTCACCCTGAATTAATGGGCTCGCACGCAGGATGGTAGTGTGCTTACTTCAGGGGAATGTAGTTCCTACAGCACATTTTTTGGTGATGGCAGTGAAAGCGATTCCTGGGGCTTTGAGCCGGCGGGGTAGCGAGACCTTCCGGCGTTAAGGTTGGGTAATCTGTCGCGATGCCGCGACAATGACGGCGGGAGAAAAGCGTCTACATACAGGATGGCGTGTCTGCAGCCGAAACCTGAACACTGCAGCTCAGAACCTTACTGATCTACGTCAGCGTGTGGTTTTCTTAATATAGCTGATCGGAGGATATTAAAAATGATTCGCTCCAACCATACGATGGCCTTTTACCTAGACAACACGTCAGTGAGTACAGGTTGCTGAGGGAAATGTATATTAATGTATAAATTTGCCGACAATATCAACATGACAGGACTTTGATTACTATAATTAGAACCGTAATTAAGTACACTCTATTAATCCGTGAACGGTAACACGATTATTACGTGATTAAACACACTTTCTTAGTATTGGACTGGACTGCACAGTTGCTGGGGCTTCTACAAGTACAACACAGATTAGTTTCAGGTTTAGAAAGTCGCTGCCACATAATCAGTATTCCCTGCTAACAGATTGTTCTGCTAAATGTGATACCCATGTGTCATTGCTGCACTAGTTTAGATAATCGGCAAAATTCTGCTTTTGTGAAGGAGAGTCTTACATGCACACTACACCATGTTCCTTATATATTTATATCTGAGTACCCATTGTTGCCTGGGTATGTATTTATTCTAATCTTGTATTAGTTCATCTCCTCCCTCTCCCTCTCTCGATCATCTTCTCCTTCATCACCTCTTTTGTCCATCTCCTCCACACCCTCTCTGCCACCTCTTCCACCAACGCTCTCTGTCCATCTTCTCCTGCGCCTTCAGCGATGCGAGTAGGTTGTGTCTGTATGTCAGTGATGGACGCACATGTTTATAGCGTATACGTCGTGAGCTGCCAATTCCAGAGTGCATTAGCCCTCAACCCACAGGTTCCATTCCAGGTCTCACAGTGTTGTTCGAGAGAGGACGGAAGGGGGGGTATAAGTTACTACTTGCGCTCGAGTTTAGAGTAGGAGCAAGTTAAAGAACCCCATTGCTCGCTACACTGAAAAGGCTATAAACTCCATGCTACTTCCTAGGAAGACGATTACTCTTTTTTTCTGCAGGACAATGCAGTCCACATAAAACTGCTGCGACTCAAGGTGCTCTTGATGTTGCACAACTACCTTGGCCAACAAGATTAGCAGGTCTCTAGCTAGCTAAAGACGTATGGGACTTACTCATTCTCCAGGGCCTGCAAGAATCATTGCCGAATTGGTAAAAATGGCGCAAAATGGGACAGACTATCGCAGAATATCATTCAGCAACTTTATGATCGTTTGAATGCGAGAATATGTACCTGTGTTAACACCAGAGGATGGTGCATTGTGTACTGATACGACTGTTTGGGCATGGTTTACTGTGACGCGTGTTCTTTTCGTCTGAGTTTGTTATCGAATACTTCTACAAAGATGAATTACCTGCCACGTCACTTATCAAAAAAATGGACCATGTCCTTGAAGGTTCGCATTTTTTCCCGGCAGTGTAGAAAGACTTGCAGCAGGCGTCCGAACAACCCCAGATGGGGTATACCGGCCAATAATGTGAAGCCATTATTCCATTTCACTGCCATAAATCAATACTGGTAGCACACACTGACTGTAAAGTCTCAGTTTCAAATACATTGGGAGCTTCAATTAAAAACTTATTTCTTTTTCTAAAAGCACTTCAGGTCGCTTTTACGCTTCTGTCTACCTGTTATACTGCCCGAAGCGGTCGTCACTTGGTAACAGTAATGAAACCAATTAGTATCTGGTTTTCTAATTCCAATTTGAAAAACCTACTACTAAATGTATGTGGCATTTTCAGCGAATGAAAGGATTCAGGGTGTATAAAAAAATCTATGAAGCTTTGGGGATTTATTCTTGACATGAAAATATTACAAAACAAATGAACATCGGTCCGAAAATCCGTCGTAAGTGAGGTATGAAAGAAATTTCCCGCAGGGACTCCTGACAACGTAATTTATCTAAAATGTCGATTTTTACTCATTTTCTTGTTTGTTGTCGCTCATGACATTTGTTTTGTTTTGTCCCATAGTCGTTTCTTCTGTTCTAGAGGAAGTTCCATCACAAAATATTACAACGATGTCTCAAATGACTGACGTGCGTTACATGTATGGCCGAGCAGATGGAAATGAGAACGCAGCAGGGCAACTTTGTGCTGAACATTACCCTGGAAGGCAGTTACCTTGGCATGTCTGCAAGGAAGTTTGCACAACTCCACCAACGATTGCGAGAGATTGTCTTATTTGATATGAGAGTTGCAAATGGTGTTAGACCACGCGATGTACGAACACCTGATCCGGAGGAACGGTTTCTGTGTACTTTGTATGAAACTGCGAGAAGGAAAGGCGTTGATTACTTGACGATCTGAAACATTCACCGTGAAAGTCTTCTGTAGTCGTATTACTTTCAACTGGTGCAAAGATTAAAGGAGGCAGGCTTTCAGTCAAGAATGACTTTCTGTCAATGCACGTTAGAACGGTCTGCTGTATCTCTGCTGTTCTTAGCATGTATCTTATTCATTGACGAGGATGGACGAGGGGTTAGTGCAAGATTTCAGTGGTACACTACTCACCTATATCCGGTGAAACGAGGGGTGACAGGGTAATGGATACGTATAAGGACACGGAAGGTGTTGTTGATTTCAGATGACAAAGAAGTTCCTGTGGTTATGTCGTTAGCGGATTTGGAGAAATGCACTCTAGGGAGTATTAATGTCTGTCCATACAGACCGGTACAGACTGACATGCGGACATATGAGGCTAGTATGTTCCTGGAGAAAACGAATGAGAGGAGATGCGACAACGAAATCTTGCCCACAGGGTCTTGCTTCCAAAAGGTAAGGATTCATTGTTAGTACTCGGTCTTCTCGTTAGAAAATGTGTTAAAAAATTGCTATGTAAAACAGAAACCTGGGGGGTTGAGAAAGAAGAGTTGCAGGGGAGCAGTCTTTTCATTGACCGTAGAGCCTGTGAGACGGTCAGGACGGATTTCCACCTTCCGGCTACACACACTGGTACACTAATGGCCATTAAAATTGCTACATCAAGAAGAAATGCAGATGATAAACGGGTATTCATTGGACAAATCAATTTGGGTGCATAGATCGTGAGAAATCAGTACCCAGAACAACCACCTCTGGCCGTAATAACAGCCTTGATACGCCTGGGCGTTGAGTCAAACAGAGCTTGCATGGCGTGTACAGGTACAGCTGCCCATGCAGCTTCAACACGATACCACAGTTCATCAAGAGTAGTGACTGGCGTATTGTGACGAGCCAGTTGCTCGGCCACCATTGACCAGACGTTTTCAATTGGTGAGAATCTGGAGAATGTGCTGGCCAGGGCAGCAGTCGAACAATTTCTGTATCCAGAAAGGCCCGTACAGGATCTGCAACAAGCGGTCGTGGATTATCCTGCTGAAATGTAGGGTTTCGCAGGGATCGAATAAAGGGTAGAGCCACGGGTCGTAACACATCTAAAATGTAACGTCTACTGTTCAAACTGCCGTCAATGCGAACAAGAGGTGACCGAGACGTGTAACCAATGGCACCCCATACGGTCACGCAAACGTGATGGTACGCATTTCTCCTCCTTACACGAGGCATCACAACAACGTTTCACCAGGCAACGCCAGTCAACTGCTGTTTGTGTATGAGAAATAGGTTAGAAACTTTCCTCATGTCCGCACGTTGTAGGTGTCGCCACCGGCGCCAACCTTGTGTGAATGCTCTGAAAAGCTAATCATTTGCATATCACAGCATCTTCTTCCTGTCGGTTAAATTTCGCGTCTGTAGCACGTCATCTTCGTGGTGTAGCAATTTTAATGGCCAGTAGTGTACTATCATGACATTGCCGTGGAATACGTCGCATTGGCCAGAACGGTCACTAAGGGTACTGCCCACCCAAAATTTAACTTAACTTCATGCCACCTTCAACCCTGAACTTGTGCATTCATCAGACAAATTTTTCGAATCACACTAGGGGAAAGTTTCAGTGTTGCAGGTGTTACAACACGTTCAAAATTTTTAAGAAAATAATCAACACGAGATTATATCGATACATATTTCAGCTACCAGTTGTGGCGTGTTTCTACTGGGTATTTGCATATTTTATTTCTGTAATGAACGCAGATATATTCAACCTACAGATCTACCGACCCGCCAGTCTCTAGTCGAGCGGTTAGCCAGCGTAGGCCGGGGGAACAGTTAATGGAAGGAAAACAATTGTGTATACGTATTCCTGTATAATCATTAGGTTAAGGATTGCGTTGTAATAAAGTTATGAAAACTGCACTTGAAGAATAAACTAATGTCAGTAGTAGCTAAGGGAGAAACTCATGTGGCACAACTCGTCATTAAAGCCGGATGTACAGTATTGAGTTTCATGGTTAAGAGTAATTGTAATAAAAGACTCATCTTGGATGATGCGGAAGGAATCTTTCGAAAGAGGGGAGGCATGCTGCGTCTCGAAGATGTTCAGCAAGTGGATTATAATTTTTTTTAAGGTTTTAATCTAGCCGCTGCCAGGGAATAGAAGCCAGTTGAGCCGATGAGCAAATATAGTAGACCACACGACAGTGACGCTGACAAGACGTGAAACACTCTGGCCGGACAGGTTTACGACACCGCCCGTGGGTGAAGCACATAGAACAGCTGACGCCACAACACAATGTGACAAGAGTGAAGTAAGATCTCGAAACGCGGAGCACTTGTATGATGCAAAAAGCTCACAGGTTGTTTATACACTCCTGGAAATGGAAAAAAGAACACATTGACACCGGTGTGTCGTATATGACTGTAACATAGGGGCCAGACCCACCATACTTGCTCCGGACACTGCGAGAGGGCTGTACAAGCAATGATCACACGCACGGCACAGCGGACACACCAGGAACCGCGGTGTTGGCCGTCGAATGGCGCTAGCTGCGCAGCATTTGTGCACCGCCGCCGTCAGTGTCAGCCAGTTTGCCGTGGCATACGCAGCTCCATGGCAGTCTTTTAACACTGGTAGCATGCCGCGACAGCGTGGACGTGAACCGTATGTGCAGTTGACGGACTTTGAGCGAGGGCGTATAGTGGGCATGCGGGAGGCCGGGTGGACGTACCGCCGAATTGCTCAACACGTGGGGCGTGAGGTCTCCACAGTACATCGATGTTGTCGCCAGTGGTCGGCGGAAGGTGCACGTGCCCGTCGACCTGGGACCGGACCACAGCGACGCACGGATGCACGCCAAGACCGTAGGATCCTACGCAGTGTCGCAGGGGACCGCACCGCCACTTCCCAGCAAATTAGGGACACTGTTGCTCCTGGGGTATCGGCGAGGACCATTCGCAACCGTCTCCATGAAGCTGGGCTACGGTCCCGCACACCGTTAGGCCGTCTTCCGCTCACGCCCCAACATCGTGCAGCCCGCCTCCAGTGGTGTCGCGACAGGCGTGAATGGAGGGACGAATGGAGACGTGTCGTCTTCAGCGATGAGAGTCGCTTCTGCCTTGGTGCCAATGATGGTCGTATGCGTGTTTGGCGCCGTGCAGGTGAGCGCCACAATCAGGACTGCATACGACCGAGGCACACAGGGCCAACACCCGGCATCATGGTGTGGGGAGCGATCTCCTACACTGGCCGTACACCACTGGTGATCGTCGAGGGGACACTGAATAGTGCACGGTACATCCAAACCGTCATCGAACCCATCGTTCTACCATTCCTAGACCGGCAAGGGAACGTGCTGTTCCAACAGGACAATGCACGTCCGCATGTATCCCGTGCCACCCAACGTGCTCTAGAAGGTGTAAGTCAACTACCCTGGCCAGCAAGATCTCCGGATCTGTCCCCCATTGAGAATGTTTGGGACTGGATGAAGCGTCGTCTCACGCGGTCTGCACGTCCAGCACGAACACTGGTCCAACTGAGGCGCCAGGTGGAAATGGCATGGCAAGCCGTTCCACAGGACTACATCCAGCATCTCTACGATCGTCTCCATGGGAGAATAGCAGCCTGCATTGCTGCGAAAGGTGGATATACACTGTACTAGTGCCGACATTGTGCATGCTCTGTTGCCTGTGTCTATGTGCCTGTGGTTCTGTCAGTGTGATCATGTGATGTATCTGACCCCAGGAATGTGTCAATAAAGTTTCCCCTTCCTGGGACAATGAATTCACGGTGTTCTTATTTCAATTTCCAGGAGTGTATAATTGCTTGGTGTGTAACCCAGAAGGGAGCCAGGATAAACTGATGGGACGAAAAATGTGGAATAAATCCACTTGTTCCCGCTACCGAATAAGACTACGTCAAAAGAATAGTAAGAATTGTATAAATAATCGAGCCTATAGGCTCAGGGTATTCAGCCATGCCGCCATTCCGTCTTTGTTCTGAAGCTGAGAGAATGATGGTCTGTTGAATTTCAGAGAAAAACGCAGCTAACATTATGAGGACGGTGATCTGCTGGTTGCCTGGCCATTTGTCAACTTATAAAAGTTGAGGTCAGAGGCGTGCTACACGTGTGGCGTAGCAGCTGCTGGACTTGGAAACTTCACGGATGCATGAAACTGGTGTGGGGCCAGCCTCTGCCCCCTGTGGCTAACCTCACACCAGCCACCGCCCTCTGAGGGGTTTCGTCCGACGGACTGCAAGCTGTCTACAGTCTGGCTGGGGAGGCATGCCCTCGCGGACTCCTAGCCACATAGAGTCCATCGGCCACCATAATGCCGACGGCTGGTAGGTGACCTGGACCATTGCTGCTGAGCATCGACACCCAAGTGCACAATATGGAGACCACAGGTAAGCACGTGGGTGCACAGCCAGTCAAACCCTGGAGGCCCTGAGTGGGCTACACCTGCTTCTTTCACTACATGCAGGCCACACAGTTCCGCCATAACAGCCTAGCAGCCACGGACGATCCAGAGCAATAGACGTCACAGAAGCCGTCGGCATCGAAGCATTTTACAACCGGCTGCACTGACACACGCGTTGGACTGCCAAAAGAACAGCCGTTGCATGTTCAATGCTGCTGGAAATAATCACTTGTTAATGCTACCACTGTTTTACTGTGCGCCCCGCCAAAAGACAGCCCTGTCCCACACTATTTCTGTCACCCATCCTGATGCGTAGTGGCCCTGTATAGGCTGAAATGCTGCAGGACCTCCACAGTCTTCCTATCTCATATATCTCGCAGCCGGGTTACCTAAAGGCTGATATGCTAAAATCAAAAGGAGCTTTATTTGTGCTTGTCACACAAAGGTTTTCTATGGTTTAGATATTAACTGGGAGCCGTTTTCAGACAGAACAGCTTGTGGTATATCTAAATATTTAAAATAGATACCTATTATTCTACACTGAAGAGCCAAAGAAACTGGAACACCTGCCTAATATCGTGTAGGGCTCCTGCGAGCTATCTCTGAAGTAGTGCTGGAGAGAATTGACACCATGAATCCTGCAGGGCTGTCGATAAATCCGTAAGAGGAAGAGGGGGTGGAGATCTCTTTTGAACAGCACGTTGGAAGGTATGCTCAATAATGTTCATGTCTGGCAGTCTGGTGGCCAGCGGAAGTGTTTAAACTCAGAATAGTGTTCCTGGACCCACTCTGTACTAATTCTGGACGTGTGGGGTGTCGCATTGTCCTGCTGGAATTGCTCAAGTCCGTCGGAATGCACAGTGGACATGAATGGATGCAGGTGATCAGACAGAATGCTAATGTACGCTTCACCTGTCAGAGTCGTATCTAGACGTGTCAAGGGGCCCACATGACTCCACCTGCACACGCCTCACACCATTACAGAGCCTCCACCAGATTGAACAGCCCCTGCTAACAGGCAGGGCCATGGCTTCATGAGGTTGTGTCCGTACCCGTACTCGTCCATACGCTCGATACAATTCAAAAGAGGCTCGTCCGACCAGCAACGTGTTTCCAGTCATCAACAGTCCAATGTCGGTGTTGACAGGCCCAATCGAGGCATAAAGCTTTGTTTTGTGCAATCACCAAGGGTACACGAGTGGTCCTTCGGCTCCGAAAGGCCATATCGACGATGTTTCGTTGTGTGGTTCGCACGCTGACACTTGTTGATGACCCAGCATTGAAATATGCAGCAATTTGCGGAAAGGTTGCACTTCTGTCACGTTGAACGAGTCTCTTCAGTCGTCGTTGGTCGCGTTCTTGCGGGATCTTTCTCCGGCCGCAGCGATGTCGGAGATTCGAAGTGTCATTGGACTCCTGATATGCACGGTACAGTCGTAATGGTCTACGGGAAAAACCCCACTTCACCGCTACCTCGGAAATGCTGTGTCCCATTGCACGTGCGCCGACTGTAACGCCACTTTCAAACTCACTTACATCTTGATAATCTGCCATTGTAGCAGCAGTAACCGATTTAACAACTGCGCCAGACACTTGTTGTCTTATATAGGCGTTGCCGACTGCAGCGCCTTATTCTGCCTGTTTACATATCTTATATTTGAATACGCATGCCTGTAACAGTTTATTTGGCGCTTCAGTGTATTTTATTATAGTGTATCATATCTAATTCCACCAAGCTAGATAGGTGATCAGCCATTACATTTTCTAAGCCAGACAAACGATGCACATCAATTGTAAGCAGAGAAATGTACTGGAATGACGGAGTTGCAAAGGGGAAGCTTTCTCAGTCTTCTTTTTGAATGCACAAGGTAATTTATAATTAATTGTGTAGAGGAAAACTATTCTTCTTTCCGTGAGGTATTTTAACGGGAAATAAATACTGAGAAGTTCCCTGTCGTTGGAGAGTAATTTTTCTGGGTAAGGGAAAACTTCTTTGAAAAGAAACAAACACAACAGAAATCTCCTTTTGTCTTTGATAACGGGCCAAAAAGTCAACAATTGTATAAGATCTAAATTCTTGTTTCGCAAAACGTTCCGCATCAATCCCCTGCTAACCTTTACTCTCCGACAGTGATCAGAAATATCAAGTTTCGTTTTCACCTTTCTCCCAATATTACAAAAGTATATGTTTTCCTATAGCTTTTGCAAGTATTTTGTTAACCTCAGTGTCTAGGATTTCACATATAAAAAAAAAAAAAAAAAAAAAAAAATGTTTTGCATCACCTCGGTTCCGAGAGTTCCGGAACCTGTACAGGAAATTGGAACAGACATCAACATAAACATCACTTCCGCCCTTTTTGTTGCTCACGAAAACCACACATTGCCCATAATGCTTAGAGCCATTTGAACCACACATTGCATGTTGTACCCCATTCAGCGAGACCTTCATAGGTCGTGGTCCAGATTTCTGTACACACAGGTACTTCTGATACCCAGTAGCACGTCCTCTTGCATTGATGCATGCCTGTATTCGTTCTGGGATACTATCCACAAGTTCATCAAGGCACTGTTGGGCCAGATTGTCCCACTCCTCAACGGCGATCCGGCGTAGATCCCTCAGCGTGGTTGGTGGATCACGTCGTCCATAAACAGCCCTTTTCAATCTATCCCAGGAATGTTCGATAGGGTTCATGTTGGAGAACATGCTGGCGACTCTAGTCGAGCGATGTCGTTATCCTGAAGGAAGACATTCACAAGATGTGCACGATGGGGGAGGGGGGAGGGGCGCCAGTTGTCGACCATGAAGACGAATGCCTCGCGAATATGCTGCCGATATGGTTGCACTATCGGTCAGAGGATGGCATTCATGTACCATACTGCCCTTGCGGCGCCTTCCATGACCACCAACGGCGTACGTCGGCCCCACATACCAGGTGTACCGGGATGAAATGAGCGTTAAGATACCAACGTGGCGATAGGGGACATTTGTTGTGAACGAGCCTTAATTTTTCTTTTGTTTGGTTGGTATAACATCTGTCAAAAATATTTAGTATACATCAAGTCATGGAACAAACAACATCATACGTTTTCATCGTGTTAACAATGTCGAATTTTGTACCAGAAAGTGATGATTTGCGGAAAGCATCAATTTTTTGTTTTCATTTGAAAAAAAGTACTGCAGAGTCGCATCGAATGCTTGTCGAGGCATATGGTGATCATGCTCTATCAGAAGCAACATGCAAAAGATGGTTTCAACGATTCAGAAATAATGATTTTGATGTAAGAAATGAAGAACCTGGAAGACCACCAAAAAAGTTCGAAGACGCTGAATTGCAAGCAATATTGGATGGAGATGATACTTTGAGTCAGAAGCAAATGGCAGCAATGCTAAATGTTGCACAATAAACAATTTCTGACCGTTTGAAAGCTATGGGAAAGATCCAAAAGTGTGGAAAATGGGTGCCACATGAATTGAATGAAAGACAGATGGAAAACCGAAAAACCATTTGTCAAATTCAAAGACGTGAAAGAAATTCAATTTTGCATCGAATTGTTACTGGCGATGAAAGATGGATTTATTTTAAGAATCCTGAACATCTCTGAACAGTCAAAGGCACTGTGTCTGTGATACAATATCCACAGTCAACGTCTATCTTCAGGATTTCTGGGAACTGGGGTGTTCCTAAACTCTTTTTGATGTGTATATCCTGTATACATTTTAAGATGCCAATGCATTGTTCAGATAATGTAACTTCCAGTCATCCAAATCTGCCCTTGGACTTCTGAAACAATTCCTTTATGCACTTTAAAGTATTGTTCGACTATTTCCTGCTTCCTTTATCTAAATAGCACTTAATTAATTTCTAATTTTCATCTTGATTTTAAAGAAAGTTCGTATGTTCTGAATCATCGAATGTCAAATCTTTGTGTAACTTGTTAAAGAAAAGTTCAGTGTTGGACTGGACTCAGGAGTGACAGGATGTATCTGGTGAAATACACCCTGATTTCTACTTATGTCATTACAAATTTCCAGAATCTCTCCCTCATTTTTCCCCCTTTTAAATTTATAATTTTGAATGTTTTTCCATTTTCTGACTAATATTTTTCAGAATTTTCTGCAACAGGTGATCTAGAAAGTGCATAGCTAGCACATTGCCTTTTCCTTGAATGTGCTCAACTTCATAATCAGACTGCCGCGAAAACAACCCGAATTTATTATTCTGTTATGATACAGCCTGGAAACTTGAATGTAAGTTAGTGCCTTGTGGTCCAAATAAAATGCCCTAAAAGATAATGTTTGAGTTTATTAAATGCAGAGTGATTTGCAAGAAGTTCCTTTTCAGTCACTGTGCAAGACTTATCATGTTTCTGTAATACATAGCTTACAAGCACAATTAAGTTATGTTCCACCTCTCCCCCCATTTACTTTCCTTGAAATAAATATGTTTCTAAACCTGTGTTATACAAAATTGTAAGGGCATGACTGCTAAGTATAAAAGTTGACTTCGGCTAAGATCCTTTTGTATTTCATCAGACAGGTCCTGTCACTCTTGAGTCCAGTCCGACACTGAACTTTTCTTTAACAATTTACACAAAGAGTTGACATTCGATGTTTCAGAACATATGAACTTTCTTTAAAAGTTTTTGAGGTCAAAAAAATTAATTTAATTTTTTTTTGTTATTGAAGTATGAAAATTAGCAACGGAACTAATTAAGTCTTTATCTGGTATGGTCTCTTTTTCAGAAATATTTCAATCATTTAACCCAAAATTACACTTTTCCAGTTTCAATGTCGTTATACCCTCAATTTTAACCAGACTTCCCTTAAGAGATCAAAACCTTCTTCCCATGTTTTACCAGTAATCAAAATTCCTTCTACGTATAAAATTAATTTAGAGGAAACTTCGTCACACAAAACAGTGTTCAGTGCTCTAATAAATTCTACCACTGACACATCCAACTCAAAAGAAACAACATAATACTGATAACTTCTACCCTCATACAAAAGGGCGTTACACTTCTAAAAGTAAGTCTACGAGGACTTTGTTGGAAGCCTGAAGCTACTTCTAGACTACTCATAAACTTTATATAATCAAAATTAGGCAGGAACTCGAATATATTTTCAGGGTAATGAGGATCTTTTTAGTCATTCATCGTCTGCTGGTTTGATGCCGGCCACAAAGAATTCCTCTCCTGTGCCAACCTTTTCATTTCAGAGAAGCACTGGCTACCTAATCCCTCAATTATACCATGGAAGTTAATCCCTGACATTTTAACGTATGTCCTACTATCCTATCCCTTCTTATAGTCAGTGTTTTCCATATATTTCTTTCTAGTCTCAAACACTTCGACGCTCTTCTGTTTCGGTTTTCCCACAATCCCTGTTACTCTACAATATAAACCTAACGCTGTGCTAAAAACGTACATTCTCAGAAATTTATTCTTCAAATTAAGGCCTATGTTTGATATCACCAATTTTCTCTTCGCCAGGAATGCCCTTTTTGTAACTGCGAGCCTGTTTTTTATGCCCTCCACGCTTCGTCCATTGTGTGTTATTTTGCTGTCTAGGTGGCAGAATTCCTTAACTTCATCTGTTTCGTGATCACCAATCCTGATGTCAAGTTTCTCGCTGTTCTCATTTCTGCTACTTCTCATTACTTTGGCCTTCTTTCGATTTATCTCAGCCCATATTCTATACTCAATTAGACTGTTCATTCCATTCAGCAGATGCTGTAGTTCTTCTTCAATTTCACTGAGGATAACAATGTCATCAGCGAATCTTATCATTGATATCCTTTCACTCTGAATTGCAACCCCACTCTTAAATCTTTCCTTTATTTCCGTCATTGACTCTTTTATGTATAGATTGAATAGTAGGGACGAAAGACTACACTCTTGCCTCACGGTACACTCTCTTTAATCCGACCACTATGTTCTTGATCTTCCAGTCTTATTGTTCCGTCTTGGTTCTTGTACGTCTTGTATACCACCCGTCTTTCACTGTAGCTTACCGCTGTTTCTCTCAGAATTTCGAACATCTTGCCTCACTCTACATTGTCGAACGCTTTTTTCCAGAGCGACAGATCCTATGAACGTATCTTGATGTTTCCTAAGTCTTGGTTCGATTATCAACCGCAATGTCCGAACTGCCTCTCCGGTGCCTTTACGTTTCCTAAAGCCAGACTGATCGTCGTGTAACAGTTCCTCGGCTTTTTCCCCACTTATCTGCATATTATTCTTGTCAGCAACTTGGATGCAAGAGCTGTTAAGCTGAATGTGCGATAATTCTCGCACTTGCCAGTTCCTGCAGTCTTCGGAATTGTGTGGATGATATTTTTGTGGAAGTCTGATGATATATCATCAGTCTCATACATTCTACGCACCAACGCCAATAGTCGTTTTGTTACCGGATTCTCAAATGATTTTAGAAATTCCGATGAATGTCATTCGTCCCTTCCGATATATTTGATCCTGAGTCGTCCAAAGCTCTGTTAAATTCTGATTCTGGTTCTGGATCCCCTATTTGCTCCCTATAGACTCCCGTTTCTTCTTCTATCGTGTCATCAGACACGTCCTACCCTTCATAGAGGTCTTTATACTCTTTCCACCTATCCGCTTTTCATCCTCTGTATTTACCAGTGGCAGTTCCATTGCAGGATGAAAGTAACCACTCTTGCTCTTAATTTCATCGAAGGTGGTTTTGACTTTTCTACGTGCTGAGTCAATCCTTATAACAATAATTTCTTTTTAGATTTCTTCATATTTTTCTTGCATCCAGTCGCCTTAGCTTCCTTGCGCTTCCTATTTATTTTATTCCTGACTGATCTGTATTTCTGCATTCCTGAATGTCCCTGAATATTTTTGTACTCCCCTCTTTGGTCAACCAACTGAATTACTTTTTCTGTTACCCATGGTTTCCTCAGTCACCTTTCGTATGCCTGTGTTATTTATGGTTGCTCTTTTTAGAGATGTCTCCATCTTCTTCAATTGAACTGCCTACTGAGCTATTCATTATCACAATATCGATAGCCTCATAGAACTTCACGCGTATCGCTTCAGTTCTTTGTACTTACACATCCCAGTTCTTCACGCACTGATTCTTCCTGAGCCTCTTAGACTTCAGCCCACTCTTCATCACAACTAAATTGTGCTCCTCCGTAGACTTTGCAATCCAGTATCTGATTACTGAACGTGCCTGATTATGATCTAACTGAAATCTTCCTGTACATCCGACCTTTTCCAAGTATACTCCCACCTCAGAGTATTCGCTGATAATAGCTGAACTTTATTGCAGAACGCTTTCAGTCTTTCTCCTTTCTCATTCTTACTACCGAGCCCATATTCTCCCGTAACCCGTTCTTCTGCCCCTTTCCCTTCAAGCACACATACCAATTGTGGTGTCACCGCCAGACACCACACTTGCTAGGTGGTAGCCTTTAAATCGGCCGCGGTCCGTTAGTATACGTCGGACCCGAGTGTCGCCACTGTCAGTGATTGCAGACCGAGCGCCGCCACACGGCAGGTCTAGAGACACTTCCTAGCAATCGCCCCAGTTGTACAGCCGACTTTGTTAGCGATGGTTCACTGACAAATTACGTTCTCATTTGCCGAGACGATAGTTAGCATAGCCTTCAGCTACGTCATTTGCTACGACCCAGCAAGTCGCCATTATCATTTGCTATTTATCTTGTGATGCATGTACCGTCAGACCGATGCTTACCAATTATGGACTAAAGTTAAGTATTCCAGAAGCTACGTACTTTTTTTTACTAGACTCAACTCCTTTAACTGTTCCAGACCTCACGCCAGCCTGCGTGAGTTTAAACGCGTGCCTTTCGGCTGTCTTGCCAAGTCACAACACCAATCACCATGACTTTTAGATTTTCGTCACCCTTTACGTATTGAATTATCCTTTCAATATCATTATATACTTTGTCTCTCCTTTCATCATCACTTGAAATGTCGGCATGTATCCCCGAACTATTGCTGTCGGTGTTCGTCTGCTGTCGATTCTGATGAGAAAAAATCACTGAACTGTTCATAGTAACTTACTCTCTGCACTATTTTCCTATTCATAACGCTGATGATATTACGCTATACTCATATGACCAAAAATGCTCGTCTTCTTTCGATTGCACTCCTTTTATCACATTACATCTAGACTGAGACTTAGCGTTTCCCTTTTCAGGTCTTCCAACTTCCCTAACACGTTCAAACTACTGACATTCCACGTCGCAACTCGTAGACTCGTAGAACGTTATCCTTTCATTGGTTATTCACTCTTTTTCTCACGGTTCTCTCCTGCATGGCAGTCCTCTTCCTGAGATGCGAATGTGGAACAGTTCGGAGTGTTTGCCAATGGAGAGATCATCGCCGAGCGGTTCTAGACGCTTCAGTCTGGAATCGCGTGACCGCTACGGTCGCAGGTTCGAATCCTGCCTTAGGCATAGATGTGTGTGATGTCCTTAGGTTAGTTAGGTTTAAGTAGTTCTAAGTTCTGGAGGACTGATGACCTGAGATGTTAAGTCCCATAGTGCTCAGAGCCATTTGAACCATTTTTGAGAGACCATCGCGACACTTTCTCAATTTACAGGCCGCATGTCCTGTGGATACACGTTATGTGTCTTTAATGCAGTGGTTTCCATTGCCTTCTGCATCCTCATGGCAGTGATCATTGCTGTTGATTCCTCCTTTGATGGGCAGTTTCCCACATCAAGGGCAAGAGGGTGCCCTGAACCTCTCTGAAAATGTCATTGGAAGAATGAGGGTGACTTCTTATGCCTCAACTCTTCGCCCGTCATTGCCGAAGATTTTTCTTCAAACATGAAGCAGTGGCTAGTTTCGAACCCCGGGACCCACAATTTTTGATTACTACTCAAAGACGTTACCCCTTCTTTGTAAGACTTTGTTAAGCACGATCCTAACAGCTGAATTTCTTTTTGAATCAGCAACTAATGGTGTGTTGTATTCATTTATAGTTCTATCTATTAGGCTTACGTCTCCATTTTCTGGAGCCTTGACTACGAGGAATTTTGACGAAAACAACGACAATTTTGTGCTCCTGGTACCGCAAGTGGTGACGGAGTGTAACACGGCAATTGCGATTTTTCTTTTTCTTTTGTTTTCACAAAATGAAAAGCGGTATTCTCGTGGCTGGCTTGCGCTCGGTAGATCCCAGGCGCCAGTCTTGCGCCGCGCGAAGTGGAAGCTTCGACGAGTTGGCTCGCTTGGTTGGCGCACCGGGAAACCCCAGGCGTCGGTCGAACTCGTTGATGTGTCTGCAGCAGGAGCTCTGGTGGCGGTCTCCCCGCTGCGGCTGCTCTGCCCGGAATGATTACTGCTCCGCTCAAAAGCACGTAGAGCTCAAATGGTTCAAATGGCTCTGAGCACTATGGGACTCAACTGCTGTGGTCATCAGTCCCCTATAACTTAGAACTACTTAAACCTAACTAACCTAAGGACATCACACACACCCATGCCCGAGGCAGGATTCGAACCTGCGACCCTAGCAGCAGCGCGGCTCCGGACTGGAGCGCCTAGAACCGCACGGCCACCGCGGCCGGCGTCGTAGAGCTCCTTCACGTCCGCACTATAATGGTGACCACCACAAAAAGTTCTACTGTCACCTTTGCAAAGAGTTAGTATACAAATCTAGCAGTCACAAGCTGCGGGCCTGTGATGTTGTCCGTACGTTTGCGTGTGGTCACCCACTAATGCGGTCCGATCTAGGAGATCTATTATTATTAAAGGCATGTTATATTTCACCAAACTGTGGCCTTAAGATTTAAATTCCAAATTTCACCTGAATTTTTACATAACTGGCAATTTTATTATTATCGAAAGCATGGTTTTTTTTTAAAATTGTGGCCATAAGGTTTAAATTGTAATATTTATTTCTATCATTTTAAGTTAAATTTTAACTTATAAATTGTCGTTTGCATTAAATACTAACCAGCTGATTTGTAGGTTCGGTCCTTCCCGTTTTGCCGGCCGGAGTGGAAGAGCGGTTCTAGGCGCTACAGTCTGGAGCCGCGCGACCGCTACGGTCGCAGACTCGAATCCTGCCTCGGGCATGGATGTGTGTGAAATCCTTAGGTTAGTTATGTTTAAGTAGTTCTAAGTTCTAGGGGCCTGATGACCTCAGAAGTAAGTCCCATAGTGCTCAGAGCCATTTGAACCTTCCCGTTTTCCTTAACTCCCGATTGTCCGTTTCAGATAGCTTCATTCATTTGTGCTGTTATAATTTCGTGAGTCACTGGGATACTACTATCAAGCGTTTCTTTGAATAGGCCGAGATTCGCGTCCTTGCAATTTAGTATCTGGTATAGTTCTGCGCCATGCAGAGTTTTCTTCGTATATAGTATTACTGGCAAGTGGTCGGAGGTCAGGCCGTTTTCAGGTGAAACGTTGAGATTTCGTGGGACGCCCTTAATGGTTGCTATGTCTGTCACGTCTGGCCTCTGTCGGCAGTTGTTGGACACGAGCGTGAGTACGTCCAGTCCTGGTTTAATGTAGTTTCGTCTTTGCATATTCGTATAGTTTTTTGCCGTTGGAGTTTCATATTATTAAGTTCAAATCGGGTTGTTTACCGTTGAGATCTCCAGCGGTGATAACTCGCAGTACTACGTTGATTGCGGTGGTGATAACGTGTGTTGCGACGTTATTTGGAGGATTGTATAGCGATACCAGTGCGGTGTAAGTACCGTTGAACTGGATGCTGACAGCCGTGGCCTCTAATCTTTCGAGCTCATGGAGCTCAATGTTTGTGTGTTCTATGTTTTTGTGTATGCAGATTCCTGTCCCTCCTCCTGCCCTGTCGCCCGGTCGGTTGGTACGATAGCCGCAATAGCCTGAGATGCGAAGTTGTTTGTGTGGTTTGATTAGTGTCTCGTTGACGAGAGCGTTTCCGATGCCCTTTCGCTCCCTGAACGAAGCTAGTTCTGTCCATTTGTGTTAGATCCCATTCTCGTTTCAGAACAGAATCTGTCTCTGCTATGTTGTTTGCGTTGGGGGGGGGGGGGGGGGGGGCAAGGGAAGAGAAGGTGTGAAGTGTAATCAGTGTGGTGAGAAATGATTTTGCGACGTACCACTCCTCACTGTGTCCGGGAAGGAACATCTGTATGGCGAAGGCAACTGTCGTATCAAGAAATACTTCTTTCATGTGGCTGGTGATTAGTGTCGCCACTACTCCCCGAAAAAGTAGTGACTCGTTTGTACGAGGGCGTGAGCGGTTGGAAGTGTGTTGTTCGACCATTGAGTCTTGTGTGAGTGCTCTGGTTGGGCAGGATTTTGTGTTGGTTGTATGAGATGCGGTTATGGGCGCCCATGTGATAGGTAGCTGTGGTGAGGTAGTGAGTTACGTGGATTGTAAGTTTGCTATCCGAACTGTGTTCTTGTGTTTGGTTATCCTGTTGAATGTGTTGTTGTTGTGATGCACTCGTGTTTCCATTTTTTGTTGCCTGTGCTGCTCTGCTCCTTCGGCGTCCTTTAAATGCTGGCCGTTAACCCCTCCACCATTCCCGTCCTATTGCTATCCGTGTGGCTGGCGACGTCCCAGAAGAAGAAAAATTGCCTAAGTATTGTGGTGTTGTTGCAGTCTATAGAACAACCAATTTTTGTGCTACAGTCGGTCATGGCCAATTTGGTGCTCTGGCGTGATTCAGTGAGGCGTCTATGATCACGGCACCTCTCCTCTACCGTGTGTATAGTTACTGTGCATAGAGTTTCCCCAATGAATGCTATGCCGCACTGGCAAGGGATCTGGTAGACTCCTGGTTTGCGAAGGCCTGCATCACCCTTCACTGGACCTAATAGTATCGATGTCTTAGGGGGTGCACAAAAAGCAAAACATTGTGTCGCACCAAGCTCTTACCGATTTTATCTGGAAATATTGCCAACAAATGGGATACGTGCTAGAGATTTGTGCTCTTCTTTTTCTTTATACTGTTGTTTGGGTACTGCCTGTCTGAACGCACGTCTTACCTCCTTGCTGCTGTACCCATTACTCCGGAATATCGTCTCGAGGTGTTTCAGGTCACTTGGAAGGCTGTCTTGGTAGCAGATGGATCGTATCCTATGAACAAGTGTGTGTAAAACACCTTCATACTGGAAGTCGTGCTGACTACTGAAGGCATGTAGACATAGGTCAGTGTATGGTGGTTTCCTGTACACACTGTGACCCAGCTTGCCATCTGGTTTCCGTTTAACTACACTCATGCTCATAAATTAAGGATAATGCTGATGCATGGTGAAACAACGCTCTGGTGGGCGGTTTGTGGCTTTAAATCACCTCGGGATATGACCATGTGGTGCATTTGACCTGCGGTAGTTGCACGGTGGCTCTGGCAGCAGTCCACATACGCACAGGTGTGTTGGTGCAAATCAGAGTATGGTGAAGCGAGTAAGTGTGCAGACGATTTCAGACGTGCTAATGGTGACAGTGTGTTGAAAATGGCTCAAAGAACACATATTGATGACGTTATGAGGGGTGGAATATTAGGGCGGCTGGAGTATGGTCAAACACAGCAGGTCGTAGCATGAGCCCTCCGTGCGCCACAGAGTGTGATCTCAAGATTATGGCAACCATTATAGCAGACAGGAAACGTGTCCAGGCGCTACAGTACGGGACGTCCACAGTTTACAACACCACAAGAAGACCGATATCTCACCATCAGTGCCCGCAGACGGCCACGGAGTACTGCAGGTAGCCTTGCTCGGGACCTTACCGCAGCCACTGGAACAGTTGTCTCCAGACACACGGTCTACAGACGACTGAACAGACATGGTTTATTCGCCCGGAGACCTTCAACGTGCGTTCCACTGACCCCTGGTCACAGGAGAGCCCGTAAAGCCTGGTGTCAAGAACATAGTACATGGTCATTGGAACAGTGGTCCCAGGTTATGTTCACGGACGAGTCCAGGTATAGTCTGAACAGTGATTCTCGCCGGGCTTCCATCTGGCGTGAACCAGGAACAGATTTGTATGGAGATCGTGGTTTGATGGTGTGGGGTGGTATTATGATTGGTGCACGTACACTCCTGCATGTCTTTGACAGAGGAACTGTAACAGGTCAGGAGTATCGGGACGTCATTTTGCACCAATATGTCCTCATGGATGATAACGCACGGCCCCACCGAGCTGCCATCGTGGAGGAGTACCTTGAAACAGAAGATATCAGGCGAATGGAGTGGCCTGCCTGTTATCCAGACCTAAACCCCATTGAGCACGTCTGGGAAGCTCTCGGTCGTCATATTGCTGCACGTCTTCAAACCCCTAGGACACTTCAGGAGCTCCGACAGGCACTGGTGCAAGAATGGGAGGCTATACCCCAGCAGCTGCTCGACCACCTGATCCACAATATGCCAACCCGTTGTGCGGCCTGCGTACGTGTGCATGGTGATCATATCGCATATTGATGTCGGGGTACATGCGCAGGAAACAGTTTAGGGACGGTTTTCTCAACTTATCACCAATACCGTGGACTTACGGATCTGTGTCGTGTGTGTTCCCTATGCACCTATGCTATTAGTGCCAGTTTTGTGTAGTGACACGTTGTGTGGCAGCACATTCTGCAATTATCCTCAATTTACGAGCGTGAGTGTAGGACGTCAAGGAACGGGAGGTCGCCATCCAGTTCCACATCCATTGCAAACTGTATGTTGGAGATGCAGCGGATTCAAAGACTGAGAAATTCTCTTAAGCTGTCCCGTCCACGTGGGCAGACGACAAACGTGTCATCAACGTAACGACAGAAACAAGTTGGTTTTTGTTGGGCTTTTTCCAGAGCCTTCTCCTTGAAGTCCTCCATTAACAAATTTGACACAACCGGCGACAGGGGACATCCCAAGACATCGCCATTCCTCTCTTCATAATAATTTCCGTCGAACAAGAAGTACCTTGAAAAGTCTTGTCAGGTAGGTGTCGAGTTTCCTACATATCAGTTCCATGGAGTCCTTTAGTGGTGCACTGGTGAAGAAGGACACTACATCGAAACTCACCAACAGGTCACTATCACTAAGTCCAAGTTCCTGTAGATGTCGTACAAAATCAATGGAATTGCGGATGTGATGTTCGCATTTCCCGACAAACGGATTCAGAAGGCAATCAGGCTTCTGGCCAAGCCATATGTTGCTGCTCCTATATTGTTAAATATGAGGCGGAGTGGGATACCCTCTTAGCGGACATTTGGCAGCCCTTGTAGTCTTGGCAATGCAACAGCTTGTGATCGAAGTTTCTTGACTGTTTTCGCATCAAAGGTACTGCGAAGACGTTCGATGGTTGTGCGATTATCTTCTATCTTCATGCTCGCTGTGTTTTCTCGTTATAGTCTGGTCGCAGGACCAATACCATAGCGTTCCCTTTATCAGCTGTAGGAGGAATAACTCAGGAGCGTCACGAATCTCTCTGCCTTTGAAATGTTGTTTCCGGTGATGCAGCTCCACACTACTCCACAACCGCTAGTCACTTAGGAACCAGTGCGAAGCTCAGTCCTTTGCTGAGCACCGGTATTGCTGTATCGGTGATCGTTCTTCCTGTAAAGTTGATCACAGATGGTGTAGGTGGTTCTTGCGTGTTTTCTGTCGTGCTTTAAGACGGTCATACTTCGAGGTGTCTTTGTTTGTACAAAATTTCGAAAAAACTTTAAGATATCTATTTCAAGATACCTTCAGTTCTCTTTACTACCTATCGGAGTGCGTTGATACTGTCACATGGGCACAAGCGGACAGTGCACAAAGAAAATCACAAGACGGAAACTGCAAACAGATCGCGGGGTTGTGGCACCGACGCAGCCAGACAGCAAATGCACATCGCTGGACCGAACTCAGTCGGAGAGACTTGAGGATTGTGGCACCCGTCTTGTCACTGACAGGCAGCTCTACTGATATGAGGGGGCGTGGTCATAGCATTTCCCATGATGAGAACTGTTTACACCCCAGTAAACACGCACACTATCACGCATACTACTACCGACACAGCCACCCCTGTAGACAGGAGGTCTCAGAGAACTCCTGCACCAGTCCTATTCGACGCATTGGCCAGGGGGCACCTTGTCAAATCACCTATCTTTTTGTTCGCTGTGTTGTTCAGAAGTCTATACATTTTCTGCTTATATTCCGATCGCAAGAGTAATGCCTTAACGTCCACTTTATCAGTGGGCAAGACGACCAACTCCGTCACGTAACTCGCGGATTTTGCCCTTCGGTGATGCTGCCCTGATGAGCGCACAACTTGTTCAAGGCGTATTTCTTCGGCCTCATTGGCTGATATAGCGTAGGTGGCCTGGCGTAGGTGACCTGTTCCACAAAACTTATGAAGTCCAATCGGTACTGATGTAGATGTCGGGGCGAAGCTGAGTCCTTTCCCAACCACCAACATTGCTGCATCGTTGAACGTTCTTCCTGTAAAGTTGATCACAGTCCGCTCAGGTGCTTTTTTCGTGGTTTTTTGTCGTGCTGCTAGACGGTCATAGTTAGAGGTCTGTTTGATGGTAGTTTCTTCGTGCACTGTTCGCCTGTGCCCATGTGGCATCCCCAGACCACTCCTATGTGGTAGGGGGTAGAGCTCAAGCTTTCTTGAGACGGACGTGCAAAAGTTTTTTCGTGGCGATATCCAGGCAGCAGCGAGTAAGTGGATTTTCTCTCCTACCAGCACCGAGCTGGCTGGTCTTGTGATGCGAATAGCTGCTGCAGTCCTATGTGGAGAGATATCTTGGTGAAAGATGGTGTAAAGCAACCATCGGCAGGAATGCGAGTGAGCAGAACAATCGCTCCTTTTTGTTCCGCAGCTTATCCAGCGTCTTCATGTGTTGAAGCATATTCCGCCGTAAAGGTACTTGCAATGCAACCTGATGCTTTTTCGGAGTATTCCTAACTTATGTAATTCTCAGGTATCTTACTCAGTTTTTAATTACTCCACGATATTTTGGCAAACAGACTCGTGGACGTCTTTAGGTGGTTCCTGATAACTGCTGCTACGCTGGTCGCCGGTCGCTTATCTGTCGAGCATTCCTTGCTCTGCATGTGTGCAGGTTAAACATTAATTATCTCTTTCCAAG
This sequence comes from Schistocerca piceifrons, assembly GCF_021461385.2. Taxonomy (NCBI): domain Eukaryota; kingdom Metazoa; phylum Arthropoda; class Insecta; order Orthoptera; family Acrididae; genus Schistocerca; species Schistocerca piceifrons. Next base: position 434,584,202 of record NC_060144.1, on the reverse strand, counting down.
GGTCAGGTGTGGTAGTCATCTGTTTCGGTCTTTATCAGCCCTCCATCCATCCATCCATCTCTTACGAGGTCTGTCTAGTTCTTTCTTTCCAGTCGGCCAATGATTCACTATTTTTTTTATACTCCATTTTCTGTCACTCATTCAACAAGCTGCTTCCATTTAATTCTATTCTCTTCTATCTTGTCATTAACTGAAACGCTTTTTAAATATGCTCTTGTTACTTCATTCCTTATTTTATCCATTCTATTATAGCCTCCTACAGATCTCATGAACTTTAACTCCACTGCCTGTATATGTGATTTTTCTAGTTTTGTTACTGGTTAAACATTAAAAAGTTATTCCTGCAGAACCTCTCGGTGTGGTGTTACGTTTTACATGACTTGCTGGAGTGACCTCAGGTAATATGGAGATGTTTGTCCTCAAGATGCTGCGGAGAAAATTATTCTCGCAGCAAGACTGGCTCTTGGTGACATGGAGGTGATGTTTCCTCAGGCTGCTGAGGAGAAAATTATTCTCGCAGCAGGTCAGGCCAACGTCTTGTCGGACTGTGATGTGGTAGGTGGCCCAGTCTCATGATGAGCCGTTTGGGGGACTGATCCGAGTTTTCGTAGAAGGCACATCCACTCTGCCGGATTCTCTAACACAAAAGCGGAATTATAGTATTTTTGTACAGCAGACGAGTGGATCACAGCCTTGGTAGGCGCAGAGAGAGTTCAGCCACACTCTGAGAGCTAGCGACATGTCCCCACAGCACTGCCACGCACTGTAGGGTTGGTCTGAGCAGTGTTGGGTAGAGCGTAATGCCGTTGAGTGGCGGCAACGGCGACAATGGACTAAGTACGGGGTGCAGGGCTCGGAGACGCCCCACAGGCCTTTTGCTGACGTCACGTCACCTGTATGTATGGCCCAGGTGAGCCTTTGGTCGTGGATCATCCTAAGGTACTTTGCGGTGTTTGCCCAAGGGATGGCGCCTCCCACGGTGTACACAGGAGGCAGATCTGGAGGCAGCTTCCGTCAGGTGAAGACTACTGCCCGGTTGTCGGCGGCGTTGAATTAAATTCATCACTTCGTAGTCCATGCTACCATTGCATAACAACCGAGTTGCAGGCAGCGTCTCGTTGTGTGGATGTTCGCGTCTGTTGGTGGACAGTACTGTATCGTCGGACCAAGGAATCTAGCACTGATCCCTGAGGTTTCTCTGCAATTGCCTGACAGTCAGTAGATGATCCATCATCTTCCCTCACAATGGAGGCCCTCCCAGCAAAAAGGACTGAAGGAGGACCACATGTGCCATCGGTAACCTCTTCACATAGCGTTTGCACAAGAGGACATTGTGCCACACAAATACTGGAAACGGCGATGAACTCTGCCTCAAGGTGCTCCATTATTTAGAACGCCCTCACTGCCAATTCCACAAGTCGCCCAGCTGGTGAGAGGTGGAGTGGCCACTCCGAAACCCATACTGTTCGGCTGGTATGAAACTCTCTTGCTTGACATGTAGCGTGAGCCTCCTCCTGGGCAGCTAGGTGTCTCCCTCGCATGGGTCTTTGTCGGGTTTTGGGATAGCCACCATACCTGCAGAGGAGTAGACACCCAACCAAAATATCTGACTGAAGGTATTGGGAGGGGTTGTATGAATGTTCTCAGACAAAGACCCCATTTTTCTCTTAAGTAAGCAAACCAGCCAGTTTCTCTAGCCCATGTTTTGTTTATTTATGACGTAATTAATGAGCAGTTACTGTCATGATAATGGCAATTGCTCGTCAGCCAGACAGATACGGTTCTAGTCGACGATATCGGTCACCAGCATGACGCTGTACCGAATGCATCAGGCAACACGCTGGCCTTGGCTTCTAGCGCCCTGACGAAGTCATCGCCGACCTACAGCAGTGGAGTGCGCTGTCGGCTTTGCAGGACATTTTTGACGACTCTCCAGGCACTGTCGTCGTCAGGGTTTATATCTGCATTCCTCCAGTAGTTACCACAGCTCCCAGTGCGAAGTCGTTTTACGCACACTTGTTCACAGAGCACGATCCCTCTACTACCAAGACAGCCGTCCAACTGAACTGAGGCACTTAGAGACGACATTCCAGAGGAATGGGCACAATAGAAAGGATATAATGTATGTGTTTAGACAGACTGTATCCAAGCAACATCAGGAGGAAAAAGAAGGCCGCAAGTCACAAGCGTGCGTGCCGTTTGTCACAAAAACTTCCAGAAAAATCGGCAGGGTCTTGGAGCAGCTTAATGTTAAATGTGTATTTCGTCCACCCCCTGAAACGTCGACACTACTAGGTTCAGTGAAGGATAATCTAGGGTTTCACAAACCACGAGTCTGCCAAATCCCTTACGAGTGGGGAAAAGCATAAATTGTGGAAACTACATGTACGGTAGAAGAGTGGTGCGATGAACATAAATGCCAGCAGACCGCAGACCGTCAAACCAGCCATGGATGATCATAGTATAAGAGCTGGCCATGCTGTGGGTTACAACAACACCAAAATATTTTGGGAAAAACGACATTTTGTCAATGGAGTGAGTGATTGATTATTTTGTAAAAATTTTTGTTTATTTATAGACGCAATCACATTCTTATTACCATCTTTAGATTCTAAAACAATACAAAAGAAACTTTGTATTAAAACCTAAAAATAAGTGCGATATTTAACCAGGCTTATTAGTAATCTAACTGAATTTGTGCGAAATACATATAGTTCATACCTAAAGGTGGCATACACTGAAGGCAGGTTCATGCGTTGTCAAACTAGCTATAAAATGTAAAACATTTGTTAGATTTTGTTCACCCTCTTTGCGCTAGATGCGTGCGTCCCCTATAAGATAGTCTTTATTTTTCAAAGCCTAAAATATGACAAATTTACTATTAATATTTAGGTCATATGTATATAAAATTTAAAATTACAGAGCAGATCGTTAAATCAGTGAAGTAACATTCCAGAACAAGGAGAAAACATTGCTATAGATGAAAATTGTAGTAGCACTTGTAGAGTGTATTTCTGACCCCCGAATGCTATTGGCTGTTTATGCCGTTGTCCATTAGTACGGCAGGGACGACACGGGCAGGACGACGAGTGTAGTGCTCTGCTGCAGGTGGCTGGCACGCTCCTCCGCCTTAAAGGTTGTTGACATCTGCTGCCGTCCGCACTAGACAGTGCAATACTCGACCGCCGGAAGGCGCCATCCTCAGCTGAAGCACGTATGTAGTAAAAATGATTCTCTCAGGTGAACAGATCGTCGTAAATGTTGAAGTATGCGTCTGTTGCGAATTCATTCTGTTCATTGAGAAGTTTGTCAGGTTCTCTGCGTCTCGTAACATAAATCTCCGGTTGTTCTAAAATGTCTAATCGTTTACTTTTTGCAACTTCATGTAGAATTTGAAGCTGTTCGTCGATGTTACCAATATTATGACCCTTCTCTTGCGTATGTAAGCCTAGCGCTGTCTTATTACTGGAATACGTTTGTTCTTTAAACCTTACATCAAAGGACCTGCCTGTCTGTACGATATTGCACTTATTTTTAGGTTTAAATATAAATTTTCTTTTGTACTGTTTTAGAATCAGAGGATGGTCATTGTATGGCCGAAACCGGTTATGACTGTGTCATAAGAACGATATTGCGTCTATAAATAAACAAAAAAAAATGACAACACCACAATATTTAGGCAGTCTTCCTCCTTGTGAGACTGCATGCCATGCTTAAAGAAGTCATTGAAATCAGGGTCCACGATGGTCGAATTAATAAAGATGACACCCTACCACTGAATTAGTTGTGAAACCCTCCAGTGAGCCCAGAAAAAGAAAAACAGTTTCGATACTGTGAGGTCTGCACCCAACAGCAACAGCATGGACACTGGAGACCTGAGTTCAGGGCAGAGTGCCGCTATATTCCACCGCATCGACCGCCCTGATAGCAAAAAATGGTTCAAATGGCTCTGAGCACTATGGGACTTAACATCTGTGGTCATCAGTCCCCTAGAACTTAGAACTACTTAAACCTAACTAACCTAAGGACATCACACACATCCATGCCCGAGGCAGGATTCGAACCTGCCACCGGAGCGGTCATGCGGTTCCAGACTGAAGCGCCTTTAACCGCACGGCCAGACCGGCCGGCCCCTGATAGCAGTAGGAGCTGACTGCTGGAGGGGGTAACAGCCAGCAAGTAAAGGATGCCGAGAGATACGAAGTAGGAGTGCCGATTCCAGCTCGAGTAGCAGTACGGTGCAGACTTAAGCGCACTGCGCTAGGAACTGTGACTGAGAAACTCTATTTGGTGAGGATCCCAGAAGAGCAAATTGTCGTGTTGTTTCGAAGCAAATTGTTGCCGTCGAGAAACTTCGGCATGCCAGAGCATCCGACTGGAGATGACCACTATTGCGAGGCGAAGGATATGGCCGATTGTCACCTGCTTGAGACTTCTCTGTCGGTGGCTCCATTCAGCCCCTACTTACTATGGACTCTGATTCTGACTTGGAAACGAGATGGAAACTGCGTTCACAGCCCTGGCCGCGAATCCAAACAGAAGGAAGACTTGCATGACAGCAAATGCCCTCCTCACCTCTTGCCAAAACCGGAAGATGGAAACAGTGAGCAGAATGCGGGATGAAACAGCTGACACAGCCATAAGAGCGAATGCACGTTGTTGTGACCAAACTCAATGGGAGACAAGGTATACCCCGCAGACATGATGATTGTAGTACACTGTCCCCCCCACTGGCGGGCACCGCTACCGACATGATGCGGACAGGCTACTGATTTGCTAATGATGAGAATTGTGCACACCTCACAAGGGAACCTCCCCATCGCACCCCCCTCAGATTTAGTTATAAGTTGGCACAGTGGATAGGCCTTGAAAAACTGAACACAGATCAATCAAGAAAACAGGAAGAAGTTGTGTCGAACTATGAAAAAAATAAGCAAAATATACAAACTGAGTAGTCTATGTGCAACATATGCAACATCAAGGACACAGTGAGATCCGGAGCGCCGTGGTCCCGTGGTTAGCGTGAGCAGCAGTGGAACGAGAGATCCTTGGTTAAAGTCCCCTCCCTCGAGTGAAAAATTTTATTTCTTTATTTTCGCAGTTATGATCTGTCCGTTCGTTCATTGACGTCTTTGTTCACTGTAATAAGTTTAGTGTCTGTGTTTTGCGACCGCACCGCAAAACCGTGCGATTAGTAGACGAAAGGACGTGCCTCCCCAATGGGAACCGAAAACATTTGATCGCAAGGTCGTAAGTCAACCGATTCCTCCACAGGAAAACAAGTCTGATATATTCTATACGACACTGGTGACGGCATGTGCGTCGCATGACAGGAATATGTTGTCGACCCACCTAACTTGTACACTTGTCGAATAGGTAAAAAGATTCTTCTACCTTGCCCGATTTAGGTTTTCTTGTGGATGTGATAATCACTCCCAAAAAAGTGATGAAAACATAAGAGTTTGTCACATAAACTGCAACAAATGACTGCAACAGTCGCACAGTTTTCTCTGTGCTCTGTCAAAACATACGTTTTTAACGTTTTCAACTTTTTCCGTGTGTAGACCGTCAAATCCTGCATATGTCCAAGCAAATCTGAACATGTCCTGGAATTTTGGAGAACGAAGTTGATTGTGTGTATGTGTGCCTGAACTTTGATAATTGTCTGAAAATAAAAAATTAAAATTTTCAGTCAGGGGGAAGATTTGAACCAAGGACCTCTGACTCCACAGCTGCTCACGCTAACCACAGTACCACGGCGCTACTGAGTAAGTTCTATCCTTAATGTTACATATGTTGAGCATGGACTACTTAGTTTGTATATTTTGCTTATTTTTTTTATAGTTCCACACAACTTCTTCCTGTTTTCTCGATTGATCTGTGTTCAGTTTTTCAAGGCCTATCCACTGTGCCAACTTGTAACTAAAATTGAGGGGGGTGCGATGGGGAGGTTCCCTTGTCAGTAAGAACCCTACCGTGACGCAGAATCTTGCCAACATGACTGTACCCACTGACAGGATGCCATGGCCCTGACATACAAATGCCACATGCTCCAGACCCTTTGGACCCGTCAGCCAGGGGAAAACTAAACCTGTCGTCACAAGATGAGGCCATGGGAGCCATACAAACCTCTCAGAAACGCCCTCCCATTATCAGTGAGGACCGTTCCCCCAGGCCGCAACAGGAAAGAAAGGCGCAGGGCGACTCTTTCGTCGTTCACAGGCGAAAGCACATGGGCAAGGCCAAAGTGCTCTACTGGGTGCAACCGAAATTGGCCACGGCTGAGTACTGGCACTCAGATATACCAGAAGCAGCCACAAAGGTCGATCCATACCGCAACAGAAGAGGAGTCTGCCTTCCCCACCGCCTTGCAGCATATGAGGCAGACATCGTTCTGAACGTTCGATCTCTCAACCAACTCATGAATCAACTTCCAGTCCTCGTCGGTGCAGTCACAATGATCCTATTGGGCGGCGCCACAAACAACTAGACGCACCATGGACAATGTCCGCCCCCGGTAGCTAAGTGGTCAGCGCGACAGAACGTCAATTCTAAGGGCCTGGGTTCGATTCCCGGCTGGGTCGGAAATTTTCTCCGCTCACCATAATTACTGCGCTGCATCAAATTAAGTAAAGCATTATACGAAATTTTAAAGAGTTTGAAGAGGTAAAAATGAATTGCGTAAACTTGTTGTCCACGGTGAGAGATAATGTCTGATATTTGGTTCTCTCGGTACACTCTTGACACATCGCTGGTATGAAATATAGATAAGATTTCTAAATCCTCATAAACGGTTCCAGATATCGAAAAAATGGCTCTGAGCACTATGGGACTCAACTGCTGAGGTCATTAGTCCTCTAGAACTTAGAACTAGTTAAACCTAACTAACGTAAGGACATCACAAACATCCATGCCCGAGGCAGGATTCGAACCTGCGACCGTAGCGGTCTTGCGGTTCCAGACTGCAGCGCCTTTAACCGCACGGCCACTTCGGCCGGCTTACAGATATCGAATCGAAGGTTTTTTTTTTTTTTTTTTGCAAATGACAGCATGCAATGAGGCACTTATGTTGTACAATAAATACTTGAAATCTTTCTATTCTCCGAGAATAACTTATCCGCAGAATTGAGAGGATTGGCGAAATCCAAACGAGTTAACTCAACCATAGCAGTCCAATGGTTATAAATACTTTGATTTTATCTGTACTTGATCTTCATTATCACCATCAGTATAAGGTTTGATTGCCGGCCCTCCCCCACATGCCCCCAAGCATTGTGCCTGTATTCGTCGTTGCAAGAAAGCAAACTGGTATTTCTTGCCATCTCTAAAGTATGTGCTGTGTCAGGCCATGAAGACTGCATGCTGAAGGCTGTATGTATCTTTCCATCGCGTCCCGGACATGATCTGTGGGTAACAAATCAGGGGACTGCATTGCTCAGCCAAGGATCTGTACATTCCTCAAGTGTTTGTGATGTGAACTGTAACCAGGGGCCTTGCATTCTTCTGATAGTACCCCCCGGTCGTGAAAGACATGACAACAGTATTTTCTATGCCAACCATACTCACTGAGGTGACAAAAATCACAGGATAGCGATGCAGAGGGGTCCAAGAAAATGTATCCACTGTTTAAAAGTCCATAACTGGCAAACTAATTGACGGAGTTGTCTCATTTTTGGTGAAAGTGTAGCTTAAAGTCCTACTTAAAGATATCACTGTAGGTGTTCGAAATGGTCACCATTAACATCCACACACAAACGGTACCGCCGAACTGCAGCACGAACTACTGACTGCAAGGTGTTCAGTTGGTTATTTGCACATGAATGTACGATGGATTCTCGAAGTTCATCCAATGTGAGTGGCTTTTGTCGTCAAACGACGTCCTTAGTCTTCCGCACAGCTAAAAGTCCAGAGGAGTTAGGTCTGGGGAACGTGGTGGATACTCCACAGCACCTCTACAGCCTATACATCTTCCTGGTAGATTTTCTTCGAGATACGCCCTAACACGATTTTGGTAGTGGGCTCGGGCACCATCTTATTGAAAGTAAACTCTTCCGTCTCTATACAAGTCTCGGATGGCAGGTAAAATGGATGTCTGAAGCTTCCGAAGGTACACCTCACCGATAACTGTTCCGGTGGAAGATGGATAGGCCGTAGAGGTGCTGTGGAGTATCCACCACGTTCCCCAGACCTAACTCCTCTGGACTCTTACCTGTGGGGAACACTAAAGGACGTCGTTTATCGACAAAAGCCACACACATTGGATGAACTTCGAGAATCCATCGTACATTCACGTGCAAATATCCAACTGGACACCTTGCAGTCAGTAGTTCTTGCTGCAGTTCGGCGGCATCGTTTGTGTGTGGATGTTAATGGTGACCATTTCGAACACCTACAGTGGTATCTTTAAGTTGGACTTTAAGCTACACTTTCACCAAATATGAAACAACTCCGTCAATTAGTTTGCCAGTTATGGACTTTTAAACAGTGGATACATTGTTTTTACCCCTCTGTATATACATATACAGATGGCGGTAGTCTCGCATACACAAAGTATAAAGGGGCAGTGCATTCCAAGGGCTGTTATTTGTACTCAGGTGACTCATTTTAAAGGTTTTCGACGTGGTTTTGGGAGCACGACGCGAATTAATAGACTCTGAATGCGGAATGGTAGTTGGAGATAGACGCTTGAGACATTCCATATCGGAAATCGCTAGTGGATTCACTATTCTAAGACCCACAGTGCCAAGAGTGTATCGAGAGCATCAAATTTCAGGCATTATCTCCCACCGTGGACAACGCAGTGGCCGGCGGCCTTCACTTACCGACCGAGAGCAGTGGCGTTTTGTGTAGAATTTCCAGTGCTAACAGACAAGCAACACTGCGTGAAATAAACGCAGAAATCAATGTTGGACTACAACAAACGTTTCAGTTAGGGCAGTGAGGCGACATTTGGCGTTAATGGGCTATGGCAGCAGACGACTGACCCTAGTGTCTTTGCTAACAGCAGGACGTCGC